>NC_056749.1:660436154-660546154 GCF_019279795.1 Protopterus annectens | reverse complement strand
GGGCCCTCTGCTGTTATGTTTGAGTGAACACTGGATGATGTGATTTCCTTACAGTAGATGATTCCATTATTCTGTTAAGTTTTTATTTAACACACAAGACAGATTAACACAATATTATATTCCTTTTACACTGTGTCTTCATCAAACTGAAACTATATCATACCAGAATTTACCTTTTTCTTGAAATATTTTGTTTTTCCATACCATGTTCTGTAGTAAACCTGAGTACAGTAGACATTACCAGTTATGATATTACTGGGCTGCCAGAACAACACAGAGAATATTCACTTACTCTAATATATAATCTTGACATCATGTGTCCTGTCTTTTTGCTGAAATGGTATGAACTGATGTAGTAAATTTTATTTACTTTAATTATCCTGTGCAAGGATTAACTATGTGGATGTTTAACTGTTTTACCAACTTATTTTAAAGGGTCTAAAATGACCTGTTTCAAAGCCATTAGTTTAAATGCAGTTTTGGATGAAACAAAAAGTGTAAAGGTGCATTTAAGATTATGGAGCGTGGTCCTCATACTCCATGTTTGCTTTGCACTTTGTTTTCCCCCTACTAATCTCAGCTCTGAAATTTCTTGACCTTAAGGAAAATGAGGATTCCTCCAATACTGAAATCCATTGATTAACATGCAGTGTTGCCAACCGTGTACAATCTTGAGACATATATAAAAGTAAACAGTGCCATCAAGGGATTATGAGAGTCAAAGTTCTTGAAGATAAGTAGATGAAAAGCTTTGGAGTTGAATCTATGCACATTTTTGTGCAACTGGTTATTTGACAAGTTTTACAATCTGTCCTTAAATTGGTAAAATGTAGGCTCATCTGATACCTTTACGTGAACATAAAAATACTTTAAATGGGATGTTAGTGGCTAGATTGTACTTAAGAATCAGTTAGTATCTCACTGTAATTATTTACTGGAAACTGAGAACAGGCCTGATTTAGTATGCAACCTGACATTTCTGCAAGCAGTGATGAACCAAAAGACCATCACACCCTGCCTGTTCAGTCCACATAAAGTTGTAGAGCCCACTATTGCTTCGTCTTCACCTCGTTGCAGTTGATTTTAAATAATGCGTATCTGCCTCACAAATTCTAGAATGCATTAAAATGCATTTACTAATACAATCTTTTTAAAATTGTAAGTTTTTGAAACTAATAATTCTCCATTTTGGTATATAGTGACTCGATCATAATACATTTATTTAAAAAATATTACCACTGGCATTTTAATTAGCCTTCTGTGATACCTAAGAGTATCAGCCCATTCCAACTCTTTAGTTAATGCAGATCACGTTTGTGTAGATTTTTTTCACAGGTTATGTGCCTTAGGTGCTGTAACATCTTTATATATTTTTTTGTCATTCTAGACAATTACTCTGCTATAAAACATGAAGATATTAGAAATCCATAAAATGCTAATGGCGATATATTCTCTCTTTGTAATGCCTGAAGAATTTTGGCTATTATTATATTATATCCCATCTAACAGTGCCTTAGTAGCAAACTGCACAATAAACATTATATTGGATTCATAATGCAATATCATGCCATACAGTACTTTCCAATCCTGTCTGTACAGTACTCAGTTCACTTCTGCTGACCCTAAGTACATTAGAAGTCCTTCGTCCCTCACACCACTGTACTGCATGCTTCCCTCAATACTAGGCCTTTAAAGGATTTACAGGTAAAACAGAAGGAAGTGTATTATGATGATGGTTATATATTTATTACCACTATTTCAAGAGCTAACATGCAAGATGTATTTTTTTGAGGTTCAAAAAGCTGTTCTGAATTCAAGGTTAAGGAATTTTAAATGTTGTACATGTTCTGACTATTTCTATGATGTTGCTTTTCTGTGATAGGGAAAACAGTCTAACCCACAGAGAAATCTTCAGTTTAAGGTTGCGGATAGGGTGAGGAAGGATATGAGTCACGCTCTACCTAGATTGTTGAAGACTTTCTTAAGGAAATAACTTGGGTCTATCTTAAAGAGACATCAGACTGAAGGAACAGAGGAAACATTTAATGAACAAAAATTAATTTTACTGAAGGGAATGAAAAAAAAACAAGAAAATATGCAGGTAAAGATAATAAAGTACTGAATATTCCATACAGCACTTACCTGTGTAGCTCAGTACATCTGTGGTTATTCTGATCTAGCAAAAATGTAGACATTGTGAAAAATAAACCCCCCAAAAATGTATTGATACATATGTAGCACCATATCATGTGTGACTGAACTTCAGAAATTTCATTCACTGTGGTGTTTACAGCAGCCCATTTTTATTATGTGTTCAATGCACTGCCCGATGTTGTCCTACATATTTTATTGGTTTCTTTAACAGATTAGTGTATTCTTTGTCACATTAGTTGTTTTAAGTGCCATTATCAATAAATAACCCACCCTAACATCACATGTCCATTCTTTGCACCCTTTTCTAATGTAACTTCAGTTCCCTTTAAATTCACACTGAGTTTATTTATATTCTAGTGTTTAGTATTCCCAGTACTTGTATTAAATACAGTTTTGCAGTGGAATAGAGGTGCTTAGGACGAGCAATGTCAGATGAGCCATCATTATAAACTGCAATGAGGAAAAATCCCACAGGTCCAGCCACAAAAAGCAAAGTAGCAATGTAATGGTAATTAGTGTTGAGTTCTGAGAACTAGATAAAAAAAAAAAAAAAAACTCTCAACTGATATCTATTTCAGTGATATATTTAATGGATATTTAAAAAGCAAAGTGCACTGCATGGGGCAAACTTGTCTCTAAACCAGGCCGTTCCTCATCTTCACTACCAGAAAATGATTGTATACTAAAGAAAAATTAGTATCATCCTTTCATCAAGTCTCAGAAAGACAAACTAACAAGTTGCAAGTAATGTAGCTTCCTTAATACAACCAGCTGTGATGATCCATATTCAAGCTTTAATGTCTAAAATCACCAAGGAAATGAGATAATAACTTGAGAGCCCAGCAAGATGTAAATATAATGCTTTGACTGAGGATGTCAATAAAAGAAGGTGGGTTTCTGATATATATATTTTTTCACTCTTGAGTGTATCTCTGTCCCTTATAATGCAATAAACTTGTTTGTTCTGAAGTCAGAATGAAACTATATAGACTTATGCATATATGCACACACATGCATATACACACACACACTTTTTCTCAAAATCGCTTGATAATGACAAGGTGATTCCATATCAAATGTGAAAAGACCAAGAAGAAGAAATAAGTGAAGAAGGTGTCCCTACAAACACCAGGTGATACAGAAAGCATCCTTTAAATATAGCTGCCGTCATTTGCAACAAAACTGTTTTACTAGTAAGCTTATATTTGATGCTCTTATTGGACAGAGCACATACTTGTTTTACATTCATATTTTTAAAATGCACATCCAAAACTGACAGGGCATATTATTGAATATCTATGCATGAAATGAGTCGTGGTATAAAAGTCAATGCCACATAATGACTGTGTATCTCAGATAAATAAACTGGCATTTTGCAACCCATTACCAGTGTGACTGGGCACTGGTCTGTGCTGTTCTAGAGCAAGAAGTGACCAGCAGCCCTTGAAGCTAGAGTATACACAGAAGCATACTACAAAAATTAGATTTTTTTTTATTCTTTTGATTCTAGGTCGTTTTGTTGGCAGTATGTTAAGCCACCACCAAGATATAAAGGACAAGTTTAATTTTTCCTTTCTGGATTTACAATTTATTCCCAGGCTATCATAAAAGCCTTTGCACATAGTATGGACAGAATCGTGAACTTTACCATTCTTACCATTTGTCTTCAGTGGTGAATGTTCTTCCGTAAACATTCTAAACCTTTGGTACTATGTACAGCACAAAAAAAAATCCACTAAAATTTGTAATAATTATTTTTCAGAAATGGTATTAACAAAAAAAAAAGAATTTGTCAGACCAGTTGTCTGTAAAAATTAGGTTCATAGCAATAGTTACATCCCAATGATATAAAATCCAGACATGGACTAATCATTTGAGAAAGTATGCTGTCACAAAATTTGTAAACCATACCTATGCAAACTGCTTCCCAAATGTTTTGCTTTTTCTTCTGATCTCATTCTGTATAAGACTGTTGTGCAATGATCTTGTATCTTCCCATGCTTAGAAAGACTCTGCCATAGTATAGCACTAATGCCATGATTCCAATGCTTAGAAAGACCCTGCCAAAGTATAGCATTAATGCCATAATTCCCATGCTTAGAAAGATGCTGTCATGGTATAGCACTAATGCCACAATTCCCATGCTTAGAAAGACCCTGCTGTAGTATAGCACTAATGTCACGATTCCCATGCTTAGAAAGACCCTGTCACCCAATGGGTTGCTAAATGGCTTACTGATAGAACCCACACTGTAAAAGTAGCTGACTCCAAATCCAGCTCCAGACAAGTGACAAGTGGAGTACCTCAGGGTTCAGTCCTGGGGCCGCTCTTGTTTGGCATCCACTTCTCTGAAGTACAGGTCAACACTAAGGGACTCTGGCTAACAAAGTTTGCAGATGACTGCAAACTGGGAGCCATTACTGAATCCCCAAATTATGTGGATACTCTACAAAAGGGCCTTACGGAAACAGATGCTTGGTGCCAGAGCCATGGGCTCAAGCTCATTGCTAAGAAATGTATTGTTATCCCCTTTGGGAAAAAACATGTATCCATGAATTACCATATAGGTGGCAGTACACTAAACACTGAAAGTGTGATAAGAGACTTAGGGACACAGGTGGACAGTGGTCTCAGCTTCGATAACCACATCGCCACAACAGTCAGGAAATCCTTCTATGTGGCACACCTCATCACGAAGGGCTTTTCATCCAGAAAAAAGGAGGTCATTGTCCCACTGTACTCATCCCTCATTAGACCCATTATAGAATACAATGCCCCATTTGGTATGTACCTCTCAAGACATCTGCAACAACTGGAAAGGCCTCAGAAATATCTCACTAAAAGAATCACAGGCCTAAAGCAGATGCCCTACGCTGACTGCCTTAAAAAACTCCAGCTATACTCTGTCGCATATCGTCTACTCACAGGCGATCTCTGCTTAACATACAAGGCCATGTCAAACCCAGAGCTGTTGGACATGCTACACTTAAAGAAATCCCAATCCCTCAGAGCTACACGCTCCAGGGATCTAAACCTTGTCATCACAATAAACAAAACATGCTGGAGGGATAGGTTCCTGACCCAGAGGCTCCCCAGACTCTGGAATAGATTGCCCATACATGTCAAGCAGAGTGCCTCTTTGGACCTCTTCAAGAGGAACCTTGACGATTGGATGGGAGAAAGGAAATTCACCCCAGGGATCACGTCAGTCACCCTGCTAGACAGGGGTCCAGGAAAGTAAATAATGTGGGAAGAAATAGCCAGGGAATTGTTATGGCTAGGCTTGTATAGGCCCTAGGGCTGATAGCCTAGTACCAACCTATGAACCTATGAACCCTGCCATAGTATAGTGGTAACTACATGATTCCCATGCTTAGAAAAGACCCTGCCGTAGTATAGCGCTAATGTCATGATTCCCATGCTTAGAAAGACCCTGCCATAGTATAGCGCTAATGCCATTATGTCATTGTCAGTTCTTCTGCAACCAAACCTATACAAAAATGTATCAGTTATGTATTACTTATCCAGAATAAATATGTAAAATTCCACAAACTGCCACCCTTTTCTACAGTCCTTGTGACCATTACAAATTCACACTGCTGAAAAGGAAGTGAAGTCACCTCCATCTTGCATAACATCACGTTGGCTTTCCATTTTATCATAGCCTGCTGGATACTTTCCATTTCTGCTCATACAAATGTCCATACAGACAGACAGTGAACTGTACTGTACATTGTTTCTACTGACAGCATGTCACGGATCACAGTATATAACGAGTATATAATGAACCTAGGAACTTCCTATACATTCGACGTTTGTGACCAAAACCAAGTTTCTATTGCAGAAATGTTGTGAAAAGCATTAATTAGCTAGTGTAAAGCAGAGACAAAATAAAAATGGTATTGTTGCTTTGTCAAGACATTTACATTCTGTTTAGTATGTTCTACATTTAGGAGCACTTTTTTTAAAAACATGAAAAATACAAATAAAAATAATGTCTCAGACATATGAAAAATGTTTTACAACAACTAAAATATTACTGATGCCATTTTCTGTGCTTAATAATGTCATCCACGATAGGTATTATATTAAAATAATGGCTCTTTTGTGGTGGGTAGGCACCTCCTACCTCTGTCTTTGTTCCTGAAAAACATACCTGAGCAGTCCATGATTTCCTTATAATGACCTCCCAGTTTGACATCATTGCTTAAATAGTAATAACTGAAGAATTATTTATAATTAAACTAGAAAAATTGTGGAGAAACAGGAATGCACAGGTATTCAAACTGCTTAAATATATATATATATCACATATTTATAAAAGCATGTATATTTTCACTCTGCATGGATGATTCATCGGAATTTTTCAACAACTAAAAGACATTTTAGAAACAATGTTTTGAACATGTTTGCATTAAGAAGTGTGTGTTATAATTTGAACAGTAAACTAATCTTGATAAAAATGCATTTGCTTTTCATGTGTTTTAATTAGCTTAAAAGCATTTTTTCTCTTTGGAAGGAATATGACTTTGTATATGTAAGATATGTTTTCTAACTGAAATACAGCACCATAAAAACAGCTTGTCAGAACTCAAGAGTCTGTGTGTTCCACTTCTAGCTTTAAGGAAATATGTTATAAGTTTCTTTAATTCTTTTATAATTGTAACTGTTTAGGTAAGACATTTTCAACATGCCTTCATGAATTCCAGCTTTTGAACTACTGTGCAGTCATTACAGAATTCTACCAAGAAATGTAAATTCATACAATGGAGGCAAACATCTCCATACAGTCTGAGTCTTGTCTTTCAGCTTTTCCTGGTTAGGGGTCGCCACAGTGGAACTCCGGTCCACTAATGATTGGCAGTAGATTTTCATGAACGTCGAGGTGCCAGCTCAACATCCAACCTTCCCCCATACAGTAATAGAAAATAACTTTTCTAAAGGAGTGGTAAAATGACAGTGCAATAGTTATTAGGTAGTACTGTGCTGAACATTTTTGAAAAGATATTCACAAGTCTTCATATCATAAATGCATTGTTCATGGTGCTAGCAATGGTTGGTATTGATGTAAAACCTACAAAACACATTTCTTTAGACATCATCATAAATGCAGCATGTGCCTAATTTAAAATCAATATAGAAATGCACCTTTCACTATTTTAAGTTAATTAACATAATTAAGTGATTTAATCACCTAATTATGTTGAAATATTAATGGATACAAAAATATAGGGATACCCATTTTATAAAGTCAGTGACATGCTTAGAAGCTTGCATTCCACAATTACTGCATTCACTGATATTTACAAAGCACCTATCAGTTTGAGTCACTTTTTCACGATGTTCCTTGCAGTGCAACTGTATAATGCACACTGCTTTGTGTCTTATTTAATGCTTACATATTTCAGAACCAGAAAGGTTATGCATGAGAAATGATGTCATAAAAATGCAAGATATGCTGGAACCAAAATAAATAAAAAAAAAATAAAATATATATATATATATATATATATATATATATATATATATATATATATGTTACCAAGAATATTTTAATGTAGGTGATCAGAGACAGTGACTCTATGGAAGATGTTTTGTGCATTAATATACACATGAAAAATGTTTCTTTACATAACCCTTGAATAAAAGCACCCCCCCACACACACACACACACACAGACACACTCCCAAGACAGACTTTTCAAAGTATCATTACTCCTTGGTCTTATTCATATGACTTTAAGAACATTCACTTTTTATAGTTTAGTTTTTAAACATATTTGACAATTTCTAACAAGTCTCCATTTCCATTATTTCCTCCTAATTATGCATATAACTTCCTCATTTTTTGTTTGTTTTAATATAGCCTCTGTTGCAGTTCCATACTTTTTGGGTTAAACTCCCCTGCGCACCATCCATCAGCTCTGCTTGTCAAAAATGGATTATCTTGAACTGCATACCATATACAAGATAGGACTGTGTATAATTAACTGTACAGATGTATAATCAATTGTCACTAACTGTTGGGGGTCTGCACAGTTGTACAACATTTCTTTATTGTTTTCATCAATGCCTTTCCATGTATGTATCAGAGCCCTTCACTACCCCTGGGTTTCTATACAGCCATGTAGACTGTCATTTGAGGAAAGATGTCCCATGTTTTCATGTACTTTCTGATGGTTTTTATTTATTTTCATTTCCTTTCTTTTTCTTTTGGATACATCCATTGAAACCTCCAGTCTGTCCCATAGTCCACAATAACATGCAATCGTATATTAGTTATAGTTTGTGTGTTACCAGCATGAAAATGTAAAAGAGGAAATCTGTCATTTAATTTTTAACTTAATGTAGTTTATTATTTATGTAGTTGAAATGTGGTCATCATTGACCCTTTTTCCACCAAGACCAATGCCACAAGGACAAGGGTAAATGTAATACATTTAAATATTTGGATTAACCTGTCAGACTGCAGGTTTTGGAAGACGGCAAGACATTGCAGTTTAATTATTTACTTATTTATCTGAATTTGTTAACTTTCCTAAATCTTTGATCAGAATTGGCCTAGTTCATTTTCTGCATGGAGAAAAGTGGCATGAATACTGAAATTAGCAGTACAATGAAAAACAAATAGACCAACCTAATGGTATTTAATACTATTTGCAGACAAATCAAATAGAAGAAAAACTTGAAAAGGTAAATACAATAACATATATGTATGTGGTAGTATTTACAGTGAAAACAAATATACTAAAGATATGTTTTAATATGTAGATAGTATAGAAAATAAATGTGATTATGTACAAAGCATGTGTGGCAACATAGTAGGAAATGCATATTAAGAAATAAATCAGGGGGGGATGTTAGAGAAAAAGGTATTACTAAGAGGATTTGTTGTGATTAGGTCATATGACCTCAGATTTTGCACTGGAATTTAATGAGCTTTCAGTGGGTGTCAGAAATTGTAGTAAGAAGAAATCTGTTTAAGATCAGCAGAAAAGGTGTTCCATATTTGGGGGGGGGGGGTAAGTTCTGAGAAGGAATGATCTGTGCATTGGAGCTATGTTTGGGGGATTGCAATGTAGGGGTTGTGGCATTGTGATTTCTGTGGTTAGAGGTGTTTATAACTTTAAATAGTTGTGAGCATAGTTGAAGATAAGCTCTTTGTTTGACTGTGACTCATGTTTCTTTTTCTAGAGTTTTGCAGTTCTGTTCACATTTAGGATAGTGTGTGACAAGCCTTCACATTCTGTTTTTGATCACCTGAATGAGAGTTTCTATGAGATGTGAGTGCTACTAATGGGACTCTACATTCTAACTGGGAGAGGACTATACCTTTTCCTATTGCTGTAGGGGAGATTGAACTGGGCTGCAATAAAGATAAATTAAACTTTTTTCTTTTGTTGTTAAAGTTGAGAGGAATCTAACCAGAGGCTTAGATATTATTCTGTATGAGGGAGTTGTGGTCTGTGATTTGTAGTGATGGACTTTTAAAAAGTTTGTGCTTTGTTGGAATGTGCATGAAGTTTGTTTTATTGGAGTTAAGTAAAAGACTTTTGCTATTGATCCACTGATACAGGTAAGGAAATCTGGGCGAAGTTCTTGTACTTTTGGGAAGGATTGGTCAGAGTGTAATAGAACAACACTCTTAACCTAAAGTAGAAGGGTAAATGATGAAACATTGTGGAGAGTTTAGTGACATAGAAAATAGGAGGGGACAGGTATGGTGCTTGAGGGACTCTTTTTGGAGGCTTGAGTAATTAGAGAAGGATGAATGAACTTTGATAGATTGTTAAGAAAATGTTGAACCAGGGAATGGTATCAGGGCCAGTGTTGGTGTCAAGTAGGTAGTGCAAGAGGATGTTGTAAAATACAAGTCAAATGCTTTAGATTGGTTGACAAAATGTTTTCTGAGAGTTGTCTTTTGGCTGCAGCAGGGATAATTTAATTTGTAACAATCCACGGCGCTGTGAAAGTTCTATGACAGCCCAGCCATTATGTTGTTTGAAGGAGGGAAAGTTGTAGTTGGTAATGTATTGTGAAAGCTGGATGTAAATGTGTGTGTGTGTGTGTGTGTGTGTGTGTGTGTGTGTGTGTGTGTCTGTGTGTCTGTGTGTGCATGTGTGCTTGCGTGCGCCTATAGATGATACATATATATATATATATATATATATATATATATATTCATATATGTGTGTGTGTGTGTGTATGTGTGCTTGCGTGCGCCTATAGATGATACATACATATATATATATATATATATATATATATATATATATATATATATATATTCATATATGTGTGTGTGTGTGTGTATAAATATATATATATATATATGTGTGTGTATGTGTATATATATATATATATATATATATATATATATATATATATATATATATACATAAAATTTTCTAGATGGTTGGGAGGATGAAGTATGGGCAGCATTGTGAGGCTTTGCAGGAGTTTGTCTGTTTTGGAACTGGGTTAACTATTGCTGATTTCCGGACATGAGGCATCTTTTTTTGCGTTATGCAAAGGTTGCAGATATACTAGATTGGTGAAGAGATGGATTTGTTATGGTAGTAAATGGACAAGGGGTGAAGACGATTAGATACTGAAAGGCTACCAATATGTATTTGTTCTAGAAGAAGGTCACTGTGTTTGGATGCAATGAGCTTTAAATGAAAAGGTGGAATGTAGGGTTCTTATTAAATGATCGAAGACGCAATCTTTCGAATGCTTCTTGATTGAACTTGAAAGCATGAAAAGGCAAAATAATGAAATGGCATATAAACAAATTCTTTCCCTGGGAAAGAAATCGCTTGGCCGCTTCCATTACTTTGCCGTTTTCGTGACTCTAGTGCTATCTCTGAGTTGGTATATTTAAGTAGGGGAGTGTGCGGGGTGAAGCCCCCCCCCCACTTTATGTAATGTTTTACAGTTTTTGTTTTTTTTTTTGTTTTTTTTTGTGGAACAGCGATTTTTTTTCCCTTGGAAAAAAATTGCTGTTCTGAGCATTCGAGATTGTAAGTTTCGCTTACATGGGTTCGATAAATCATTGTTCGCTTTCTTAAGCATTCACTGATTTAACATAAACTCGGAATGTAGAAGGGATCTGTAGTATAAAGAGTAGATGTGCTGACTGAGGTGACTATAGTTAGGTTGGCAAAATATTTGAGGAAGTCAGGGAAGGAGAGGTTAGGTGAGATGCATTGACTGGCATTAGAAGTGTTTCCCCCAGTGAGCCTTTTGACTTCTTTCCAGAAATGGTTGACTGTTTTACTTTGGAAGTTCTACTGAGATTTTATAATATTGGAATAGCCTTGTGTTGTATATTGTTTAGCTAGATTTCTGAGAAGCCAGAGAAAACAAAGACAGGCATGGAGAGATCAGGATTGAACCCTATAAGCATCTGCTGTGATGTAATGAGTTTAACCATGGATCTACAGTAGGAAGTTCTTCAGAATCTTAACTTGTTTAATCCTGAACAGCGGGAGGCTAATTAACACCTTTGCTTCCCCAGGTTTTCTAAGCCAGGAAAGTAATACCTTATTCAAAACTTTTCTCCAAAATCCTCTCTTAAAATATGCTTCATTAGATTTTCTATATCTGATAAATGATAGGAATCAAAAATATTGTAAAATATGATAGCTCTTTGGAAGCCTTTGTGTTATACACAGGTGTTAGTATTAAAGATTTTTCTGTAGATGCTGGTTTTATAGTGCAGGCATATGAAAGGAAAAATGCATTTTGCCAAAAATATCAGTGTTACAGAGATACAACCCTTTGTTTGACTGTACAAGTGCTTGATAGAGCTTTAGTATCAGTGGGAGAATTGGTCATCGTTTCAAGAGCTTTCCAGTGATTTATGACAAGAGAGGATAGCATAATGCTGTTGTCAAATATAAACAGATAATATGTTCTTAATGTATTGAACAGTGTTCTGATCATGTGACCACCAAGGAACACTGATTCACATATACCAGTCATATGCTAGCTCACCTTGTCAGCAGTTTAGATGGATTTTGAATTATGCTATATTGTTTGATTACCTTTTAAAGATGGGCAGTTTATTTCATAAAGCTGCAGCTCTGTGTGATAAGAAGGAAGATCTGGAGGTACTGTTCAGCTTTAATCTGGCATGTTTTAATACACAATAGTGTTTGTAGATATTTGTCATGAAATAGTATAGAAGCAAACATGAAATTGCCCCAGTATATATGCAACTCAGTGAATATGCATTAAAATAATTACACCATTCCTTATATGTCACCCTTGATAGGTATACGATTTTCTTTGTCAGTTTCCTTTGGACTGATGCAAAAATTAGACTTCGGTATAGGTCCTGTATACCATATCAGTAATGTCACTAAACTAGGTAAGTTGCTTATTATTAAATTCTTAACCATAATACCAATCTGCTTCATAGCTAGGCTTGTAATGGTGTCAGCAATTATACTGAATGAAAAGTTGTTTGATACATTTATACTTAAATCCTTATATTGATTCACTACCTAAAATGTATTTGGTATAAATGAAACTGACAAATATAAAAGGAGTTTTACAGTACATAATATCACAGTTGTCTGGAATAAAGAGTAGTCCAGTGTTATTGGCCCAGCATGAAATGTTTGTCAGATAAGAATTACTCGTGATCATCATCGTTAGCAATATGAAAGGCCATCTTGATAACATCAGAATATTTGCTTGGTCAGTACTTTGGAATTGTTTTAAACACTATTTTAAACAGGATTTTCAATAATCATTACAGTGTCCAAAACAGAGCACTGGAGTCCTCTTGAGCAGTTTCTAAGTATTTAGATTTACTCCATTGGACAACGAGAGTTTGAAGTTATCCTAAGAGCCAAGACATAATCCATTTACTTGTGTATCAAATTATAATTGATATTACACCTGGCATTGTATATTTCTATAGAAAATAAAGTATCAATGGCCTTGGCAAGATATATTAAAAAAAAAAAATCACCCCAGCTGACAACCCCCAGGCAGCCACTAAAATATACTGGCCAGCTACTTCAGATGCTACACCTAGCATCTTGGTGTGGTTGTTCCTGTTCAGTGATCTGTAGATAAACTGATCAATGCAGTTCATCATACTAATTATTTGTGATTCTGAATAATACCACCATGTGTGATACCATGTTTTATTCATGCAGTTGCTCTCATTAGCATATTGATACTTATTTGCATGTCATTATGTGGTCATTTGCATGTTATGCTTACTGCATTATTTTCCTGTTTGTGTGATCATGTTACTTCTGTTCCTGAATTCCATTTCCCTGCATGTCAACACTCACTGTTTCTTACCTTTACTTTCTACATTTGATTCTAAATGCCCCATTTGTTACAGCAATTTGAGTCATTAACTCTCCAAAAACAGCTTATTTACCTTGTTTCTGCAAGTCCCTTCCTGTAAAAGATTACATTTGTTATTGCCATTATTTTTCTACAACAAATACATTTTCAGAGTCTACCTTCATACATTTGTATGGTACGCAGCATGTTCTGTTGAACTTCTCATATGATGTTCTTTATATCACTGCCATTGTTGATGTGGTGCTGCAGAACAGCACATACTACTGCAGCTGAAGATTACCCATCAGGGTGTATGGAGGAAAATGATTTCATATTTTCTATTGTTGATGCCTCTGTATGTATCCCAGTCTTTTTTATAGTCTGACCTCATTTAGATAAGCTGATATGACAGAACCTACTTCATTACTCTTTCTTGCACTATGTTACCTTGCATTTTGCAGTTTCACATGAAATTATCTTAGTTCACTTTTGTGCACTTTGCTGCATTAATCAATGCTCTCCATTCTTATTTTGCATTAATTACAAGCTAGTATATATTTCACTTATGTTTTGACCCTGTTTATTTGTTTTTCTCATTGTATCCACCCACCTGTTGGATTGACAGTTTCCAGTTATTTGCAACACACACACACCTCTCCTTCCTGTATCACAGTTAGCATTTACTCTTGCCATTGGACATGTCTGTATTAATCTTTTGTGTGATTTTGTTAAAAAATGTAAGTAGACCATAGACACTGCCCTTTCTTTACATGTGTTGCCAACGGTTTTACTGCCTTAGATTCCTGTTAACTTAAATCCAGTGACCTTCCTTCATTTTCAAGGTCTATATTTGTTAATGTTTAAAATCAGTCTTTAACAACTCCAGAGTATTAATAAAAAAGGTTATTGTTCCAAACTGTAGCATATCTTAAACATAAGAAGAGTTCATATTAAAAGTGCAGCCATAGCAGCAAATTATTAAAAGTATCACAGGAAGAATATTAGTCAGCTTATAGAGCACATAGAATTATCTAAGTAATAAAATACACATATCAGTATTGGTTTCATTAGTGAAGATCAGCATTATACTTCAGATTTTAATGCTGAATGTAACAATATATAATAACTGCTTTTTCATACTGAGACTTGTATTTTATCTTTGTGAATGCTCTTTCTGTGCATTTATTGTGAGGTTTTTGTGTTCTAATCAGGTAGCATAATCTTGATAGAGGCCTGCTGTTGTCCAAGCCTGGTAGTTTTGTTTGTTTAGTTTCCTGTGTTTCTGGAAGCCATTTACTGCTGATAGTGTGTTGTCTTCATTATTAGTGAAAGTAACAGGGTTTCCTGACCTTTTCTAGAACAAGTGATTGGGTAACAGTAGGGGCTAGTAGGACTGAGTAGTAATTCAAGCTTCTTGATTCTTCCATCCTTTCTGGTATATAAACCCTGTGTCTGCAAAGGGCTGTGCTTGTATTTACCAGGCTGTGGATGGTGATTCATCACTGGGACTAAGCAGAAATTCATTAAGATTCCAAGAGCAGGATAAGTTATTTCTTACAATTATTTCATTGAATTGCAAACACTTATAATTGTGATGCACAGTTAATCTACTACATTTTGCACTGTTATAAAGCTTTTTTTTACTGTTTCACTGCATTTTTGTACTGTTTTATACTGTTTTATCTGTATTTTTCATTGCTAACAACTGTTACATGTTTACTGAATTACTTAACTGTAAACTGCTTTTTCATACTGAGTTTTATTTTCTGTTTGTGAGTGTTCTATCTGTGCTTTTCTGTGCATTTTTGAGGTTTCTTTGTTCTAATCTGATATCATATAACTGATTTGTTTGAAGTTAAAAACATTCTCTAGAGTCTCCTTGGTCTTTTACCTGTTTAAAACTTTCATTTAGGGCTACAACTAGTAGCTGTAAAAATTTATAACCCACCCTCCCTATTAGTGTCTTGTTCTTATACTTGTTGGCTTTGTAGTTCCCTGCCCATACTGCATATTTGATCTGGGACACTCCTCCCAGTCTAGTGTCATTAGTTCATTTCTACCTAATAGAAAGAGAACATTTGAGAAGGCCGACCCACTTCGATTCTTAACCTTGAATTATCTTCTGTTCAAGCTTTCTCCTTTTTCACTTTACTAAAAAAAAAAAAAAAAAAAAAAAAAAAAAAATTCTAAGCTTGTTTCCCCCCTTTCCTGTAACTAGTCTAGTCCAGATACAGATTTGCTGTATCCAGGATTGTTTGTAAGCTTCTGAGCCCCCCAACCCTTTCTGTGTTGGAGGGAAGCCTTCTAGCTTATCTGTGGGAGTGGTAAGTACTAGGTAACCTATCTACCATGTAAGGAGTTGTTTCTGACCCATAAATTGTAGTTATTGGACTTTTAGGCAGTTTTTCGATCTTGCTTAACTTCTTGATTTAAAAACCCACATTTGCTCTTGTGTTCCCCCCTTTCCTGTAACTAGTCTAGTCTAGATACAGACTTGCTGTATCCAGGACTGTTTCTAAGCTTCTGAGTGGTACCAGAGTCTGCTCTTCAATTTCTCCCTTAGATTTACTAGTTCTCTCCTCTCCTGCGCTTATACTAGCTTATTAGTTTAGCACTTTACAAGACTTCTTGTAGCAATTATTACAGCACACAAAAGTGCTACCAGCACTAAACATTCCACAAGGAAACAGATCCAGTACTTTTTATCAATTCCCACCCATCCAAGCATGTCTAAAGGTCAGTTCCTTGTGCTTTCTCCTATTAACTTGATGAACTTGAGCATCCTGAGGCAATGTAGCAACTCATGTACACCGACAACCCTTTCCTCTTACCTTCCAACACTCAGACTTGTGAGAGATGCACTTATATATCCAAAATGGAAGCCACACATTCTCCAGCCAAAATCGGAATAGCTGGTCAAGAGGAGTAGGTCAACACTTCCACCACACCTCATAGAACACATAGCCCTCCAGAACACACACCAGCACTGCCATCACATAAAAACACAAACCACACATCCACCTTCGCAGAGTCTCTCAATAAAAATCTACCCAAGTAGCAGAGACCTCCAAGGCAGAAATGCACTTGACCACCACAACACAACACTAATCACGAGACACTTAACTCTCCTAAACAGTGTGTCACTCAACCAAAACCCCTAAGACAAAACAGCATGCCCAACACACTAGTCATAGGTGACTTGATATTGAGGCACACTGTTGTCCCACTCATTAGGTTGCATAACGAGAAAGTGACAATCAGCTGCCTGTCAGGTGCCAGGATCCACCACACAATGCATGTACTCAGGTCCCTCAACAACAGGTACAAATATGACTCTGTCATTGCACATGTGGGTGTGAATGACCTGCGATGTGCCTCCCTAAACTACATGAAAAGAGACATGGAGGAGTTCTCGGATTATGTAGCAGAGGCAAGTATGACTCTAGCCTTGAGCAGCATCCTACCGTCACCCAGGATGATACCATAGTACAAGCAGAAAATTATTGATTTCAACAGTTGGCTAAGTTTCTGGTGTCATTCTAAGGGGATCCAGTATCTGTCTGCCTGGGATGACATGATTGACAGACCTCGATGCTTTGCCAGAGATGGTCTCCATCTGTCACCAGTGGACTTCTGGATACTGGCCAAGGCTCTTGCCACCCCTATAGTGCCTTTTTAGGTGGTGTACCAAAGACCAGATAACCACCATAAGAGCTACAAACAAATGTAATCTGAGGGTCATGCTGCTCAAAGCTAGAAGTCTAAATCTCAAAATGCATTCACTGAAAGCACTCCTTAAAATGGAGAACATCGTCATTTGAGCTGTAATAGAGACCTGGTTCAAGGCAGCAGAAAACACACCTGCACTACCAGGCTATAATTAATTCAAAACCTTTCGGCTGCAGAACTTGGATGGAAGCTCCAAAGGTGGTGGTGTTTCCATATTCATAAAGGATGCACACACCTCCAGACTGGTAGCCCAACATAATGCATCAGAGATGCTTCAGGTGCAGCTAACATTGGGTAAGACAGCGATTCAGGTCATAGCCTGCTATAGGTCCCCAACCATATCCCAAGACTCACACTCCACTTTCCTAAGCACCCTGGAGAATATTAGGGTCCAAACTAACACTCTCTTACTAGGCGACTTCAACTACCCCTCCATTAATTGGGTAAACTACTCATGTACCAATACACTTGCCCAACGTTTCCTGGAGTTCATTAATTCCAATGCCCTTGACCAGTTCATTCTTACCCCCACTAGAGGTAGCATCATCCTTGACCTGGCCATTACTAAGATGGGTGGCTGTTGCTCTGCACCAGTAGTTAGCTCCTCCCTGGTTAGATCTGACCAAAACTAATCACCTTGGAACTCCACATCCCTCTTGCCTCTCCCTTTCCCTGCAAAGGTAACCACCATGAAAAACTTCTCCAAAGCTAACTTTGGCTCCTAAAAACAGAGGTGGTACCCATGCAAATGGAGAACAGTTGCATGACCGCAGAATCATAAACCAGTGCAGTGTACAAACACGTATACAAATGCATGGATCTTGCCATACCCAATAGAACCAAGACGCTCTCCTCAAAAAAAAGAAAGCCAATCTGGTGGTCCCCTGCCATAAACAAACTCTACAACAGAAGGAGGAAACTGATGCGGAATAAGGTGAAGTCCCAAGACTGGAAAAGCTCCCTTATCAGCCTTAATGAAAAGTTGAGATCCCTCATCAAATCCTCTAAAGCTAGCTATGAAAACAGAATTGCAGCAGATAGTAAAGACAACCACAAGGCCTTCTATAGTTATGTAAATAATCTTCATGGCAATACCCAGATTTGCTCTGAGCTACTGCACAATGGTACCTCCTATACAGAGCCAACAGATATTGCCAGTATACTGGCTGACAGATTCAGTGCCAACTTTATCCCTCACCCCCCAAAGGACCAGTCACAATACCAGTATATTGCCAGGCAGCCAGTACTACTGCTGCACGGGTTAAAACAGGACTATCCAAGGGCAAGAATACAGCTTCTATAGGATCTGACAATATCCCTGGTTGTGTTCTAAATGAATTACAGAGTGAACTGGCACCTCACCTTTGTGCCTGTTCAATCACAGCCTCACCTCAGGTTTTGTCCCTACCGAATGGCACACTGCTACAGTCATCCCTCTCCACAAAGGAGGAGCAACTGCCCACCCTGGGAACTACCACCCCATTAGCCTGATGATTCTGATATGCAAAACTATGGAACACATCATCAAGGCCCTAATAAACAAGCATATAGGTAATGTCCAAACTCTGGATCCCACACAGTTTGGTTTAGTGAAGGGTAGATCATGCCTGCTCAACTTGGTCGACTTCTTTGAGTCAGTCACCAGAGCTGTGGATGAAGGCAAGGTGGTTCATACAGTCTACCTTGATCTGGCCAAGGCTTTTGATACCATTCCCCACTCAGGAATCATAGAAAAACTCACTAAGCTTGGCATCAACCCCTATATCACTAGGTGACTGGCAAACTTGCTCATAGAACTCAGAGTGTGAAAGTAGCTGACTCCATGTCAGACTGCCGACGAGTCACGAGTGAAGTCCCACAGGGTTTGGTCCTGGGTCCTCTCCTGTTTGGTATCTACTTCACCAAAGTCTAGACCAACACAAAGGGTGTCTGGCTGACAAAGTTCACAGATGATTGCAAGTTGGGAGCTATTATTAACTCCCCAAGTGATGTTGACATCCTACAGAATGGCATCACTGAGACCAACGAACCATGGCCTTAAGCTCAATGCCAAGAATTGCGTCATCATCCCCTTTGGGAAAAAAACATTTCCCATGAATAACCATATTGATGGTAGTCCACTGAACACAGAAGGCATTATAAGAGATCTGGGAACACAGACTGACAGCAATCTCTCTTTTGATCACCACATTGCCACTGTGGTCAGGAAGTCCTTCTATGTGGCACATCTCATTACTAAGGGTTTTGCATCCAGGAAGAAAGAGGTCATTATCTCCCTCTACTCTACCCTCATTAGGCCAATCATCAAGTACAATGACCCATTTGGCATATACCTCACTAGACACCTGCAACAACTGGAGAGGCAGCAAAAGTACCTCACAAAGAGGATCCTAGGCTTTAAACACTTGTCTTATATGGACAGACTCAAAAAAACTCCAACTATTCTGTCTCATATCACCTACATAGAGGCAATCTCTGTTTGACTTACAAAACCATGTCTCACCCAGCTCTGTTAGAAATGCTACATCTAAAGAAATCCCAATCCCGCCACACCACATGCTTCAGAGACCTCAGCCTCATTACCACAGTTAACAGAACATGCTGGAGGGACAAGTTCATAACCCAGAGACTGCCCATGCTATGGAACAGACTTCCCATATATGTCAAGCAGAGCACTTTGCTGACCCTCTTCAACAGAAATCTTGATGAGTGGATGGGAAGCACAAAATTCACCTCGGGAATAACTCCAGTGGCTCTACTCAACAGAGGCACTGGGAACTAAGGTCGAGTGGCACTATGCCAGGGTAATCCTATGGCTAGGCTTGTAAAGGCCCCAGGGCCATTAGCCTAGTACACACCTATGAACCTATAATAATAATAATAATAATAATAATTATACTACAGTTTGAAATATTACTTTTGAATGGTTAAATACTAAAGGACAAGCATATAATCAATCCCAGTATCTGCAACATATGTAATCCATAAATGTGTAGATATAGGTAAGTAAGGTAATATACTTGCTGAGGTTGGTACTGCAGCTGTTGACCATTCAAATGGAAACCATCCTCACTGATCAAAGTTTCCTATTTTTTGTTTTAAATATACAAGATCTATTGGGATCTACAACAAGGGATTCGGATATGACCCTTTTATTTAGTACTTATGGCAGATGAAGATAAAAATATCAGCTGAATAGGAACCAGGGAATATTTGTTTAAATACCGCAAACACTTAATGCTATCATGATTATTTCATATAACAAAAGGTTTTTCAGGTTACATGTTGTAAAATACTAAAGGTCAGTCAGATACATGAGATCTCTCTTGATATATATCCTTTCTAGTGGAGGGATTTGCCTTCAAATTAAAATGAGAGGAGTTTTGAGAAAGTGTTTTCCTCCTACAAAATGTTTAAAGCTCCTATTTCAACTACCAGGATCTCATACTTTGTATTTTGCACTAAGTATTTCTGTCATGGTGTCCCAGAATATCACTAATGAGTCCACCAGAAGTAAAATGGGGTAACGTTTTATTCTCCTTGGATGCATTACCATTCAGCTACTACCACAGCATAGTGTTAGAAACCTAGTAGATCTAAGCCTCCTTTACATTTCGGTGTAAATATTTTTTCCTGTTTATTTTGGGCATAATGCTGTCCCATTCAAAAATTGATAATTAATTCTGGAAATGTTGATATATATATATTTAGAGAGAATCATTTGGGGAATATGCCCAGTTAAAATAGCACTTTCAGGAAAACAGGCACCCTGGTTATCTAAAGTTTGATATAAAAGGAAAGGTATGACTATTCCAAGCTTGTAATTTATTTTTTATTTCAGTAAATACTGGCTTAACATTTTTATCCAAAAGCTTTTCTAGTTCTCTGCGTAATCTAATATCTAGGAGTGTACATTGTGAAATAGCAGAGAGAGGGGAGAGTTCATCCATCTGTACACTCTCCCAGCAAATACTAGTATGAAAAACATATGCTGATTTATTAATGTTTATGAATAAACTTAGAGAGCAGAAAACACTTTGGTGATATACACACAATGATGTAGGTATCAATTCAGATGCACGAGCCCTACCACATAGTTAGCCACAAACAAATATACCAGCAATGTTTCTAATCTGAGTTAAAATGATCATATAATGAAAATTCTCTCTCATATAGACTGCCATTATTTCAACTGTTAAAAGAATATAATGATTACTTGAGAAGTTAATGGGACGGATTTATGAAGGCTTGAACAGAGTCTAAGATTAGTGTAAGATGGCAGGCAGCCAATATGTCTGCCGAGCGATCCAGCAACAGCCAGCAGGACTTGCATGAGAGCTTCTAAAGCTACTCTTGCACGGACAATGTTATGGTATGCAAATTACTTCATTTGCTGCTGAAAGCTATGCAAATGAGGTAAATTTGTGATCCAGAAAACACTAACCTGTCCGTGTAAGAGTAGTGTTATTTGCCGAAATGTACTCCGTTGGTAATGGAGTACCGTTCTGCAAATAGCTAAACGGAGCTATGACAACTCCAAATAAAGGTTGTATCTAGTTGAGGAAGCATGCCAATGGCCAAATATAAAGCCATTGGCATTTGCAAATGTTGTAAATCCTTAAAATCCATTTTTTTCCCCGATCGCCGATGTTTAAGCATAGCGCAGCGCCGCGCAAATGTGCGGCGCTTTAAATAAAATGAAAAAAATTGAAAAATAGCCAAAAATGGGCATTTTCACTAAAAAGCTTGTTCTGCCATGCAGGTGAATGGCAGGCTGAAAACAACATGGCCACTGAGTAGTGGTTGCTAAGGGGGGGATGCTCATTGTGAGAGATGTAACCAAGCATTAGTAGGCAATCCTATGCAAATGAGGATAAGGATAGTGAATCCCAATTTTCCCCAGCATGTGAGCCATGTCCCTAGAGTGTAAGTGTAGGAGTAGGGGAGTAGTAGAGTAGAAGATAGGTGACATCATGAGGGGGTATGTCTGAAAGACTGTAAGCTTATTGGAGCACAGTGGCTTGTGTTTGCCCTGTGTTGCTCAGGATTGCAAGAGGCATGTCTACAGTTGTCCTAGCTGAAAACAAGAAACCAAAGGCGTACGCCGTTGATATAGTTGAAATTTCTCGCCAACGGGCACACAGCATGTGAGCACGGTGCTGCCCCTTGTGGAAACAGAAAGGGAAAAGGAAGGAAAATTAGTAGTAGGAAGTTAAACAAGGAGAACTAGCAGAGCTGCCAGGTGAAATATATCAGAATCAGCCAATTACACATACAGTAGACTAGCCCATCCCAGCCCAGCACTTTAAACTCTGCAAACAGCAGTCTACCCTGTTTTTCCCCAAGAACTCTGCAACACTGCAGTATACAAAGAGTAAAAACTTAAAAAGCTTAAGTCAGACAAAATTTTAGGGGCTGCTGTTGCTATCATAAACCAACATGTGCAAGATGCTGAGGGTGGTGATGTTGTGAATGCTGCTGAGCAACCCACAGTGAGGAGACGGAGAAGAGTGTGCAGACCCAGGGTAACCTACCAGGGTCTAAATGAGCTGGAGATAGTGGAGCGCTATAGAGTGGACAGAGACCTACTGCAGCAAATTGTTGATCTGTGCCGGCCACGCCTCACACACAGAACCAACAGAGGGGAACCCATCCCAGTGGATACCAAGGTATGTGTTGGCCTCTGAATACTAGCTACAGGTACCTTCCAGAGACCAACTGGTGATATGATGGGGGTTTCACAGACATCAGCATCCAGGGTACTGCGCCAGTTCCTGTATGCCATGTCAGCACACGTCGGTGAGCACGTATATTTCCCCAATTCCCATGAGGCATTGGCCAGCAATATGCATCTTTTCCACCAAATAGCAGAATACCCTGAGGTAGTGGGTGCAATAGACTGCACGCACATACACATCAAAGCACCACCCGGTGAGCGGGTTAGGGTCTACATCAACCGCAAGGGCTTCCCATCCATCAACTGCCAGGTTGCGTGCGATGCCCAGGGCATAATAATGAATGTGTGTGCTGGCTGCCCTGGAAGCTATCACGATTCCCACATCTGGCATCTGACCAGCTCTACCAGAGATTTGCCAATGGGGACATCCCTGACGGTCACCTAGTGGGGGATGCTGGATACACACTGGAGCCGTGGCTGATGACACCCATCCGAAATGCACACAGACCAAAACAAGAACTCCATAATGAGGCACACGCACAAACAAGAAACATTATTGAGCATGTGTTTGGGATGCTCAAGTCATGGTTCCAGTGCCTGGATACATCTGGTGGAGCTTTGCAGTACTCACCAACTACATGTACCCAAATTGTCATGCTATGTGCCATGCTACACAATATGATCCTGTGAAAACAGCTGCAGCAGGAACAGTATGGGGCAGGGCCATACAGCCCCTCACTATTGCCAAGGCCTGCACAGGAGCAGCGTGACTCGGAGGAGGAACAACGTGAGCCTGCCCCAGTAGTCAGAAGGAGGCGTGCCCAGTATGCCTTGGCCTTGGCAAAGAGGCAACGCATAGCACATACACTGACTCAGTAGGAACCCTGGAAATGACACCTCTCTCTGACTGGCACATACAATAAAAGGGATGCCTAACTTGACACTACCTGCTTTCAAACATGTATAGGGAGTGTACTATGTGCATCCGATATAGGCAGCCCTGCAGCACCACCTGAGGCATGATTGCCCTATTATAAGCAATATAAAGCAGTGCTAAGCACATTTTACCACTATTTAGCATATTTAAACACAATTGCATGGGGCTGTGCACTGCGCTGACTAGCGCAGCATCAGGCAACGTTGAGCAATGTTGGGCAAAGTCAGGCAAGGTTGGGCAAAGTTGAGCAAAGTCAGGTAAACACCCTCACACCTGCTTTACTGTTCCTTAAGCAGTGTGGTCTGCCCAGGAGGAAAATAAAAAGCAGTGACAGGGCTCGAACTCAGGAAACTGTGCACTATAGTCACAGTACTGAACCACTAAGCCATGACAGCATTTCACTGGCACAGACACAGCAGGACAATTGTTGACTAACGCAAACACAAACAAATGCTGTATCATAACCTCTGAAGAGGCATATGAGTAACTTCCCCCCAGACCTATGCAGACAGATAACAGCAGGCCAGGCAGTGTGATGTGGGTTGGGTAGGCTATGAAGTCACAAACTAATATACGTGAAATTGGAAGCTAAGATCTGTAGTACAGTAGTATGCCTCAAGCCAGTACGATAGGCAACAGTACAGACTGAAATGGAGTACCTGACATAGCAGTGCAGGCCTAGCAAATGTGTATAAGTGTCAGGTGAACCCCTCATCCTATGTACACCCACAGTAACAATCGGGTGTGCCCCCCCCCCGGGTAGAAATGTACAACTAATAGCTGTCCCTCCTGTATGCACAAATGTTGATAAGTCTAAGCAAAGTGACTCATGGAAGCCCTGCAGGCAGAGCGTGCTTCCTGTCGATGTACAACACAAAGGTGAGCCCTGAAGTAAAAACCAACTTGATTTTTCACACACATATAGTATATATGTCCATACTGGGCATGTTCACACACTTAAACAAATTTAGCAAATTTCAGTCAGCAACATACTGAAAGGTCATACTGGGCATGCTCACACACTTAAATAAACAAAGCAAATGTCAGTCAACAACATACTGAAAGGTCATACTGGGCATGCTCACACACTTAGGCCATGTCTGAGTACAGCAGTGGGCCACACATATCTGGCAGTTGCAATTCTTACCCCAGAAACTTGTCACTATTCACCAATCTTGCCTTGCACACACAGTTATATGAAAACAGACCCATATACTATATTGGACACCTGTCATAATCAAACTATGTACTATAAGTACTTAAGTTATTCAAAGAAGGTGAAAATTCAAAGAAGATCAATAAATCTCCGATCAGTATCATCAATAAACAATGAGCACTCCTAACATTATCCAATCCATGTTCTGGCAAAAATATTGTCAAAGAGTCCATAGAAAACCATGACACTTCCTTTCGCTATGTCATAAATATCAATGTAAACTCATATATGTTCTGAGTCAGTGCAAACTGTAAATGAATACATGTACATGACTGACATTGCCAACATCTTGTCAGACAGGTTCATACATATTTACCCCCCACTCACTGACAAAAGGGCCCATTATCATACCCGGAGATTGTGAAAACCCAGAAATCACATATACAATGGTTAAACAGCTCTTTCGAAACCTAAAAACACGGCGTCTATGGGATGACATGGTTTCCCTAGCTATGTCATATGTGAACTCCAAAACAAACAGACCCTGCACCTGAACAGTCTGTTAAGACTCACCCTCTGTACAGGATATGAAACTGTTGAATGGGTTACAGCAACATTTGGCACACTCCACAAGTGTTGGTGCACAACAGACCATGGGAACTATTGCCTTATAAGCCTATTAAGCCTAATCTGCAAGGCCATGGAGTCCATCATGATGGAACTCATAAACAGAACTATTGGGAGCCTACAAACTCCCAACCCTACCCATTTTAGTTTGGTCAGGGGCAGATCATGGTTCCCCAACCTGCTAGACTGTTTTCAAGGCAGTCACCCAGGACATAATACATCAATGAAATGAGCTACATACATCCCACATAGACCTTGAAAAGCCCTTTTCAACATCCCAGACACGTTGTATCCACAAAATCAACAACCTATAACTAAATATGTATATCATCTGATGGATTGCCAACTGGGGCACAGATAGATCCCACAAGGTAAGAATTGTGGTCTTCTGTTCAAGCTGGTAACAACTGCTGTCCCTCATGGCTCAGTGCTGGGACCCCTCCTGTTTGGTGTATACTTTTCAGAAATACAGTCAAACACAAGAGGGCTATGTTTAGCAAAGTTTGGGGATGACTGAAAAAAAATTGTCATAATCGATGTTTGGGACAACAGAGACATCCTTAAAAAGGGTCTCAGTCAGACAGATGTGGTGTCAAAATTATGGCCTCGATCTACAATCGTACAAACACCACATAGGTGCCAACACCCTAAATATGGACGTGATAATAAGGGATCTACTATCACAACTTCAAATCATACACATAAACACACAAAGACATACTCAGAGGCTCTGATCAAAAATCTACCAAAACAGCAGAGGACACCAAAGCAGACTCCCAAACAACTGCCACCTCAGGACACAACACATGCAACACATAGACCACATAGTCAGTGTGCCAAACAGTCACAGCCCTCAAGGCCAAACACAATGCCAGACACACTCATCATTGGTGACTCTATAGTCAGACACATCGATGTCCCGCTCACCAGATTGAGTAAGGAGAAGGTCACAGTAAGCTGCCTGTCGGGCGCTAGAATCCGCCACATAACGCAAGCACTCAGGTCTCTCAACAGCAGGTACAAATATGACTCAGTCATTGTCCACGCTGGTGTGAACGACCTGAGACGTACCTCACTGGACTACATGAGAAGAGACATAGAGGAGCTCTCTGATTATGTAGCCCAGGTAGGTATGACCCTGACCTTGAGCAGTATCCTACCTTCACCAAGAATGATGCCACAATACAGAGATAAGATGATCAGCTTTAATAATTGGTTTAAACTCTGGTGTCATTCAAAGGGGAAAAAATGTCTGTCTGCCTGGGATGACATGCTGGACAAGCCACGCTGCTTCGCAAGGGATGGCTTGCACCTGTCACCCCTGGGCTTCCGGATATTGACAAAGGCTCTTGCCACCCCCATAGTGCCTTTTTTAGGCAAGGCTCAAATTCTATACCTACCACCCTAGAACACAAAAAAGGAAAAAAACTAAGGGTAATGCTGCTCAATGCCAGAAGTCTCAACCTCAAGATGCACGCACTCGAGGCCCTTCTCAGTATGGAGAACATCGATGTCTGTGCTGTGACTGAAACCTGGTTCAAGGCTCCTGAGAGCACCCCAGCACTATCAGGTTTTACCTCATATCATGCGTTCCGCCCCAAAATCCGGACACCACCAAGAAAGGAGGGGGGGTGTCCATATTCATCAAGGACACCCACACCTCAAGGTTGGTGGCAATGCACGATGCATCGGAGACCATACAGGTGCAATTAACCATAGGCAAGACTGCTCTGCAATTTGTAGCATGTTACAGGCCACCCTCTCAAACTCAGGAACCTCACATAGCTTTCCTGAAAACACTGGAGGGGTAAATGTATCTCCAAACACCATCATACTAGGTGACTTCAACTACCCGAATATAGACTGGGATCACTACTCAAGCCCCAACACTCTAGCCCAAAGGTTCCTAGAGTTCATAAACTCAAATGCCATGGAACAACTAGTCACCATCCCCACAAGAGGTGAAAACATACTTGATCTCATCATCACGAACATGGGGTCACAATGTTCAACACCGGAAGTATACCCTCACTGGTGAGATCAGATCATAAACTAATCTCACTGGAAGTCCACACCCCCCCCCCCCCTGAGATAAAAAGACCACAGTGAAGAACTTCTCAAAGCCGACTTCACACTTCTAAAGACTAGTGTGGTCTCTTTTAAGGCCCCGAGCCATGAAACCATTACTCAAACCGCTGAATCACTTACAAATGCCTTCTACCAGCACCTACAGGACTGCATGGATCAGGCAATCCCAAACAAAACAAAGACTCTTTGTACCAAAGGCAAGCGTCCAGTCTGGTGGACCCCAGCCATAAACAAGCTCTACAACAAAAGGAGGAAGCTACTACAAGATAGAGCAAAATCCTAAAAGGTAAGACACCTTTGATCATTATAAGTAAAAACTACGATCTCTCATAAAATCATCCAAGGCAAATTTTGAGAGAAAAATCGCTAAGGACTCAAAAGACAATCATAAGGCCTTCTTTAGCTATGTCAGAAACCTGGGAGGAAACTCCCAGATATGCTCAGAATTAGTTCAAAATGATGTAAAAATCACTGAACC
The DNA here is from genome assembly GCF_019279795.1 of Protopterus annectens. Taxonomy (NCBI): domain Eukaryota; kingdom Metazoa; phylum Chordata; order Ceratodontiformes; family Protopteridae; genus Protopterus; species Protopterus annectens. The sequence goes on along the minus strand of NC_056749.1, from coordinate 660,517,996 downwards.
TACAGACATTGCCAACATACTGGCTGACAGGTTCAGTGCAAACTTCTCCCACCCCAAAAGGAGAGATATCTATTCCAGAGGATTGTAGCCCCCCCAAACATCTCTAACGCTCAGGTGAGAACTGCTCTCTCCAAGGCGAAAAACACAGCATCCATGGGACCAGATGGTGTCCCCGGTTGTGTGCTCCGCGAACTCAATGAGGAATTAAACCCACAGTTAGGACAGCTGTTTAATCTTAGCCTCACCTCAGGATATGTAGCCAAGGAGTGGCGTACGGCAACTGTGGTCCCACTTCACAAAGGCGGTGCCTCCACCGACCCTGGAAATTACCATCCCATCAGCTTGACAAGCCTGATCTGAAAAACTATGGAGAGGATCATAATGGAACTCATAAACAAAGACATAGGGGATTTGCAGACTTTGGATCCAACCCAGTTTGGCTTTGTCAAAGGCAGATCATGCCTTTTAAACTTGGTTGACTTTTTCGAAACAGTCACCAAGGCCATTGATGAGGGAAAGGCAGTCCACACAGCCTACCTCGACCTGGCAAAGGCTTTCGACACAATACCCCACTCAGGTATCATTGAAAAACTCATCAGCTTAAATGTAAACCCATACGTCACAAGATGGGTAGCAAACTGGCTAAGTGACAGAACCCACAGGGTCAGAGTTGTTGGCGCCATGTCAGACTCAAAGCCTGTCACAAGTGGTGTCCCACAGGATTCAGTCCTGGGCCCACTCTTGTTCAGCATCTACTTTTCAGAAGTACAAGCAAACACAGGAGGGTTATGGCTGACAAAATTTGTAGATGACTGCAAACTGGGTGCCATACTCGAGAACACATCTGATACAGATATCCTTCAGAAGGGTCTCATAGAAACGGATAACTGGTGCCAGAGCCATGGACTAAAGTTAAACGCCAAAAAATGCATAGTCATACCCTTCAGGAAAAACAAGGTTACCCCTAGCTACCATATAGGTGGCAATCCACTGAGCACAGAATAGGTTATCAGGGATCTGGGGACCCAGGTTGACAGTAACCTTTCATTTGACACTCACGTTGCCAAAGTAGTTAGGAAGACCTTCTACATTGCCCACCTGATCATGAAGGGATTCACATCTAGATCAAGGGAGGTCATCATCCCCCTGTACTCATCACTCATCAGACCAATGATTGAGTATAATGCCCCATTCTGAATGTATCTGACCCGACACCTGCAGCAACTGGAAAGGCCCCAAAAGTTCCTCACCAAAAGGATAAAGGGTCTCAAAAATATGTCTTATGCTGCCCGACTGAAGGAACTCCAGCTCTATTCAGTCGCTTACCGTCTGCTCAGAGGTGACCTGTGCCTGACATACAAGGCCATGTCCAACCCAGAATTGATGAACATGCTTCACCTCAAAAAATCTAGATCCCTCAGAACTACAAGGGCGGGAGACTTAAACCTTGACACAGTTATTTATAGGACATGCTGGAGGGACAGATTCATCACCCAAAGACTCCCTATGCTGTGGAACAAAATCCCGGTACATGTGAGGCAGAGCACCTCGCTTGCCTTGTTCAAGAGAAATCTTGACCAATGGATGGGAGATCGCAGATATACCCCAGGGATTACCTCAGTGTCACTGCTTGACAGAGGCACAGCAAAATAATGGGCATAGTATCCTTCAAACTAAAGGGGTGGCGAAAGCCACAAAACTCTGGGCTAGGCTTATAAATGCCCTTGGGCAGATAGCCTAATATGAACCTATGAACCTATGAATCTATGGTCACGTGTGGATAGTCATCTCTACTTCCAGAAACACATTCACAAAGTGGTTAGAAAATCATGCTATGTGTTCCCACAAACTGCCAAGGTCTTTGCATGTAGGTTAAATAGGTTCCCTCTACTCATCAGTCATCAGACCCGTCAGAGAGTACCTCAACACACTTGTGATGAATCTGACTAGGCACCTTCGGCAGCTGTAAAGACAACTGAAGTACCTCAACAAGAGGATTACTGGCCTCAAACAGTTGCCCCATGCAACAAGACTGAATTTTACTCAATCTGTACTCTGTTGCATACTGTCTACTCAGGAGATCTCTGCCCAACAGACAGGTCCATGTCCAATGCAGAACTGATGCACATGCGCTATCTGAAGTAAACCCAAGCTCACTGTACCACATGCTCTAGAGATATCATCACAACATTAAATAGAACATGTTGGAGGGATACATTACTAACTCACAGACTTCCCTTGCTTTGGAACAGGCTCCCAACTGACATTAAGCTGAGCCCCTCACCGACATTATTCCAGAGGAGCCTTGATGAATGTATGTGAAACTGAACTGTCACACCATGGATCACTTCATCAGCTGTACTACACAGAGGCATAGGGAACTAACCCCAGGTGTGGTGATAGCTGCACACTCTGGCCATACTAATATATGTCTTCAGGCAGAAAGCCTATTACCTACCTATGTACCTATATATATATATATATATATATATATATATATATATATATATATATATATATATATGGGGAACACAGTATAATAAGCCAAAGATGGATGGGCAGAGATGTGTATAAGAGGGTGACCATGACAGGGAGCCATCCAGGACTGTCCCACCCAGCACACATCCCAATGGCACGAAAGACATGAGGTGCACATCTCTCCCACTGTACATAACAGCCACCAGTATCTGTAAGCATTACAGTATATGTGGTCTATGTGCCTGCTGTACAACATGACTGTACAATGAAGTACACATCTGCTATCTGTAGACATGTACCTGTCACATAGGTATGTAGTAGACTATCTCCACGAAGGCATATATCAGCCTATGCAAGTTGTGCAGCTTTCACCACACCATTGGGTAATCTCCCAAGGCTTAGGTCTAATAGTTAGTACCCTAAGCCCCTTTCTAGTGGGGCTGCTGATGTGATGCCTGGCATGAATTGTCTGTTTCCCATCCACTCATCAAAGTTCCAATTGAAGAGTGTCAGCTAGGGGTTCTGTCTGATGTACAATGGGACTCTGTTCCACAGTAAGGCAAGTGTCTGGGATGGTACTCTATCCCACCAGCATGTTGTAGTCATCGTTGTGATGAGGTTCATATCCCTGGAATGTGTAGGGTGACTCAATGTTGTTATGTGTAGATGGAGCATGTTCAACAGTTATGTGTTGGACGTGGCTCTGTATGTTAGGCAGAGTGCGCCTCTGAGTAGGTGGTAAGCAACAAAGAACAGATTTAGTTTTACTAGTTGTGTTGCATAACACAACTGTTTGAGGTCAGTAATCCTCTTGGTGAGGTACCTATGTGGTCTCTTCAGCTGCTGGATATGCTAAGTCGAGTACATTCAAAATGGTTTACTGTACTCAATGATGGGTCTGATGATGTAAGAGTAGAGTGCCAACACTACCTCTTTGGATCCTGATGCAAACCCTTTGTTGATTAGGTGGGCCACATAGGATCTCCTAATCACTTAGGCAACATGGTTGTCAAAGGAAAGATGACTATCTACTTGTGTCCGCAGATTGCCTTATCACCTTGTCATTTTTAAGGGGGTAACACCTATGTGGTAGTTTGTGGGTATTTTGTTTTCAACAAAGAGGATCACTATGCATTCCTCCACAGTGAGCTTGAGGCCATGATTCTGACACCACACATCTGTCTCATAGAGTCCCTTCTGGAGAATATGTCTGTCTTCCGGGGAATCTATTACGGCAAACACTTTACAGTTCCCAGCAGACTTAGTCAACCACTACCCTCCTGTGTTGGCATGTACATTTGAAAACTCTATACCAAACAGGAGGGACTCCAGGAATGAACCCTGGGGGACCCCAGTCATTACCGGTGTAGAGTCTTACATGTAGCCAGCAACTCTTAATGTGTGGGATCTATCTGTGAGCCAGTTTGCAATCCATCTTGTGATGTATGGATTCATGGCCAGGTTGGAGAGTTCATCTATGATACCTAACTGGGGAATGGTGTTAAAGGCTTTAGCAAGGTATAGCTAGACTGTGTTGAGCTCATTTCAATCATCTATAGCTTGGGTAACTGTCAAAGAAATCCTCCCAGTTCAGGAGGCGTGGTCTGCATTTGACAAAGCCAAACTGGGTGTGCTCAACTGTGTGAAGGTTCCCAATCTCTGTGTTGTTGACTTCCATTATGATTGGCTCCATTGCCTTGCAGAACACACTCGTCAGGCTCATAGAGCATGAATGCCAAGGAGTTTTTGTGGCCCCATCCCTGTGGAGTGTGAAGAATGTTGCTGTGCAACATTCTATGGGTAGATATACTGTAGAGAGCATGTAGAGAGAGGTGTAGGTATCCTTGATGAATATGGATACATCCTCACCCTATGTGCTATGATTCAGGTTCTGATGCTGGAAGGTATGGAATGAGTAGTATCCTGGTAGTGCTGGTGTGTTGTCTGGAGCCTTGAACTAGGTTTCTGTTACTGCCAGATATCAATATTCTCCATAATGAGAAGTGCCTCCAGTGTGTGCATCTGGAGGCTGAGACTTCTGGCAATGAGTAACATTTAGCTCACTTTGTGGTTATTTGTGTTGGTTATGGGGTCTGGTTTGTCCTGCATGACCGGTGTCCCACACCTGAAGTCAGCGCCTTATTGGTCCCATCTGACCATAAGCTAATTACCCTATATATCCACATTCTGGACCCACACCTCCATTAAGGAAACCATGTTAAAAATGTCTCCAAAGCCAACTTCATGCTTCGTAAGACAGAAGTGCTGAACTGCAGGACACCCATGCAGATAGACAATACAGTTACGACTACTGAATCCTTCACAATTGCACTTTATAAGCACTTAGATGACTGCATGCACCGTGCTATCCCAAACAGAACCAAGATGCTATCCTCCAAGAAAAGGAAGCAAATCTGGGGTTTCCCTGCCATAAACAAACTGCACAACAGAAGGAAGAAACGTTTGCAAAAGAGGGTAAAATCCCATGAGGGGAGGAGCTCCATGGTCAACATCAGTAAGAAGCTGTGATCCCTGATAAAATCCTCCAAAGCTAGTCATGAAAACAAAATCGACACTGATTCTAAAGACAACCACAAAGCATTCTATAGCTATGTCAAGAATCTCAATGGCAACACTCAGATCTGCTCTGAGTTACAGCACAATGGCACTAAATATACAGACCCAACTGATATTGCCAACATCCTGGCAGGTAGGATCAGTGCTAACTTTACCTCCCTCTCACCCATGAAAGAGCACATCTCTATAATGGAAGACTGCAAAGTTGCTGTCATCACAGCTGCACAGGGTAAAGCCAGGAACACAGCATCCATGGGAGCAGATAACATCCCAGGCTGTGTTCTACACAAACTACAGAATGAACAGGCACCACACCTACGTACCATGTTCAGTCATAGCCTCACCTCAGGCTTTCTGCCTGCTGAATGGTGCACAGCAATGGTTATCCCAGTACACAAGGGGGGAGCCACCACAGACCCCAGGAACTAGCGCCCCATTAGCCTGATGAGCCTGCTCTGCAAGGCCATGGAATGTATCATCATATAACTTATAAAAAAAGACATTGGTAATCTCCAAACTCTGGACCACAGCCATGTTGGATTTGTAAAAGGCAGATCATGTCTCCTAAACCTGACAGACGTCATTGAAGCAGTCACCAGAACCGTAGACAAGGGTAAGGTGGGTCGCACAGCCTATGTAGATCTTGCCATGGCTTTCAACACCATCCCCCACTCTGTAATTATAGATAAACCCACTAAACTAGGTATAAATCACCATGAACTACAACATAGGTGGTAGTAAAGTGTGATAAGAGACCTTGGGTCACAGGTGGACAGTGGACACACCTGTGATAATCACATCCCCACAGTAGTCAGGAAAGCCTACTACATGGCACACCTCATCACAAAAGGTGTCTCATGCAGAATAGAAGAGGACATTGTTCCCCTCTACTCATCACTCACTAGATCCATAATAGAGTACAAAGCCCCTTTTGCTATGTACCTCACAAGACATCTACAACAACTGGAAAGCCTGCAGAAATACCTCACAAAGAGGATTAGCAGCCTGAAATACATGCCATGCACAGACCGTCTCAAAATGCTCCAGCTGTACTCTCTCGCATATCGCCTACTCAGAGGTGATCTCTGCCTAACATACAAAGCTATGTCAAACACAGAGCTGTTGGACATGTTCCACGTAAAACACTCACAATCCCTCTGATCCCCAAAACCCAGAGTGAAATACAAAATGAAGGGGTGTATCCATTTACCTTATGGATATCCACACCTTAAGGTTAGTGGCACAGCATGAGGCCTTGGAGCCCATGCAAGTGCAACTAACATTGGGCAAAGCTGCTTATCAGATTGTAGCCTGCTACAGATCACCTACCTTGTCTCAGGAACCTCACTCACTGTTCCTGGGAATACTGGAAAATAATAAGGTCCTACCAAACACCATTATATGAGGAGATTACAACTACACAAACACTGACTGGGAGAATTACTCGTGTACAATGTCCTTTGCCCAATGCTTCCTAGAGTTTAAAAACTCAAACGCCCTGGAACAGCTGGTCACCATGCCCACTAGAGGTGACAACATACTGGACCTGATCATCACCAACATGGGGTACCAGTGTTCCACACCAGAGATAAACCCCTAGCTGGTAATATCAGACCATAAAGTAATCAGACTGGACATCCACATCCTGCCCCCCCCCCCCAAGTCAAGGAAACCCCTGTGAAGAAATTTTCAAAAGCAAACTGCACACTTCTCAAGATCATAGTGGAAAGTTCCAAAGCCCCCTTACTGTAGGATAATGCCATACAATCTGCAGAATAATTTCCAAGTGCATTCTATGAGCATCTACAGGGATGCTTGGATTGAGACATCCCAAATAAAACCAAGATGCACTCCTCCAAAAAGAAGAAACCAATCTGTTGGTCGTTGCCCATAAATAAGCTATACAACAGAAGTAGGAAACTAAATCATGATAGAGCAAGCTTCACAAAAGGAAAGGCATCACTGATCATTATTGGGAAGAAACAATGATCGCTCATAAAATAATCCAACGCCAGTTTCTAAAGACAAATAGCCAAGGAATATAAGAATAACAACCACAAAGCCTTCGTTAGCTATACCAAACATTTAGGTGACAACTCTCAAATATGCTGTCAGCTACTGCAAAATGGCAAAAAATATACTGAACCAACTGACATTGCCCACATCCTGGCAGACAAGTTCAGTGCAAACTTCACCACCCCATCACCCCCAAGAGGGCCTATGTCCATTCCAGAAGAATGCAGAGCCCCAGACTTCATGGACATGCAGTTAAAAGCCCTCACCAAAACTAAGAACACAGCATCAATGGGACTAGATTGTGTCCCAGGCTGCATCTTACACCAGCCGCAAAAGGAACTACACCCTCACCTACATTCACTGTCCAGACTCAACCTTACCACAGGCTATGTACCCAAATAATGGCATACAGCAACAGTCATCCAGCTCCACAAAGATGGTGCCACAACAGAACCTGGAAACTATTGCCCTATAGGCCTACTCAGGCTGGTCTGCAAAGCTATGGAGCAAATTATCATGGAACCCATAAACAGAGACATTGGGAACCTCCAGACACTGGACCCTACCAATTTGGCTTTGTTAAAGGCAGATCCTGCCTCCTAAACCTAGTTGACTTCTTTGAAATGGTTACCAAGGACATAGATGGAGGTGGATTAGTCCACACAGCCCACCTGGACCTCAGTAAGGCCTTTGACACCATTCCCCACTCTGGCATCATGGACAAGCTTACCAGCTTGAACATTAACCCCTATGTCACAGGATGGGTGGTCAACTGGCTTACAGATCAAACACACATGGTCAGAGTTGTGGGTGCCATGACCGACTCTAAACCAGTCACAAGTAGCATCCCAGAGGTCTTGGTCCTGGGACCCCACCTGTTCAGTAGATGCTGCTCAGAGGTACAGGCAAGCACGGGAGGAGTATGGCTGACCAACTTTGCAGATAATTGCTAACTGTGGTCCATAATTGACTCTACAGCTGACACAGACATCCTCCAGAAGGTTCTTACAGAGACAGATACCTGGTGTCAAAACAATGCCCTCAAGCAGAATGCCAAAAAAATGCATAGTCATCCCCTTTAGATGAAACAAAGTGCCCACAAATTACCACATAGATGGTAATCCAGTATGTACAGAGAATGTAATTATGGACCTGGGGACCCAGGTAGATAGTAAACTCTCCTTTGATGATCACATTGCCAAAGTGTTTAGAAATTACTTCCATCAGCCCACCTAATGTCACCCACTTTGTCAAGTCTGATGATGTCACCATCCTACAAATGTATCTGTGGAAAGGAGAACTTCCAGTAATGTGTATAGCATGTCATGTAAATGTGTACTGCTCTAGTATCATAAAGTAGTTAGGTAGGGGTTTGAATTCTGCACTTGCCAACTGTATGAGTGTGTGTGTGTGTGTGTGTGTGTGTGTGTGTGTGTGTGTGTGTGTGTGTGTGTGTGTGTTTGTGTGTGTGTGTCTCTCCTTGGAGAGGAGCAAGCTTTTTGAAGACTACTGAAACACCTTAAAAGTGGTATACTCATCTTTGTCAAGTCTGATGATGTCACCATCCTACAAATATACCCGTGGAAAAGAGAACTCCCAGTAATGTGTATAGCGCATTGTGTAAATGTGTACTGCTCGAGTATCATAAAGTAGTTAGGTAGGGGTTTGAATCCTGCATTTTCCAACTGTATGAGTGTGTGCCTCCTCGGAGAGGAGCAACCTTTTTGAAGACTACTGAAACACTCATTACAGCTGAGTGATGTCTCCAGGCATTTCTGCAGTTACACCCTACTGCTCCCCTAGGCGTCAAATATTGCCTGTTCATATTTGCATTAATAATTCCAAAACCATGTTACATACAAAGTATCGGAAAATTTTATCTTGAAGCATACATGATAGCAAACACAATTGTATTGATATATGATCTCTGTCAATGGGTATTTGTTAAAAATGTAAGGTGATAACTTAAATTTTTAAATGTTGAAGCCACGCCCACTAGGAGTTAAAGGTACACACTCAAAAGAACTCTACTGGAGGGAATGAGTTAAAAGTGGTATACTCATCTTTGTCAAGTCTGATGATGTCACCATCCTACAAATATACCTGTGGAAAGGAGAACTCCTAGTAATGTGAACAGCATGTCGTGTAAATGCGTACTGCACTAGTATCATAAAGTAGTTAGGTAGGGATTTGAATCCTGCACTTGCCAACTGTATAAGAGTGTGTGTGTGTGTTTGTGTGTGTGTCTCCTTGGAGAGGAGCAATCTTTTTGGAGACTACTAAAACACCTTAAAAGTGGTATACTCATCTTTGTCAAGTCTGATGATGTCACCATCCTACAAATATACCTGTGGAAATGAGAACTCCTAATAATGTGTATAGCGCGTCATGTAAATGCATATTGCTGTAATATCATAAAGTAATTAGATAGGGGTTTGAGTCCTGCACTTGCCAACTGTGTGTGTCTCCTTGGAGAGGAGCAATCTTTTTGGAGACTACTGAAACACCTTTAAAGTGGTATACTCATCTTTGTCAAGTCTGATGATGTCACCATCCTACAAACATACCTGGGGAAAGCAGAACTCCCAGTAATGTGTATAGCGCGTTGTGTAAATGCATACTGTTGTAGTATCATAAAATAGTTAGATAGGGGTTTGAATCCTGCACTTGCCAACTGTATAAGAGTGTGTGTGTGTGTGTGTGTGTCTCCTTGGAGAGGAGCAATCTTTTTGGAAACTACTGAAACACCTTAAAAGTGGTATACTCATCTTTGTAAAGTCTGATGATGTCACCATCCTACAAATATACCTGTGGAAAAGAGAACTCCTAGTAATGTGTATAGAGCATTGTGTAAATGCGTACTGCTCTAGTATCATAAAGTAGTTAGGTAGGGGTTTGAATCCTGCACTCAGTGACTGTGTGTGTGACACTGTAGGTCAATGTGTCATGGGTTTTGCTTTTACTACTGTATGACATATCACAATGACAACAGTATGTGCATTACACATGTCAGGTAGCTGTGTGGCAAATACATATACATACATGTCACATCAATTATTTCATAAGTGGGAACCCTGCTTTTTCCATGAACACATCTGTTATCTTTGTCAGAGTGTGCTGCCGCTTTCCAGACCTTAGGTCACATCTGTATGCTTGTGACAAGCCTAGCCACTGCAGTGATCCCTGGCCTACGTCATCCATTTCACATACACTCATTATGGTTTCTATTGAATAGTGTGAGTGAGGGTTTATGCCTGAGGTATATTTTAAACCTGTTTAAAAGCAGCAAAGTTTGTCAAAGATGGCTATTTATTATAGGTGTGCAACAACCTTTGTGGATATGCATGCAGACCCCTTATTGCTCATGTGATCCACAGAGGGATTTCCAAAACCCTTTGGAAGTGTGATTATCAAAGGAGAGATGACTTAACACATGGCTCTATGTATACATCGGTGCCTGTTCTACATTTGGGGGGCTAATACATATGTGGTACTCTTGGGATACTATAGTTTTGTAAAAGTGGATGACTATGCTTTATTTGGCTTATAGCTTTACAGCATGGGTTTGACACCAGGTATCTGTCTGTATGATACCCTTTTGGAAGATATGTGTGTCATCTGGAGAATGCATTATAGCCCACAGTATGCATTGCCAAACGTGGCCAGACATATCCCTACTGTGTTTGCTTGTACCTAAGAAAGCTATATGCCAAACAGGAGTGGTCCTAGGACTGAGTGCAGGTGAATACCACTTGTTACTGGCATAGAATAGTACTTGAAGGCTGCAAATGTTACTGTGTGTCCTACATCTGTGTGTCAGTTGTCAAGCCATCATCTAACAATTGTTTATGGGCAGGCTGTTGAGGTTATGTATACTACCAGAATGCAAACCAATGACAGATAGTAACAACAGTATCACCCGCAGCACAGTGTCAAACTGTGTCATACACACACGTGTACTCACGTTCCAAAATGTTTGTAGTACAATGCATACTGGCCACCAATAGAAACTATGGAGTGTTAACACTGTCTAATACAGGGCATGTCACCCTGCCTATGTGCCCAATATGCATGTACATGCAGACAGCGCACCTCAACCATGTTCACAATTGTACACCTGCAAATCTGTCCTGCACACATCCCACACTTACTGTCCACTCTATAACACATGCTGCCAAAACTACACACATCAGCCAAGTGGCACATGGGCAGACAATACACAATTGGAATAAACACTGGTGTAAACAATACTACATTGATAATTATAGCTTTAATGTATCATGCCTGCTCAGCTACACCTTCAAGGATATCATTACACTTTACTGCTGACAACATGCTACACATTAAAACATTACTATACTGTAATAAAGTCACCCTGTGCATCAGCACCATGTTAGCCTGTTCCTGCATCAATGTTACAGATGACAGGAGGTGGCACAGGTTTCATCATATGCACAGGGTGTGTTTTTGGTTTGCCAGAGGCCTACATTAAGCCATACAATTGACATGTGTGTGTGTGTGTGTGTGTGTGTGTGTGTGTGTGTGTGTGTGTGTGTGTGTGTGTGTGTGTGTGTGTGTGTGTGTGTGTGTGTTTGTGTGAATGCCAAGAGTACTGTTATAAGCCAATGTGGATGTAATGTGTGCGGGTATGTGTTTGCCCTAGGTGTCTGGTTTATGTGTGTGTCTGCAGGCACACAGTTACACCATGTGGCTGCCATATACAGAGATTTGTTGGACAGCTACAGACTGTGCCTGGCAGGCTTTACAGATCACCGTCTCTGGCCATGGATACGGGACCTGTGCCTGGCAGGGGTGCTACAGACAGTATCAGGTACTAATCCAGACAGGGTACTATCCTTAGAGGTTGACATATGTCCACTGGATCCAGGTCCCTGCTGGGACTGGCCAGAGCCACATGCATGTGATCTTCTAGGACGGTCTATGGACAGCCCCCCCAACATTGCTGGGGCTGGTACTGGCACTATGGGAGTGGCTATGACTTGATGGACGTCCGCGACTGCCAGCTGATGATGTTGCTGGCATACATCGACGTCTCAACCATCTCACAATGTCCTGACACATGGACATGACACTGTGGAGGACATCGAATATCTCACCCCAATGTCTATCAATGACCTCAGTGTAATTACCTATGGCACCTGCTAGGTCATGAATACTGTCATTTACAGAGGTGTTATGAGCCCTCTGTACCCTTAGTTCCTGTCTGGTGTACCGCTCCATATGTGCCTGTGCCTCCATGACAGCCTGGAATATGCATGTGGTTGTAAGAGTTGCGGCACGTCTTCCAGGGGCATGATGACCAGCAGTGCTCTGACGAGAACCCCTGGGCATCTGCCTATGTGGTACCATTCCAGACATCTGGCTATGGCTGCTGTGTCCTGATGCATGTGCCATAGATACCACACTGTCCTGGCCAGTGCCGACTGTACACTGTCCCTCTGCTAAGGGAATTGGTGGTGGTGGATGTACAGGCAGTATGACTGTGTGCATGGATGGGGTGGAGACTTGTGTACTGTCAATTGGTGGCCTAACAACAGACCCTGACAAACCTGCCTGTGCCTCAACACACCTATCCTCATTATCACTATCTGTATCAGTGACATCAGGTTCCCTGCTGCACTGAACCAGCCCCACCTCAGCACCTGTGAGAGGAAAACAGGAAACACACTTTAAGACCTATACATGATGTCAGACCACATGCACACACGTGCACATGCGCATACGCACATGTACATGCACACATGCGCACACACATGCACACACACATGTACACATACAAATACACTCCTCACTAAAGCAGACAGACAGACAGACACACACACACACACACACACACACACACACACACACACACACACACACACACACACCACCAGCAATCTCAGAACATACTCAATAGCAGTTGATGGTGGGGTACAGTATCACAAGCAAAACAGTCATATCACACATGTCAGCATGCAGGACATGTGTTGCTCAACAGCATGCAGTGCAAGTGTAGACAGTCCTTATTACTAACAGTATACATGGCTTTGATGCATGTGTTTTGTTGTTCGGTGATTGGCTTCCCCCTGGAACGCAATGCATACATGGACACAACATTGCTGTGCAAGTATTCAAAACTCTGTAATGTACTGTGCACCATCACTCACAGGTCTACATACCATGGCTGGATGTGTATCTGTGTGTCAGATAGATATCCAGTTCTGATTAGAGCCTCTTTGTCTTTAGCAAATAATTGTGGACACAGTTTTAGCTCATGCATGGTGTGTATACACACAAGATCAGTGGTGCATGTATAACTGATGGAATACCATTGATCCACATATCCAATGTACAGTAGTTATGGTGGGTGTAGATCATGTTGTGGTCATGCCAGTATCATCCATGATATGGCATGCTAAAACACAACTGCAAATTTAAACATCACACATACCCAATGTGTGTCATATGACCTAGCCACTCAGTAGCATCACAAGACATATATGTGTGAGTTGTGCAAATGGTGATTGGTATGCATATTGTTTAGATGTACATATGTTTGCACACACACAACATTGAGGTGTATAGCAATGAAAGCTATGTGTAGTACTGTGATTACAATAACTGGATCGGGTGTAGTACCATAAGCTATCATCATGAAGCATCATGTGGCCACTCAAGGCTACAAATGTGTCCCAGACCAACACCTATCATGCTGTACCGGAACTGCACCATCATGGCTACATTCACCATTTCACAACCAGTTGTTACATGGGTTTGTAAGGAGGCCAATAAGGAGCATTCCCTAACATGAATATGTTGTGTGTTGCAGAGTGTTTCACTGCCCCACGATAGGCCTCTACCCCTCAGGTATATTATGTGTGCTGTGTGGATGACATTTGAGATACTGGAGTGTGACTTTACTGAGAGTTTGTGAATCCTTCATGTGTAGCATGTTACATGTTCTGTGTATGACATAGTTGTGTATGTTATGTGCATGTTGTGTATCGACTCTGCCTATCCAATGGTCACTACTGTGTAGCCACATTTTTTTGACATGGTCTGTGTATTGCATGTGTTTGAGATAGCTAATCACATTAGTGAGATGTGCGTGGTCTCGCAGCAAACATGCACAGCATGCATTATAGGTAGGTGTGTTACATGTGTACATGGCCTACACCTTAACTATGACATGCACTTTTTATTTGCAATAATAAATGTACAACACACTCACCAGCATCTGTCCACTGCCTTGCTGTCACACCAGAGGGACCTACATAGATATGAGACAGTTTGTCAGTGGCGACAACTGTGGCATTGCTATTGTGGGTTTGCAATCTTACAGTAGAACAACAGTTTACATTCACATGCCTACAGATTATGTTCCAAATGATCAGTACTGCACAATGACAGACTCCACATCTTCTACCTACACAGTATACATCTCACATATGCATGATCTACCGATACAGGTAACAGTAGTCTACAGATATGCCATGTTATCTGCATGCTCCATGTGTTCTTGCTGGGTGGCTCCAACCTCCATCATGGTAAATGTCTGCTGCTGTTGTTGTTGGGCAGGTGCCACCAGGCTCAGGAGCAGCTCCTCCACTCTGGTGAGGGGGGATGGATGTTAATCCCACCACGTGTTGCAAGCTGTTGTCTCCGTACATCTGAAACACACTGACGGACATGTCTACCTAGATCACTGCAGTGGTGGCGTACCTGCTCATATGTCCGGTTATGCAGGCCTACCTCATTTATCCTCCATACAACATCCTGCCACATTGCAGTTCTCTCCTGCTGGTCTTGGTTGGTTCTGGAGAATAGTAAGTTGTAGTGCTGAATCATACAGCTGGTAAGAATCTCATCTTCGCCACGACTGTAGCTAGGATTTTTACGGTGTACCATGATCCCTGGAAGACAAAGAAAAAATATGTATGAGCAAGTCATATGGCACATTTAACATTATACAGTACAGATATCACTGAACTGCCATATATAGCAACCTATTAGCTGACTGAGATTAAACACTTTCACTACCACTTATCAGTGCTCACCCCACAACTGCTTGAAAGTGCCTGGCATGCTCTATATAATAAACCATGTTCTGCACAGCAACAAAATAAAATCACTGTATAAGACTATACAAGAGTACCTGGCACACTGTATTCAGCACAATGCACCACCTAGACACATCAGATATAGATCAAGCCAATGCATAAAGAAGTATGTCATCCATCGCAATGTTTGTAAGGTCCAGTTACAGTATTACCATTATACCACACAACTTGTTGATGGCAAACCTGTGGCCAAAATATGTGCACAATTGTGAATATGGGTGGCATACTGCTGTAGTAAACTATAAATGTTACTAGATATGCAGTCATATGTTGTAACACACATATGACAGAGGACATGTTACAGGCATACCCACAAACACATCAGACATAATTACAAGACACAAAGGTATGGCAACCTAGATAAGCTTTATGTGTGTACCATACAGTACTGTGCTTCAGTACTTACAAAACCTTAAGCTTGAGGAATGTAATCTGTGATGACTACAGGGACCACACAAAACAGTGGTTCCAAGCAATGTGGACATACACCATACTTTGCTGTTTAGGCCCATAGCTTCAGTTAGTACTACAGTACATACAGGATTTGGATTCAACATCAGTACCAATCAATAAGCATACATGTAGTACTTTAGCCTCCAATGACACACCCCAGTTAACACCAAGGGACTACATCAGACTGTATGCCATAGTGCTTTATCTGCCTAGCAACAGCATACACAACTTTTGCTGGGATCGAAGCAAGGACCCATAATACCATGACAGAAACAGTTTCCCACTAAGCTATCCCACAAATACACATCTTTGACATATTCACCAACACATTGACCATCACACTCAGTCAACTTTACATGGAATCTATTGCAACAAGTAGATGTAGGTGTGTATGAATATATATGACTCTCTGTGTGTGTATATATATATATATATACACATCCATTGGTGTACATATACATATAGGTACATATACAGTCCACCTTTCATGGTGGGAATATCAATTATACAAAGGATGTGAGGTATACAGTAATGTAATAATATCGCACAGTCTTTTGAGAAATGCATTGAAAGTGTTCACAGTGCCGGTAGCTTTAGCAGGCCTCACTGGCTGCAACATTACAAACTGAACACAACACCCACAGTGTTTAACCACCACATGTCATATACCAGCACTGTATGCTGTCTTGTTTGTCACACACTAAAACCTACATACAAATATGCACATAACAACCTTCACCAACATATATATGTCCACCCTTCACAAACAGTTGCAGTATGTCCCTTGCTCTATGCACATATACAGATGTTAATATATATGACACATATATCTCTCCATATGTGTGTGCCATACACACACAAGGTCCACACTGTTGTAAGTCCCAGGACCTCACAGCTGAAATGTTGGGTCTTGTTGCAACATGAACAGGTGTCACATGTGAACACACAGTAACATTAGAGGGGGTATATATAACTCCAAATGCTAGATTAGCATGCCAGCCTGGTACAGCAGTTGCCAATGCTAAGCTACACTTTAATATGACTATCATGCATGTGTTACTCTGTCACAACCATGTTTATATAAATGTTTGGGCTAATCCCCCAAACAGCCATTGGCCACACTACTGTACAGAACACAGATAACATGGATCAGATGTTTGACATTTAATTCTGAGCTACACATTTCACAGTTATGTCCCACTGCCAACAGGTACACACTGAATTGTCCATGGCAGTAGTTAAGCAGGACATCTGTGCATATATACGTACTGCTGCCACATATGAATGGTTCACATTATGTAGAGTACTCTTCAAAAACATCTACTACATGCCAGTAAATACATCTCTGTTACATACCTTTCCTTTGCATGAGTTGGTATTATTTCTTTTTCCTTTTGCTTTTCACTCTCTCTCTCTCTCTCTCTCTCTCTCTCTCTCTGTCAGTCTCTGCAATAGAGTGATTGAGTTTGTTGGCAGCAATTACAGCCTGCTTTTATAGGTATTTGCACATGTGCATGTGATGGCCTCTGCACCAATTGGTGACCACCATTTGCTAATTGCATACAGCCTGCTGTGTGGAAATTGCAGTAATCACTGCCATAGCAACCCAATGCTATAAATTGCTAACTCAGGTAGGCGTGGCCCTTTCAGCTTTCCAAGATGGGGATCATGCTTGTTTGCTGTGGACATCATTGTTTAAGGCAGAAGGTTGGTATAGTTCTTATATCTGAAGCCAGGGGTGTAGCCAGTGATTTAAATGTTGTACTCAGACCTGAATGGTGCTGCTTCCAGTACACACTTGTCAGTGTAGAATTGTACTCACCCCTCAAAATGCTAACCCAAGATACATGGGAGTATGTACTTTCTTTTCTAATTGTACAATTAACTGCCATACAAAACTAGTTATTGAGATGTATTCCTTTGAAACATGAATTGTTTGTGAACTGCTATACTGTGAATATTAATTTACTCACTTCTGAACAGTTTAAGCTTTTCAGTGTTGACATTAGCACAGGCTGCTCAAGAAAACTGGACAAATTTCAGTACTGAATATGCCTACCTACATCCTTGGTAGACCCTGAACACACAGGTATATTCTACATTTGGGTAGGGGTGCAGAAGTACAGCGAGCATTATGTATTATTGTGTGCATTTTATCTTGCTGGACTTAAAGGGTTGCTGTGTACCTGTTAGTTTATCAAGGCAAGTGGTCTGTCTGCGTAGCTCCCAACTGTGGACCTATCCACATGGTAGCCAGAGGTTAGCCTGTTATTCTTTGTCTGTGCACCACACCGGTCTTTTCAGCACTGGAACAATGGCATTGTTACAGTTGGTTGCTACCAGTACATGGCTACATCTTTTGGTATTTCAGTGTTGTACTCCTACATAAGGGTATGCTTTTGGAACTCATTCCAAAGCTATTTGCACAGTGTGTAACAGCATAAAAGCTGATATGCCTGTGTGTTTCTGCCTCTGCTAGGCCTCTCAAACACTCAGGTACATATTTGAACAGACTCAGGGAAAAGTAGGTAAACGTGAAGTACACCTTTAAAATATTAGTGCCATTAAGTTGAGACTTTGAGAGAACCAGAGCATATGGATTAATACACCTTTTCTGAAGTACAAGCAGTGTATAACTCTTACTTATTGTCATTATTCATTAAGTGTAATTCACCACCTTTCTGGCCAATGTCAGTACTTTTCAGAGGGATTCAGGGGAACACAGCTAAAATCTGTTTCAAAATCAGGAACATCCCTGAAAATTAGGCACAGTTGGGAGGTATGTCCTCTACCCTAATCAGATATGCCAGTGTTTGTTCTGCTATGATACTATGTGGGAGTTGTAAAGTGCTGCTGTAACATTATTTCCTGCTAGAATGGCTGCTTCTCTTATCACAATCATGTAATGCAATTCCACAACAACCGCTGGTAAAGATCCACAGAACAAGTTGTATGTTATGGCCTTCCTATTTTTCCTTTACATTCACTCACTCTGATGCATGATATATTTATTTCAGCACCAACTTGTTGTATATCTACCGTGGCTTAGTGGTACTTCATGCAGCGTAGAGTGTACAAGGTCCCTAGTTTGAGACTGACAGAGGTGTTTTATTTTGCTGCTGAGCAGAACAAGGGCCCTCACATACAAAGTGACTAAGGCACTTTTAAGCAGTTGTGACCAGGTTTGCACAATGTTTAGCAATGCTTAGCTGAGTGCAAACAAGCGCACACTCACGCAAACCTGCTGACTAGTGCTTAAAAGTGCTTACACTTGCTAACCCCCGCGCTCATTTCTTTGAAAGAAAAGAAAATTGGGAGATAGGAAAGTGGTGAAAAAAGTGAGCAAAGAGATAAAGACAGTAGGGAAAACAGCTTTGGATGTGCAGCTCTGGTGTAGGGAAGGTCCATAGCTGCCCATTTCTTTAACAGCAACAGCTGTGCATATGCAATAAATTTGGAGGAAAATATGAAACCTTCCACCCCTGAGAGAGGGGAGAGGACAACAAAGTATGTTGTACTGCCAGTTAAATTACATTTTATGTGTCCAGCGGATATGTGTGCAAAATGGGCAGCTATGTACGGGGCACATTTTTTTTTGGGAGCAGATTGCCCTTTTTTTTCAGGTGAGAGTGGAATGTGGGGTAGGAGAATTAGGTATATTTGAGGAGGTAGGTTGGGGAGGTAAACAGACAAGACAAACAAGATGCATACAGGGGCAGAATATGACACATGTGGTGGGTGAACACCATTGACAGGGAAGGATGTTTGGAAATCGCAAGCCCATGAGCCCACAGATGGCAACATTGGAACTGAGATCCTCACCTATGGGCAGTCACCACTGCACCTTCACAACCCAGAGGGTGGCTGTGCTAGGGCTGCGTAGGAGGGGCACGCTCACCTGTGAGTCACACCAGTCGTGCCTCAAGCTGCCATAGAAGATCAGCGACAGAACGCTTGATCTCTCTACGCACCACAGCCCAGACCGTTCTGCGGGAGATAGGTGGCCCTCCTCCACCCATGCTTGCATGGGGGGGGACGAGCCCCATCCCCTGCAGTGCTTCCACCCAAAGGTGGCACAGGGCCAATGGAGGAGGTTCCAGGCTGGGCACCGGACCTGCTGGTGCCAGGTACCATCGCCAGCTGAGGTGGGACAGGTGGGTCCGCTGGGACCAGCCTTCCCATACGTTCTGTGATTTGGAGGATTTAATGAAAATATGGGCTAGTAACAGTCAACAGCATTCCCAATTAGTTATAACAGCATGCAGAAGTATTCCCATTAACCCAACACACCAGAATTGCAACAGTTGAACAGCAAGCATAACACATGCATATATAGAACAACAGTGGACATTACAACAGCATAAAGGTTTAATTGATGGCAACAGGCCACTGATATAGTGGTATTTGAACAGGGCACATGCATCGAAATAAATGCAGATATTTATAAACCAATAGGACATATGTCCCAACAAATGTTTTGAGATTAGACATACCCATTGAGGTGTGAAATTGCATTTTTTATGCACATACAGAAGGGTGGAAAAAGATAGCTCCATTAACAAGTTATATATCCTTCTAGTTTACACTACATTCCTATTAACTGGAGTTATATGTCCCCTACATGTATTATTACACTACCCAATTGTCCTTAAATTGCGAAATGGGTTTTGCTTAGATCTTTATATACATGAGCTGTATCTGACATGCAAACTGTCTGGGATGCAGATGTTACTGCTACATATTTTGTGAGTTGCTCAGACACACTACTGCTGAGATGGTACACTGACAGCTCTACTTTCCTATAATTATCTAGATATGTGCAGGTGAAATTATCAGTTATATGTTAACAGCTCCCTACATTTCTGGCAGCACACTGACATTTCTGGGGAACACAATACCAAGCTACTCATGTCCAGATTAACCTGTACATGCTGGGCATGAACCAACAGTTGAGGACTGTAAATATGCTTAAAAGCTACTGGCACTCCCTTCATCCACTTTATATGGGCCTACCCAAGTGTGGGTTAACAGCGCTTAATACAACAGTACTATTTCTATAATGCAAGAGTACAACAACATATCAAAGAAAATGACACAGACACACTCCAGGAATTATACCTTTATTAAAGACTTAAAACACTTTTCTAGAGGCTCTCTCATTTATTTTATATAACAGTGCATGCAGAATAATTACTAACCTGCCTGGTGGCGCAGACTATCTGCATAGGCTTGCTGGTTCACAGTGCAGACACCTGCAGCTGTGAAGTAAATGAAGTGATATTGAGACATACCTATCCATAGTATAGACTATAATAGCAATTCTTACATACTGAATTCCATGGCTACTTACTCAGTAGTGGGGCATTTTCCATCCCATGGGCCTCCTGGATCCACTGGTCCAGTTGATCCTCCTTGCGTCTCTTCAGGTCTGCGTGGTGGTGTCTGACCTGCTCACCAGTCCGAGGGGTGCCAGTGGCACTGGTGAGTTCATGAGCTAGAAGGTTCCAGGCTTCCGCTTTGTATTGGGAGCCCTGGTACTGGCCCCACAGGAGTCTATCCTCATGATTATGGACAAGGAGCCAAACCATTACTTTTGACTCCTCAATGCCCCAACGTTGCACTCGAAATCGAGAGCCCTCTCCACCACCAAACATGCTGCCTGCAGATGGGAGCTACAACCAGTTATGACAAGTATTCCTGCCTATGGAGCTTAAATATACTTAATTTCCCGCACTTATTTGTGATTGGCCAGTTTTGAAAAAACTCAGCTGACGGCACACCTGCTTAGCAATGGGTAAACTTCCATTGATATGTATATGTGTGTTGAAAGTGCATGGTTATGAAATGCTGTCATGGCTTATTGGTTATGGAATGTGACCATGATGCACAGTATCCCGGGTTCGAGCCCTGTGATTGCTTTTTATTTTACTACTGGCCAGACTGGCTAGGAGGTGTGGCTGTGTTTAGCCGACTTTGCTCAACTTTGCCCGATGTTGCCCAACGTTGCGCTGGTTAGCACGGAGTGCAACTCCGCGCAAACATGTTCTGTTTGCACTGGTTAGCACGATGCGCAGCTCCACGCAAAGACATTGCGCTAGTTAACACAGTGCTTAGCTATGACAAATTACATTTAAATCTGCTTAATACTGGTAAACTTTGCTTAGCAGTGCTTCACATTGCTTAAGATACATTACTTATGCATCCATCAATATGCATAACAATTTCACCTTCATATATATATATATATATATATATATATATATATATTACTGTCTGCTCCTTCCATATCATCCAGGCAAAATGTAACAAAAACAACCCAAAACGAGAACCAAAAGCTCAAGTCAATAAATTATCACCCAAAAATAAGGCAAGGAGCAAACAGTCTATCTGAAAAATGGAAGTAAAAAACTCCAAAGTAATCCTGTATGTATCACTAGTCTTTCATGCGTTCCTTCAAACAGCACATGCAAGGAATCCAATCTTATAGCAGATAAAGAGGTGACAGAAACCATTCGGTTCAAAAACAAGAAATTTATTATAAAAGTGAGCGCTTTCGCGGAGGACTATACTCCGCTTCATCAGACAAACAAATGAACCTATCTGAAAACTTATATAGTAGTAAGCTCATAAAACATGTGACCGAAGTCTAGAATCAACTGCTAATAAATCAATTACAAGTATGCAAGTCAGCTGAAGACAATTAAAAACACAGATCATCTCTAAGGATAGATTACTACCCATATTTAAAAACAAATTTAGAATAAATAAATAACATTTAGCACACACTGGATCTCAAATAATGCTTAAAAGTACATAAAATAAATCTTTCCTACTAATAACTTTATGCATAGTGTAGATAAAATAACAATATATAAAAATTTTATGCACTCAGTGTACCAAACATATTGCAAATAGAATCAAAAACTAATCATAGAGAATTGAACATACATTAGATCTCCGGTTTGAGCAGTACAATACATAGTAACATCTATGATAGATCCTCATGATAATATTAATATATATAGTGAGTAAAATGAATATATATGAAGGGTCTATAAGATGGTATATATATATATATATATATATATATATATATATATATATAAAACTCGTTCACCACTACATAGGTCATTTCAATCCTTTTTACAAAAATGTAAATGATAAATGTCAGGAATTATTTTTATAAACAGATTTCCAACAGAAAATAGAAGGGGGAGTGGTGGGACTCGAACCGGGAATGCCTCCTATTTGTGCAAAGGCTCTACCATTATGCTATCGCTATTTTGCTTAATTTGCATATAACTTTCTTATTATCCTCTTCGGTGTCTAAACTGCTAAATGTAGCTAAACAATGGGCAAACCCATGCAAACATGCACAAATACGGGCAGCTATATCGGAAATAATTAAAAAAAAATGTTTTACATTTTATAATTGTACAGGGGTTTAGAATGTGGACGAGTGTAGTGTTGGGTATGTACACATTTGAGCAGACTCACTCATGTAAGTAGACATTTCCCGAGTGTCGGACATGCAGGGGTGTGGATTTTTGGACTGCTCGGCAGTCTGACACGCCCCCTGCACTCATGCACGCTCTGTGTCACCCTTAGTGTTGAGGCAGCGCGCCCTCATTAATATGCATGGCGCGCTGCCGTCTTACTCTTAGACTGGCTCTTCCATGTAAGACTAATTTAGTCTTTCACGGAAGATTAGTGAATCCTGGGGATAGTGTTAGTATTTGTGATAAGGGGGAAGCATATCATTTTACATTCAGCAATAAGTTCCATCAGAATTCCCAGCATGTCTAAGGCCATCCATAAAAATGGCCATTGCATTATATCAAAGGCTCTTTTAGAAATTGATCTGAATAGTAAGCTGTTGTGACTGTCTATGATGAGCCACTTGCTGTGTGTTTGGTATTTCCTCAAACACCCTTTAGTGAACTCTTACTGCTTGTCTGCTGTACGATAGCACACTCTTTCTAATCTACACGGAAGTATTTTAGCATAAATTTTCAGCTGTGTCTATAGATGTTTGTGGAACTTAAATATCTTCACAGCTTTCAAACATAATAACTGTTGCAAGAGAAGACCTATCTAGAAATAACCATTTTATTTGGCTTTTTTGCATTAAATATAATAAAGATTTTGAACTCGCTTTTTTCAAAGGTTTAAAGAACTGTGGTGTTAGGCCATCTAAGACAAATGTCATGCCTTTTGTTAAACTTTCAGCTATCACAACTATGTGTTATAATGCGCCAGTTGTCTTGGGAAACAGGAATAAAGACCAGTCTACACCCCAGGCAACCATTTAATTAACTTTAGGTGTCTGTTGGAGCTGACAAGTATAAGGAGAGGAATAAAGAGGCAAGGCCTGATTGCTTCTCTTCTGGAAGATGTGGGACTATGTGCTCAGGCATTGTTTCTGTGGCTGAATCTACTGTGATGTCTTGAGATCAGATGAGGAGTGTTGTTCCATGTGCTCAGGCATTGTGTCTGTGGCTGAATCTACTGTGACACCCTGAGATCACATGAGGCATGTTGATTATGGGGTAGGGGGTGCAGCACAGCCTGTTGATTAAATAATATTGATGTGCGACAGGTGATTATTTTGTGCAGGCCGATTGAAAGCCAGCCCCATGAATGCTGCATTTTATTTAATTATTTGTTAATATGTTTCTTTAGCAGGTGAGTTCAGCTGTGCATGAAGTCTCATTTTTCAGTAGTGGCCCAGGGATAAAAGCTACATTTACAAACAGTTGAGTAAAACACCTAGACTTTTTTATATTTCAGATAAAAAAAATGGCTCAGTAAGTATCAGTTTTCATTGGTAACAAGTACACCTTCTGATTTACAGTAACACGTTAGACACTTTTATAGACGAGGAAAACGAAAAGATTATAACATGAAGAGTATGAAATATTCTTTGTGATAAATATGGCTTCTACCCCATTTACCACCTTAGTTACTCTATAACATTCAGTTGCAACAACCAAATATTTCAGTGGTAGCTTAACTTTTTAGTTGCAGGAGATGTTTTGGCATTTTGTTGAAAAAAAAAAGAACATAATGCAGAAAGCAGGTCTACATTATTCTTAAAAGAAAAATGACTTAACATGCAGTTTTATGTAAGCCTCAGGCAAATCTACCTACTCATTTAAAGCCTGGATATGGTACCTACTCGTGTAGAGCCTGGTTATGGTACCTACTCGTGTAGAGCCTGGTTATGGTACCTACTCGTGTAAAGCCTGGTTATGGTACCTACTCGTGTACAGCCTGGTTATGGTACCTACTCATGTACAGCCTGGTTATGGTACCTACTCATGTAGAGCCTGGTTATGGTACCTACTCGTGTAGAGCCTGGTTATGGTACCTACTCGTGTAGAGCCGGGTTATGGTACCTACTCATGTAAAGCCTGGTTATGGTACCTACTCGTGTAGAGCCTGGTTATGGTACCTACTCGTGTAGAGCCTGGTTATGGTACCTACTCATGTAAAGCCTGGTTATGGTACCTACTCGTGTAGAGCCTGGTTATGGTACCTACTCATGTAAAGCCTGGTTATGGTACCTACTCGTGTAGAGCCTGGTTATGGTACCTACTCGTGTAGAGCCTGGTTATGGTACCTACTCATGTAAAGCCTGGTTATGGTACCTACTCGTGTAGAGCCTGGTTATGGTACCTACTCATGTAAAGCCTGGTTATGGTACCTACTCGTGTAGAGCCTGGTTATGGTACCTACTCGTGTAGAGCCTGGTTATGGTACCTACTCATGTAGAGCCTGGTTATGGTACCTACTCATGTAGAGCCTGGTTATGGTACCTACTCATATAAAGCCTGGTTATGGTACCTACTCGTGTCGAGCCTGGTTATGGTACCTACTCGTGTAGAGCCTGGTTATGGGTATACAAAGTCTGATTGTTCCGCTTTCCATGCACACATGCATCTTGAAGTTGCACATGAAAATTTTGGAATAGTCGGTAGGCATGTCAACATGACTGAACATCAACAAAAATTAAGCTGGATGGGGATTTAATAAACAGTTGGTAATTAAACATAATTAGACGTAATAACATGTCCATGAACATTAACCTATGAGAGCAAGCCACTGACATGTTTGTACATCCAGTTGTAAGGAAAAGCTTCAGCAATCACTTAAGGAAACCAATGAGGTTCTTCCCTTCTGCGTTGCTGGTAGTCCAATTAATGTATGGTTGTGACTTCACTCAGCACTCTAAACCACCCATTTTTATTTTCATTTGCCAGTATAGTAGATGTAGTTTTTTTAGTTTGTCAGGAATGTACTGCAACTATGTTGCTCTGCATTGTTACCTCTCCCTGTTGTTCAGCAGCTCTGTCTTGCAGATGTCTGTGAATGAGCTTTGTGGTCTGCTGTGGCATTCTTAGTATGCTGAATACCAATCATAAAATATTCCAGAGGCATTTCATAACATCTGCCTTAAAACAAATTGCATAAACAGCCTCTGTAACAACTGGAGATCTCTCAGGAACTTAAGCAAAAAAAAAAAAGACTTGGGACAGATTTGTGTCCCATTGACTCCCCCTTTTGTGGAATAGACTCCGTGTCCACGTAAAGCAGAGTACCTCATTAAACCTTTTTAAGCGCAACCTGGATAACTGGATGGGAAACAGAAAATACACCCCTAGGATTCCACCTGTGTCCCTGCTTGACAGTGGCATAGGGTCCTGACTTGTTGGGACATGGGCTTAATTATTGTCTAGACTTGTAAGGGCCTCAGGGCCAGTAGCCTAGTAACTTCCTATGAGCCTATGAAAAAAACATTTTTGAAGAAGGGATGGTCTCACAGTTGACTCCCAAAACAAGTCTGACAGCTTCCAAACTGTAAAGGTTGATAGAAAACCTGTGGATCTACTTTTTTAATGTTTGTGCCAAACTGGTTTATAGTATTCTCTCTGTCTTCCAACCACTGATGCCACCTGTAACTGGCTGGTACTTTTGTGCTTGTTCACTTCTCCTGCATTTAACAATTACAGTCATTTCTGCCTTCCTTCTGACCGACCTCAGCTGCCTCTGCACTGTCATGGATTGTGATAGTGAGTAAAAAAATGTCTTAAAGCCCTGCATTCATTTTCAGCATTATTGGGGTACATTGACTGCATTTGTTGAAAAACATAGGGTGAAGATTATATTGCTCAAGGTGTAACTGTTTTTATTAGGCAGAGAAGATGAAAGTTTGTGCAGCGGTATGTGTACTCATGATGTTATACTAAGTGAGAAAATGCAAATCAATGTCCTTGTTACCGAGAAAAAAATGTAGATAAAAGCATTACAGATTCAGATGTCTCAAAATTTCTGTTTACAGCATAGTGGATGTTCTGTTTATAGCATGGTGGATGTTTTCGACTTTTGATGATATATTTCTGACAAAATAGTTCAGTACAAATGTTTCAGTGCAGTTTGGCTGGCTGCTTTGTGAACCAATTCTATAAGTGTTTGTTTCTGCTTTTAAGTCACATTATTCTTGCTTGCATAAAGTGTTTATTATAATTTTTGTTACCTTCTTGCAAAAATTAACTCCTTATGCATTGCTTCTGTACATTTATTTTTCGGACTACCCTTACTGACAACAGTGTCTAGATGTAAATTGATGTATGGAAGAATATTTCCTAAGTACACTGTGGCACTTGAACTAGGCAAATGTATGGGCATATAGATGGCAGGCATGTTACAGCAAGCATTTTTTTATCTTGAATATTGAAGAAATAGACTATTAACAGATACATTAATTTAAAGCCAATGGAAATAAAAAATAAAGGAATCATCACCACACAGAGAGGGAAAATATGGCCACTGGCAGATGTAAGCTGTTTTAAATATCTTTCATATTTGTATTAAAGCATAAAAGCTCACCCCCTCTGGCATATATAACCAGAGAGAGACACATGCGCACAGACATCCACATGCACACACATACACGCACAAATAAATAAGAGATCATAAGGAAAAATGGCAACCAGCTGAAACTATTCTCATTGTATCAATGCTTAAATAAAATGTAAAACTACTTCACTACATATAAAAATCAAATTAGTTGTGTATAAAATAGACCCGGAAAATTATACTAATTCTGGAGGCACTGGCATTTTATATTGCCTCATCAGTATTAAAAGGCTATACTTTGACATTATATATCCAGTAGCAGTATGCTCCACAAAAAAAGTATTTATTTGCAAATCAAAGAGACAGCTAATATATAGATTATTTTTACAAATTGTTATCACAGGAATCTAACATAAAACCCAAACGTAGTCAAACATCTACCTTTAAATATGGGTTATGTTAATGTTCAGATAGATGAGCTGTTGGTGCAGTCTGGTTCAAGGCTATCCCTTGCACCAAATTGTACCTCTCAGAAACTGATTAACTGGAACATCTGCAGAACTTGACCCCCTGTCACATAAACTACTTCAGAATGAATCACTGAAACCTTAATGGGGAGATCCAATATATCACTGTTAACTGAAGCTGTTGTTTGAAACAGATGTCCTTTTTAAATTATAAAACTCCAGCATTGTGACATAATTATAGTGTCTTGGTTTAAACAGAAAACCCAGGTAAAGATTAGGCTTTTGTACTGATTGTCATTTTATATATAACCTAAATAAACAATAAATAAATAAATAACCCTTGTACAGTGGTAGACTTCCTTATGCATTACTATACACTCACCCAGGTGTTTCGGTAACTAGATGTTTTACGTTTGAATTTCTCAACTTTTACAACCCAGGAATTATCTAAATTAATTTAATTAATCTTGTGGAAAATTATATCAGGTGTACTTTATCAGGTTTCAAAACACGTATATGTTTAAAGTTCAAGGAAATCATTATGAATCTGTATTTTATTTGCATCCATTTAGTTTAATGGTAAATATGGTTGACAGTCGCATGTGTAGTATAAGGCACATGAAGTGTGTCTTAGCAAACAAAGGCTGAATCAGATTATATCATGCATTAACTAGAATACCAGTAAAGTGGGGTTGGCTTTGCAGTGCAGAGTGATGGAGTTTTTAATGTGACCTAGGCTGCTTGGGTTCGACAAGACAGCCCAGTACCAGTCATGGGAGGGGCAGGAAAGGTAGTGGTATTTTACTGGTGCTCATGTCCCAAGGGGAAAGGAGAGGTCTTAAGCGTAGAATGATAGCATCAGCGATGATACTGGGGGTACGCATCCTAAGTTTATGATTACTGTGGCATGCATAATGTAGCATCAGCGATGATACTGGGGGTACGCATCCCAAGTTTATGATTACTGTGGCATGCATAATGTAGCATCAGCGATGATACTGGGGGTACGCATCCTAAGTTTATGATTACTGTGGCATGCATAATGTAGCATCAGCGATGATACTGGGGGTACGCATCCTAAGTTTATGAATACTGTGGCATGCATAATGTAGCATCAGCGATAATACTGGGGGTACGCATCCTAAGTTTATGATTACTGTGGCATGCATAATAATATAGCATCAGCGATGATACTGGGGGTACGCATCCTAAGTTTATGATTACTGTGGCATGCATAATGTAGCATCAGCGATAATACTGGGGGTACGCATCCTAAGTATATGAATACTGTGGCATGCATAATGTAGCATCAGTGATGATACTGGGGGTACGCATCCTAAGTTTATGAATACTGTGACATGCATAATGCAAGCTTTCTCAATTTAATGGCCTTACATCTTTGCATGTCAGGCATGGGGATGAGGAATGAGTAGGGTAAAAGCAAAAATTTATGGTCATCATTATAATACCATACTAGGTTCCCTCAATCTTTTTTCAGATAATAGACAAAGAGTGTGGGGAGTGGAGTGATTGCTGGCATCCAAGTTTCAGAAAAAGCAATAGTGGCAGCCAGTGGTCTACTGCTTCAGAGACAAAAACATATTTAAGAAAGAGGACTAGTAAAGCAATCGTTTTTTACCATGCTATAAAAAATAAAAAGACAGCATGATAAAGTACAAAAGACAGCATACAACCCAGCTCAGATTCAGCCCTGCTTCTATTAAATGGCAATTTTTCTAATTATATTTGTTCTTTTATCTGTGTTAATATGGTCTGGGTAGTCAGGGATGCTGTAAGAAAAATATATATAGATTTTGGGGGGGTGTCATCATTACCCTTGCCCACTGTGTGTGGAAACATATATTTGGAAGTTGATGCACTCTCTCCGTGTTAAAGCTGCAAAAGAAAACAGGATGGACTGAAAGTTTCCAGTTCTGATTCTGACTGAAGTTGAATCCTTCTATCTATCCCTGACTTCAGTGAGGAAAGCCAGTAACCAGAGAACAAGAAACCTACTGTTTGTCAGCGTCTGATTGATAAATTTACATTATAGTACATTTCTACCATAAAATACATTACTGCATCTGTGCACTTCAAGTTATTCAGGCTTACAATGTGTGTTGTTTGTCGAACAGTGCCGCCTGTGGTGGTACACAACATGCCATTTTCATGCAGAAGTTACAGTGCTGCTATAATGATTTGGTTATGAAACCACAGTTTCCGTCATCAGTATATTATATGCATGACATATATGACTATGAAAAATGGGCCATACATGACTGATTTTTATGGTAAATGCCCTGAACTGTCTAATGAGATATATATTTAACATTTCTAAAACCTTTACTTTAAAGGGATAATTCTGAAGAACAGCATGTGAATTATGCATGTGAATTATGAAGAACTGTTTGCTTTGTCATTAATAAAGAAAGGTAGTCACTTTGATGACAGTGTCTAATCCCAGTACTGGAATCTTTTTGAGATTCTGTACTGAGAAGAAAATATGTTTCCTTTCCAATCCCTGGGACTTTGCAGACATACAGGGATTGGTATGATTTAAGAAAAGCCCTTTCTAATGGTTATGTGGAAGACAGCCACACTACAACCATTCTCTTACCTCATAAAGGGAAATAAAAGGATCTCAGTGGCTATTGGGGAGGACTGATTGTAGCAGGTGGTAGGGTGGGGGGATGAGCTAATAAAGTGTACAGAAAGTTTTAGCTATTTAATTTATTTGCTTCACTTGAAAATTTTCTGAGACAGGTGTCTAAAATCAAAACTGCACATTTTTACTCATGTAATTTTTTCTGTAGCCAAAATTTTATTAAATGTCAGTATTAACTGCTTCACAACTTATAATAATTTAAAAATGGATTCCTTATATTCCAATCAGTTTATTGATTACTTTGACAAATATGCATTATGTTGCCAGTGAAACAGTAATTTTCCACAATACCTGTAGCTCATTTCCTCCTGTGGTACCATTGCAGCCATTTTACCTGTCAGATACCTCTCCTGTGACATACTTCTGGCAGACCTGTGATGGCTGCCATAATCCATTCATCCTTCTTGTGGATTATATTCTATTACTTATCTATTACAATCATAGGTTCATAGTTCATAGGTTCATAGTTTAGTACTAAGCTAACTGCCCTTGTGAGCCATTTTAAGCCTAGCCAATTATCCCTTGTGAAACTCAAACCCTGCACCTTGTGTTTATAAGGCAAAGACCTTAGCCATTATTCCCTCAAAATAACATTGCCTATTGCGTATATTGCCCTTTACCTTTTATCATGGGGACTTTTGGAGTATTTAAAGGGTGTAGACTTTGTCTAAGTATTTTTTACTTCCCTATACAGTCCAATGTACATTATAACTATACCTCAACATAATTTTGGTATAACACTAATGACTGTGTTTCTGCAGCGAATTTCCACATTCGCTGCATTATGTGATATTAGTAGTGGTTTGTTTTCTCATCATTGCATAGGCTTTGACATCAAATGATTAAACAGATATAAAATCAGTTATTCATAAGCCATAAAAATTAATGTATTCCTTTGTTTTTCATATATATATATATATATATATTTAGATTTAAAAGAGAAACTGTAACATCTTTGCAGATCTCTGTATATAGCTACACCTATAGGTTTGATAAGAGAAAATGTAACATATTTGTATGTATTGTTCATAGGCTTGAAATGTGAGACTGTAACTTGTATGTTAATACAATATGTTTGTGCATAAACTGTAACTTGCTTGTCTTTATCAGTTTGGAGCTTTCTCCCGGGCCTCCGCTGAAAATGGACATGTATCCAGTCAGGCTATCCCGGTCAACAAATGTAAAATAAAATCAAATAAATAAATATATATCTTCATTTCATTGATTCAAAAAATGTGGTGCTGTGTCATTTTGCAGGTTTGACAACATATAATAATGCATTACTGTTATTGTTCTCACTTCAGTAGATTTTTATAACAACACATATTACTGGTATTGGCTGAAGACATTTTAATGTTTGAAGTTTTTGTAACAAGCCCCACTGTCTTAGCACCTTTTCTATCACTGTGTTTGTGGGAGTCCCCGCAGGGTCAGAATTTAAGAGGTCCCTCAAAAGCCACTCTGGTATATGAAACTGATTAACTATAACATCATTCTATGAATAGTGCTTATACTGAGAGTGCTTATTTATCATTTTTACTTGCTGTTCTTACTTTAGTTATTTGTTGTTAATTATGTGTTTCATTTGTGTGGTACACATTCAAGCAGTAACTAACAGGGTCAGCAGTGAGAGAAAGCATCTTTTTTTGTGATTGCAGACAAGTATTATTAGACACCAGCAGCAAGTTTACATGACTATATGATGAGCACACGTAGTGGTCTCTGGCTGACTAAATTTGCAGATAATTGCAAATTATGAATTGTCATTGACTCTCATACTGACACAGATGTTCTCCAGGAGGGGCTGACACAGACAAACAACTAGTGTCAGAGTCATGGACTAAAACTAAATGCCAAGAAATGCATAATAGTATCCTTTGGGAAGTCATCCATCCTTGGTAACTTTCATATTGACAACACACCCCTTAGAGCTGACCCAGTAGTCAGGGACTTAGGGACACACATACATAGACAGTAATCTAGCCTTTGATCACCACATGTCTACAGTGGTGAGGAAATCATTCTTTGTTGTGCAACTTATAAACAAAGGTATGGCATCTAAGTTCAAGGAAATCATTGTTCCACTGTATTCAGCATTCATCAGACCTATCATTATGTACAATGCCCCCTTTGGTATGTAGCTAACCAGGCACATCCAACAACTGGAACGTCCGCAGAGGTTCCTCACTAAAACAATAAGTATATGTCCTATTGCAGACCAACTTAAGGCCCTATCCCTGTATTCTGTATCCTGTCGCGTGGGTTTCCTCCGGGTGCTCCAGTTTCCTCCCACATCCCAAATACATGCTGTAGGTGGATTGGACATTCCAAATTAGCCCTAGGTGTGAGTGTGTGCTTGTGTGTGCCTTCTGTGGAAGGTTGAGCACCGAGCTGGCACCTTGGCTCTGTAAAACTCCACTGCCAATCATGAGCGGACAGGTGATCCGCTGTGGTAACCCCAAACTGGGAAAAAGCCTTAAGAAGATTTAAAATCTGCCCTTATTTTTGGGTCTTTGTCCCACCATTATTTTAGGATTCATCCAGATATTTTGCATTAAGACATTGAGAGTTACGGCCACAACTGACACCTTCAGTGTCTACAGAAGCCCTGGCCATTCAATAGAT
The DNA here is from genome assembly GCF_019279795.1 of Protopterus annectens. NCBI lineage: Eukaryota > Metazoa > Chordata > Ceratodontiformes > Protopteridae > Protopterus > Protopterus annectens. Next base: position 660,484,733 of record NC_056749.1, on the reverse strand, counting down.
CACAATCCAGAGATGTATGGTAGACCTCTAATGGTCATGGGTGTTACTGCTGTTGTTGGCACATGATGTACAGCTTCAGGCATCTTGTTAGCATGACCTGTTATGGCACCTCCATTGCATAGTACAGAAATACATGACAAGATGGAGTTTGGCTATGGACAATGGCATGTTATATACCAACAGCACACTGCTTGTACCATATACCTTGCAGACATTTAAGAAGTGCATTGCATTAAGCTTTCAGTGCTGTGGCTAATCCATCACTGAAGAGTGATTTGGACCTATTTTAGATAAACAGCAACTAAAAATGGAACTAGAACAACAGTCCACTCTTTAAAAGGGTTTTAAACAAAGCAAACATTAGAAATTCTTTTCTTTTGTAAAGTATTCTTACACCATATAATAGACTTCCAAATGGAGCTAGGATTGCAGACTCTTTAACTACTTTTAAGAGATACATTGATGAATACTTGACAGTAAATGTTTGGGCAAAGATGTAGATGGCTCATCTAGTACCCATTGCCCATCCTCAAGCACCCCACCCTTTCAGAAGAGTGCAAAAACAAAGGCCTTTAGCTGTTACTGTAGAGCTATATCCCCTCAGCTCTTCCATTAAACAGAAAAAAGTATTTTTTTTCTGCAAACAAATCTGCTTGTTATATTGTAACAACCATGAAGCACTTCTCCATCGTGCCCCCCCTTCACTCTACCTTTCCTCAGCTTTTGTGTTTGGGCTCATGAATACTGCATGAATGGAAGGTCTCAAGGTGTGATTGCAGTGTTTTCCCAACTTGTGTAATGTGACAAGTTAATTACAAATAGTGAGGTTTATTTACATGTATACCATGCAGATAACACAGCCTTAGGTGTAGTCTGGGAACTCTTTCCCCCTGCTCAGTGTCTTGGAAGGTGTTCTGTTTACTTATAAGTACTTCACTTCTGTTGTAGTATTTGTGGTGTTTTGTAAAGGAGGGTAATATTTGTCCAGTTGGTGTATACTGTATGAATCTTAAAAGTAATTCATTTGTGCTTGCTCAAAGTACTAGTGCAATATATGTCAGTTTGGTACTCTGGGATCAGGTTGAAGGGCCAGTGTACATAGTCTGGAGAATGGCCTTGTAGTCCATACCACCCCATGATGTCAGATGTGTAGCTGGCTCAGTCAGTGTTCTTGTGCCAGTCCCAAGGGGTATCTCCTCACCCCCTACATGAAAGGGATTTCTGCACAATTGGAGAAATCTGCATTAGGTTTCCTGCATTCTTGTACAAAGTTTCCAATCCATGTGCCTCTCCCAGCTGCTCTTCAGTAGAAGAGCAATAAAAAAAAAAGGTCCTATTCTTCTAATGTCACACCATTCTGGGGAACATAAACCTGCTGGCCAGATACATGTTGCCTATCTCCTGCCCAGCTCTTCAGTAGAACAGCAAAAAAAAAAAAAAAAAAGCGCCTGGGTCTCCTGAAATGCAGACGCCAGTCAGGCCTCATTTTTGTGCCCTACCTTCATCCCTCCTTCCTAACATAATAAAAAAAGATAAGAAAGAAAAGATTATTTTTCTTTTAAACTGTAACAAGCGCTTGCCACAAATGTAGCAAGTTGAAGCTACAGTTTTTATCCCACATGGAACACTACATAACTCAGGTTTTAGTTTAAAAACATTTTCTTTTTACATTTAAACTTTAGCAAGTTGTTTGCTATACTATAGCAAGCAGTTGCTACAGACACAAACCCCCACACACAGGGAGAGCTACAGCACTCCGGTTTTCCTAAAAAGAAAAAAAATATATATTTTCTTACTTTTAAATAGTGCAATGTAGCAAGCAGTTCCTACAGTTTAGACCATACAGGGAGTGCTTCAGCACTCATGTTTGAATGCAAATTCAATACCAGCTTTTGAAAGGCAGTATGCATTAAAGAGTGATCGGGTTTGGATGATTGTGCCTCCCAACACTTTGTGCTCGAGACAGTTGCCCCCTTCACCCCACCCTACCAGTGCTACTCCATAATGTTACTGTTTCGGTGTTGTCCCTATATACCTTTTAGAATCATTCCCTACTATGGACCGCAGACGTGAGAAAAGTGTGTGTGCAGTATTAGTCAGAGGGTGGGGGCTGGGAGACAGCAGTAATGAGAAACTTTGCTTGTATGTTATGGGTCCACTTAGTTTTGCAATGCATACACGTGTATAGCCTACTTCAGGGATCAATATAGGGGAGGTTTATCCTATGACTTTTGCAACTCTTTTGACCATTCCCTTTCTACGTCTGTCTGGATTGTGGTATTCTTTATTTTTTGGTGGGTAAATGGTCTCCCCACCTACCTATATAGGGTACATATGTGGATAGTAACAGAGATTGCATTTACTTCCTATTATAGGCCCAAGCCCTAGTGTAGGCTGCAGACATAATCTCTGGAGTTGTATACTGGATGAGTGTGCTCTGGGGCCAGATTTACTGTTCATCACAGGAACGGTGTATATCAATGTCAGTGGCAGGAAGGTTGCTGAACAACGGCAGTCAAATCCTCTCCTGGACATGTAGCACCTCCACTGCCACCTGGAGTAATAAGATGCATATCACTGCACCTCTACCTTTCCATAATGAACATGGAGCCAGTATGTTTGCATCTGTGGCTCATGTACAGATGGAAGACATGAGCTGTCCTAGATACAGACTATTTTGTGTATAGTTTCCTGCTCAGCATAATGTAACCCTCCACATCTTGGGTCAGTAGAACACCCAGAAACTCACAAACACACTAAATATATATATATATATATATATATATATATAAATACATATGTATATATATATATATATACACACATACATATGTATATACATATATATATATATATATATATATATATATATATATATATATATATATATATATATATATATATATACATATATATATATATATATATATATATTGCCGTCACATAGATGGCAGCTATACATACGGTTGGTACCCTATCATTTTGGTACACAGCAGCACTCTTGCTAACATTTGGTATTTTCCTTTGTTAAGTACTCGGGGTATGCAGTGTATGACCTGCCAACAGCTTAAATACAAATTTATTTCCAATTCAAAGTCATGTCTGAATATTACTTGCATTGAAAGAGTAAATTCTCTCAGGCAGGGAATGGCATGTTGCTACAGAATTTCCACAAACATTTTTGGCAGATGAACTAGCATGAGGTACCTGGCAAAGCCTTCAGTGTGCGTGTCAGTTGGGACCTTACAGTTGGCATCAGTTTTCTGGTAGCTAAGATTAAGTCTACAAGCATGTCCATAGAAAAGTCACTGACCATGCCTCTAAACTATACAGATTTTTGCAGAATGCCCAGATTTTTGCGTCCTATCTTTGGTCCATTTTTCATAAAATAGTGGTTTTCTGGAAAATTAGTGGCAAATCGTTAAAGACTAAAATTTAGAAAATAATGACAGACATTTGAGTTTCAGACTTCATATCCTTCACAACATTCATGCTAATGCAAAACCTCTTATTCTATTAACTTTCTAAGTTTGTAAGAGCAATATTTAAAAATTGTCCCTATTTTTGGGCATTTGTCCAGATTTCTTGTGCTAAGAGGTTGAAAGGTATGACATGACTGGGTTTCTGGCAAATCACTGAGGACTGCAATCATTAAATAATGACAAACAATGAGTTTCAGACGACATTCTTTGGAAAATGCATGCTAATACAAAAATGTTTATTTTAGTAACTTTAAGTATGTAATAGCAATATTTAAAAATCTGTACCCAGTTCTGGGCCTCTGACCTTCATTATTATCAGCTTTGCATTAATTCTTTCTCTAAGAGGTTGATTGTTGTTATTTCTTTAACACAAGCAGATGAGGTGTACATGACAGTGTGGCTATAGCTAGTTAGTGAGAGTTGGGGAGTCAGTTGTAGAAGATAACTTACCATCATGTTGTTGGAGCAGTTTAAGCATCCTAGCTTTGCAGTTTTGCGATATAAGTTGGAATAGATTGGCTGCTTTGCTTTTGCATGAAACAAAACCTGAAATACATAATTTTGTCCATAATTATTATTTGCCACAGTCAGATAGCTGAGGTATACCCAGTTAACAGTGGTGCTGTCATTGCTAATTATGGAGGCTGTCTGTGGATGGGAATTGCTTGACCTGTTGTCATGCTCAAGTTAGTCATTAGTTTAGCTTTGTAAGACTAATGTGCATTTCTGTAAATCAGATTCCAGATACTTTACTGTGACAATTTTTTAGCTCTATTGGACATTTGAGGAGTATACAGTTAACTGGTTGTAATTGATGGGTATGAGCCCTGGTGGCTTATAATGACAACTGTTAAAATGGTCTTAAATCAGGAATATGAACCCAAATGAATGTACGCACCCCCCCCCTTTAAAAAAAGTGTGTGTGAGTGGCAAGTCTCTGGTTTAAAAACTGCTCCAGGATCCAAGGTACTCTTAATCCAGCAATGTGCAGAGATATTCACTAATATTTAGAGTTAAGAAGCTGACACAAGCTTACCATTTGATTGTATGAAAACATTTCATCATGCAGCTATGCCTCTCCACTATTACACAGTGCCCATTATAACATATTATTAACCAGGTATGTGAATTAATCATAAGTGATTAGGTTCATAGGTAGGTACTAGGCTATTTGCCCGAAGGCATTTATAAGCCTAGCCATAATGTGTTGGCTTTCGCCGCCTCCTTAGATTAGATCCCTGTGCCTCTGTCCAGCAGAGCCATTAAAGTGATCCCTGGGGTAAACTTTCTGTTTCCCATCCACTCGTCAAGGTTTCTCTTGAAGAGGGTTAGCGAGGAGCTCTGCCTAATGTAGATTGGAATCTTGTTCCAGAGCATGGGAAGTCTCTGGGACAGGAATCTATCCCTCCAGCACTTCCTATTTATTGTTGTGGTGAGGTTTAGATCCCTGGAGCGTGTGGCTTGAGGGGATATGGTTTTCTTTAGGTGGAGCATGTCCATCAATTCTGTGTTAGACATGGCCTTTTATGTCAGGCAGAGATCACCTCTGAGTAGTCGGTATGCAACTGTGTACAGCTGGAGTTTCTTCAGTTTTGCTGCATAGGGCATCTGCTTGAGGCCAGTGATCCTCTTGATGAGGTACATCTGTGGTCTTTCCAGTTGTTGCAGGTGTCTTGTAAGTTACATCCAAAATGGGGCATTGTACTCTATGATGGGTCTGATGAGTGATGCGTAGAGGGGCCCAATGACCTCTTTTGATCTGGATGCAAACCCTTTTGTGATTAGGTGGGCCACATAAAAGGATTTTCTAACCACTTTGGCGATATGAATATCAAAGGAGAGGTTACTATCTACTTGGGTCCCCAGATCCCTTATTACGTCTTCCATATTTAGGGGGCTACCACCTATGTAGTACTTTGTGGGTACTTTGTTTTTTCCAAAGGGGATGACTATGCACTTTTTGGCATTTAGCTTGAGGCCATGGTTCTGACACCAAGTATCTGTCTCAGTGAGACCCTTTTGGAGGATGTCTGTGTCAGCCAGAGAGTCAGTTATAGCCCCTAGTTTGCAGTCGTCTGCGAACTTGGTCAGCCGTAGTCCTCCTGTGTTTGCCTGTACCTTTGAGATGTATATGCCAAACAGGAGGGGTCCTAGGACTGAGCCCTGTGGAATGCCACTTGTAACCGGTTTAGAGTCAGACCTAGCTCCCGCAACTCTTATCATGTGGGTTCTGTCCATGAGCCAGTTGGCAACCCATCTCATGACGTAGGGGTTTATGTTCAGGCTGGTGAGCTTGTCTATAATACCTGAGTGGGGAATGGTGTTGAAGGCCTTTGCGAGGTCTTGGTAGGCTGTGTGGACCACCTTTCCCTTGTCCATAGCCTTGGTAACTGTCTCATAGAATTCCACCAGGTTTAGGAGGCATGATCTGCCCTTAACAATGCCAAACTGGGTAGGGTCCAGTGTTTGAAGGTTCCCAATGTCTCTGTTAATGAGATCCATGATGATGCGCTCCATAGCTTTGCAGACCAAGCTAGTCAGGCTTATAGGGTGATAGTTCCCGGGGTCCTCTGTGGCTCCACCTTTGTGGAGCAGAATAACCGTTGCTGTGCTCCACTCTGTGGGCATGTAGCCTGTGGAGAGGCTGAGTTTAAACAGTGTGTTTAGGTGAGGGGTTAGTTCATCTTTGAGTTTGTGTAGGACGCAGCTTGGGACACCGTCCGGTCCCATTGATGCTGTGTTTTTGGCTTTGGAGAGGGCTGTTTTAACCTGAGTGTCTGTGATTTCAGGGGCACTACATTCTTCTGGTACAGTTATGGGCCCTTTTGGGGGTGAGATGGGGGTGAAGTTTGCACTGAACCTGTCTGCCAGGATGTTGGCTATATCAGTCGGTTCAGTGTATTTTGTGCCATTCTGCAGTAACTCCAAGCAGATCTGAGAATTGCCACTTAGATTCTTGACATAGCTAAAGAATGCCTTGTGGTTATCTTTGGAGTCTATGGCAATTTTTCTTTCAAAGCTAGGCTTGGATGATATTTATGAGGGAATGTAGTTTCTTGCTGATACTGATCAGGGATGTATTCCCTTCTTGGGATTTTACTCTTTTCTGTACTAGTTTCCTCCTCCTATTGTATAACTTGTTTATGGCAGGGATCCACCAGACTGGTTTCCTTTTCTTGGAGGAGTGAATCTTGGTTTTGTTTGGGATAGCACAATCCATGCAATCTTGTAGGTGCCCGCAGAGTGCATTAGAAAAGGATTTTGCAGCTTGGACAGTGTTATCTTTTAGCATGGGGGCTTTGAAACTTCCCACCTCAGTCTTAAGTAACATGAAGTTTGCTTTTGAAAAGTTTTTCATGGTGGTTTCTTTGACTGGGGGTCGTGGTGGAATTTGGATATCCAGAGTGATTAGTTTATCATCAGATATAACCAGTGAGGAGTTGACCTCTGGTATGGAACACCGGTCACCCATGTTGGTGATGACCAGGTCCAATATGTTGTCACCTCTGGTGGGGGTATTGACCAGTTGATCCAGGGCATTTGAGTTTATAAATTCTAGGAAATGTTGGGCAAGGGAGTTTGTACTTGAGTAGTTCTCCCAGTTATTGTTTGGGTAATTGAAATCACCCAGTATCAGGGTGTTTGGTAGGACCTTTATGTTTCCCAGTGTTTGCAGGATGTGGAGTGTGGGTCCTAGGACATGGTGTGTGATCTGTAGCAAGCTATAATTTGAATAGAAGTCTTGCCCATTGTTAGTTGTACGTGGATGATCTCTGAAGCATCGTGCTGTGCCACTAACCTGGAGGTGTGGGTATCCTTGATGAATATGGATACTCCCCCGCCTTTTGTATTTTGGCCTGGGTTTTGTGGCCAAAATGTATGGTATGAGTTGTAACCTGGTAGTGCTGGGGTGTTCTCTGGAGCCTTAAATCAGGTTTCTGTTACTGCACATATATATTGATTTTCTCCATACTGAGGAGTGCCATTCAAATGTTCATTCTTTATGCTGTTTTTCACCAATGTCTGCGAAGTATTAAGCCTTTCCTTATGAAACTTAGCCCCTTGTTTCACTGTCGTAGGTATGTACTCTTTACAGTAGGGGATGAGCTGTCCAGAGGGGCCCATCATTCAGGCGACCATGAGAGTTGCTTATGTCCCTGTTCACAGTTGAAATGCAAGCAATGGACACATTTCTGTTTACACACCATTCTCACCCCTGGTGATGATGTGAACACCTGCATCAATGTGGGCATGTTGAGTACCCCACTATCTGAGAGTGTCCCTTCATTACATGGTTGGACAAACACTATCTTAACTAGCTTGCATAGCTGCTGCTTGTGTCCTTCCTGATTCTGTCTTTTGCGTTCCATTCTCAATGTTCTCAGCCCTTAGCTCTGGAACTGCAGAAAGATGCTCAGCAAATGTTCCCTCCTGCTATGATGGGCGAGATGTAGCCACTTGTTTTCCAACCTCTGAGCCATGAGTCGTCCAGCACCTAAGCCTTAATTGAAGTTGGGTCATCTTGAATGTGGTCATCACTTTATTTCTCAGTATCACTCTGTCAGGTTAATTACATTTGGATTTAATCTTGACAGATGTGATCACAAAAACAGAACCACAGACAGTAACAATGTGCATTGATAGTGAAGAGCAGCTATTTGCATTTACAATACGAAGCATAAATAAAACACTAAACTGGTCTGGGCAGGAAGTTAATACTGTATGTCTTGAACAGCATAGTGTGCAACCCAAGTCCACAGTGAGAAAAAAGCATCCATAGCTTCTTTCTGATAATAACATGTTAAATAGTATAGTTTTGATAAAGATGTAGAAAAATGTATAGATTTAATTTAACAAAACATAATCAAGATTAATAGATATGACTGACCCTGTTTAATGCCATAGTACAAGCAATGTAGGAAAAAAAGGACAAATGCTATTACTGAGACAGAAAGGAGTCAGCAGATGAAGCATAATGTATATATCCATATATATTATGTTATATGTTTATATATTCATGCTCATTGTATATGTAGAGCTTGGTGGTTACTCCAGTGTGAATATGTATACTTACATATCTAAACTTACCTAGGAAGCTAGACTGGCTTCATAGACAATTCCTTTTTTGATCTCTGCGCCTTACTATTCTGAATTTAGTATTAGTAAGCGGAAACATTCAGTTGCTGTTTATTTTGTACACAAACAGCAGAAACACAGCATTTGTTACAAATTGTAGCCAGTATCTTACCTAAATACAGTTCTAATTGGTATAAGTTAGCTGAAACATACCTGCTATTAGTAAGGAGAAACATACAGTTTGTTTATTTGGTATCTGAAAAGCAGAAACAGTGTTCGTTGCGAACTGTAAAATGCATCTTACCTAACTACAGTGCTAATTGTTTTTAGTAAGCAGAAACATATAGGTGTTTATTTATCTGGTATTTGAAAAGCAGAAACAGTGTTTCTTGCACATTCTAACTAGTATCTTATCTAACTATGGTGCTACTTTAACCTATTTGACTTAGTGCATTGTTAAAATTGTCTATTATGATCTGCCTAGACACTGTTTCCTGTTCTTTGTGATTCTTTACTCTTCCCTGGACATTTACTTCTGTACTGTTTCTTGTACCCACTCTCTGTGTTCTGACAATACTTCCATCACTCTCTGACTAATATCCTCTACTCTCTCCCAGTTTGTCTCCATTTCTCCTAGAAATGTACTATTACTCTTTGCTCACACTATGTCTAGTTTTTTCTTTTTTGCAGTTTGCTCAGGCCATCCACAAGCCTCGGGATCATGCACCCCCCACATCTGGTTCTGAAGCAAAGTTTCAGCAAAAGCTCAAATCAGCCCTGGGAAATTTCAACTTACATTTATATACAAAACTTCCTTTACAATTAATCATTAGGTGAATGTCATTCAATTGTTTTAACAATTTTCTCCTACTTTGTGACTATCATTGTGAGGTGAGCTTAGCTGCATATAAGCTCCATTCAGCTTCCAACTTGGAGAGCTTTAATCAAGTCGGCTGCTAGGTGGCAACATACTCTGCTCATTGTATAAGATTCCTATTCCCTCTGTATGCAAACAGGTGAGCTCCAGAGTTTAACATCAAAAATATTCCAAAACAAAACTTTAGTTCAATCCCAATTCCCCTAGCTCTACTCAACCTTAAAGAGCTTGCTAGAAACATTTGTTTTCTGTATGATTAAAAGCTCTGACATAGTGTATTGTCTTACTTACATTTCCTGGCTCCTGATTGTTTTATTTGGATTTCCTCCTGCTGGGGCTTGCTCTGCCTGCTCCTTTCAAGCTTCGGGCTCACTCCGCTCCCCTACCCTGCCCCCATATCCCACCCCCCCAGTACTTCTACTCTTATTCACTAGGCTGACAGTCCCTCACTCTATCAATCCAATTCTACTCACTTCCTGTTATCCTGGCTCCTCCTCCTAGACATATAACATGCTTGTGCTTCACCTGTCACTTGCTACCCTCATATTACTGTCTCACCTCATTACTTATCACCACAGCACATTCCAGACATCACACCACAAACCCACCTTACCATACTACTCTATGTACATATCTCACCATCTCTCCTACACTTGTCAATATTACTAGCCTCCAATAATTTCCACTTAAAATAATACCTACTAAAGATAGTCACTATAACCCTCAGTTATTCAACAATGAGCTCATCAAATGATTGAAATTACTTACCAACATTGCCTCTAGGCTTCTGCTTAGTGGTGACATCCACCCAAACCCTGGACCACTCTAAGATAACACCAAACCTCCAAGTCACTCTAGTCTCAACACCCCTAAACATCCAATCCTAAACAGGAAAAAGTCACACCTATTGCTAATGAACATTAATATTAAAAGTATAGCCAACAAATTAGACATCCTCCAGCCACATACTCCCCAGACATAGTAATAATCACTGAAGCATGGCTAAAACCAGGTACAAAAGATGATGAAATACTACTGACACAACAAAAGAGGAGGTGGAGTTGCTATCCTCTTTAAAGGCCATCTCACTTTAACTTTCCTTGATTGCAAAACCCCACAACTCAACAGTGCAGAAATCATTTATACCACAGTAACAATAAATTCAAGAAAAACACTTAATATAATTGGCTGCTATATGCCACCTGTAAATAATGCCCCAGTCATAGAACATCTATTGCATTAGGCAAGTAGTACCCTTAGTTAGGAGACATTCATACTGGGTGATTTTAATTTAGACTGGTTTGTACCCTTAGTCAGGAGACATTCATACTGGGTGATTTTAATTTAGACTGGTTTGCACCCTTAGTCAGGGGACATTCATACTGGGTGATTTTAATTTAGACTGGTTTGCATGTGATACAGATCACCCCATCCATCACATAAACTTGTATGGTTTTACACAAACTATTCAAGAACTTACCTGAATAGATAAAGCTAGTAAAAAAACAATCAGCCTTGGACTGGATATTACTAAACAACTCCTCTCATTCATTCCAATTAGATTGCCTTCCTGATGGACTGAGCGACCACCTACCCACATTTCTTATATGACAACACATATTCCCACCAAAACCTACTATGTTTAAACAACTTAGAAAAAAAACATAACTTTAATCTTGACAACTTCCTAGCTGACCTACAAAGGTGCAATTGGACTCCACTCAAATACCTTGACCGAGATGATGCCGTGAACCACTTTAATAAATCCTTTTTAGATATATTAAATGCACATGCCCCTGTTAGAACCATCAGAGTTAAATCAAACTATGCCCCCCTGGCTAACCAGAGACACTGGGGCCCGTCTGAAAACTAGAGAGAAAGCCACGGAACAATGGCATAAGACTGACACAGTCATTTGTAAAGAACAGTTTTAGGAACTTACAAATAAGGCAAAAAAAAAAAAAAACAAATAAAACAGGATAAAAGAAATTTCTATCATAACATTCAGAACACATATCAAAAAATCCCTCAAGAACTCTGGCCTGCTATAAACTCAGTCCTTCAACCAGGAAAATCTATTATACCAATTCCAAATATCCACAATAATTCCAATAGCATAGCTACCATTTTAACAAACATGTTACTGAATCTATATTTGCCCTTTCCAAGCAGCAAACCCCTACTCCTTATACCAAACCAGCCAAGTCTACAACTAGCAATGCCTCATTCTCTTTCTCCCCAGTTCCTACAGCCACTATAAAAAAACTTCTCCAGAAACTAAAACCTACTACACTTGCCATAGATTACTTACCCAGTGAATACCTCAGACTTGCAGCTGAATCTATAGCCTTCCCATTATCAATCTTTTTAAATAGATCCATTCTCAAAAACAAAGTTCCTCAACTGGGGAAAATCTCCCATGTAATCCCACTTCATAAGGGGGGACCTTCCACAGATCTGACAAACTATCATCCAATTGCTATTCTTTCACCTCTTTCTAAGCTACTCGAAAGGTGCATTCATCTCCAGGTCATGAAATTCTTATTAACAAATAACTTTCTCGCAAACACTCGGCATGGGTTTCACCCTTCGCATAGTACCACTTCTTCGAAGAGGTGGAAGGCATGCCCGAAGGCAGATAAGGGCTAGGACTATGATAGTGAGGATCGGAACTTTGAATGTTGGCAGTATGACTGGTATAGGGAGTGAGCTAGCTGATATGATGAACCGAAGGATGGTTGGTATATTGTGTGTGCAAGAGACCAGATGGAAGGTGAGCAAGGCTAGGTGTATCGGAGGCAGTTTCAAATTGTTTTATCATGGTGTGGATGGGAGGAGAAATGGCGTAGGCATTATCCTGAAGGAAGAGTATGCTAAGAGTGTTTTGGAGGTGAAAAGAGTGTCGGATAGAGTGATGTTTATGAAGCTGTAAATTGATGGTGTAATGATGAATGTTGTTAGTGCATATGCTCCACAAGTTGGGTGTGCGATGAATGAGAAAGAAACATTTTGGAGTGAGTTGGATGAAGTGGTGATGACTGTACCCAAGGGTGAGAGACTGGTGATTGGAGCAGATTTCAGTGGGCATGTTGGTGAAGGGAACAGAGGGGATGAGGAAGTGATGGGTAGGTATGGTGTTAAGCAAAGGAATGCAGAAGTTCAGATGGTAGTGGATTTTGCGAAAAGGATGGACATGGCTGTGATGAATACATATTTTAACAAGAGGGAGGAGCATAGGGTGACATACAAGAGTGGAGGAAGATGCACACAGGTGGATTATATCTTATGTAGAAGGGCCAATCTGAAGGAGATTGGAGACTGTAAAGTGGTGGCAGGGGAAAGTGTAGCTAGGCAGCACAGGATGGCGGTTTGTAGGATGACATTGGTGATCAAGAAGAGAAGGATGAGTGTGAGGGCAGCACCAAGGATCAAATGGTGGAAATTGAAAGAGGGTAATTGCGAGGTGATGTTCAGGGAAGAGTTAAGACAGGCATTGGGTGGCAGTAAAGAGTTACCGAATAGCTGGGTAACAACAACAGAGCTAGTAAGAGAGATGGCTAGAAGGGTGCTTGGTGTGACGTCTGGAAAGAGGAAGGAGGACAAGGAGACCTGGTGGTGGAATGAAGAAGTACAGGAGAGTATACAGAGAAAGAGGTTGGTGAAGAAGAAGTGGGATTGTCAAAGAGATGAAGAAAGTAGACAAGAGTATAAGGAGATGAGGTGCATGGCAAAGAGAGAGGTGGTGAAGGCTAAGGATAAGGCGTATGAAGAGTTGTATAAAAGGTTAGACACTAAGGAGGGAGAAAAAGACCTGTGCCAATTGGCTAGACAGAGGGACTGAGCTAGTAAGGATGTGCAGCAGGTAAGGGTGATAAAGGATAATGAGGGAAACGTACTCACAAGTGAGGAGAGTGTGTTGAGCTGATGGAAAGAGTACTTTGAGGGTTGATGAATGAAGAGAATGAGAGGGAGAGAAGGTTGGATGATGTGCGGATAGTGAATCATGAAGTGCAGTGGATTAGCAAGGAGGAAGTAAGGATAACTATGAACAGGATGAAGAACGAAAAGGCTGTTGGTCCAGATGACATACCAGTGGAAGCATGGAGGTGTTTAGGTGAAATGGCAGTGGAGTTTTTAACTAGATTGTTTAAAGAAATCTTGGAAAGTGAGAGGATGCCTAAGGAATGGAGAAAAAGTGTTTTGGTACCAATTTTTAAGAATAAGGGTGATGTGCAGAGCTGTAGTAACTACAGAGAGATTACACTGATCAGTCACAGCATGAAGTTATGGGAAAGAGTAGTGGAAGCTAGGTTAAGAAGGGAGGTGATGATTAGTGATCAGCAGTATGATTTCATGCCAGGCAAGAGCACTACAGATGTGATGTTTGCTCTGAGAGTGTTGACGGAGAAGTACAGAGAAGGTCAGAAGGAGTTGCATTGTGTCTTTGTGGATTTAGAGAAAGCATATGACAGGGTGCCTAGAGAGGAGTTGTGGTATTGTATGAGGAAGTCGGGAGTGTCAGAGAAGTATGTAAGAGTGGTACAAGATATGTATGAGGGTAGTGTGACAGCAGTGAGGTCTGCAGTGGGAGTGACGGATGCATTTAAGGTGGAGGTGGGATTACATCAAGGATAAGCTCTGAGCCCTTTCCTATTTGCATTGGTAATGGACAGGTTGACAGACGAGATCAGATAGGAGTCTCCGTGGACTAAGATGTTTGCAGATGACATTGTGATCTGTAGTGAGAGTAGAGAACAGGTAGAGGAGACCCTGGAGAGGTGGAGATATGCTCTAGAGAGAAGAGGAATGAAGGTCAGCAGGACTAAGACAGAATATATGTGTGTGAATGAGAGGAAGGATAGAGGAATGGTGAGGATGCAGGGGAGTAGAGGTGGCAAAGGTGAATTAGTTTAAGTACTTGGGATCAACAGTTCAGAGGAATGGTGAGTATGGAAGAGAGGTGAAGAAGAGAGTACAGGCAGGATGGAGTGGGTGGAGAAGAGTGTCAGGGGTAATTTGTGACAGACGAGTACCAGTAAGAGTGAAAGGGAAGGTCTACAAGAGGGTAGTGAGACCAGCTATGTTATACGGGTTGGAGACAGTGGCATTAACAAAAAGGCAGGAGTCAGAGCTTGACGTGTCAGAGTTGAAGATGTTAAGATTTGCACTGGGTGTGACGAGGATGGACAAGATTAGGAATAAGTATATTAGAGGGTCAGCCTAGGTTGGAAGGTTTGGAGACAAAGCCAGAGAGGCAAGATTACATTGGTTTGGACATGTGCTGAGGAGGGATGCAGAGTATATTGGGAAAAAGATGCTAAGGATGAAGCTGCCAGGTAACAGGAAAAGAGAAAGGCCTAAGATAAGGTTTATGGATGTGGTGAGAGAGGACATGCAGGTGGTTGGTGTGACAGAACAAGATGCAGAGGACAGGAGGAAATGGAAACAGTTGATCTGCTGTGGTGGCCCCTAATGGGAGCAGCCGAAAGAAGAAGATAGTACCACTACTGGTCTCATATCCTTCACTAATACCGTACACCATCACAGGAATAACAACAACTTTCTTTCTGCCATTTTTCTAGACCTATCAAAAGCTTTTGATATGGTCTCCCATTCAAAACTAATAGATGTACTAACTGAACAATCCTTGTCGCCATCTGCCACAGCTTGGTTTAATAACTATTCATCTGTCCATCAACAATCTGTTTTATGGAAGGGTGACCTATCTCCATGCCTTCCTTTCTCCCTCTTTACTAATAATCTACACACAGCTACTCTACATGGTTCTATAATACAGTATGCAGATGATTCAGCACTTATCTGTGCTGCCACTCCTCTATCAACTCTTCATTCTCAAACACAGGAATCTTTCACTTCTGTTGAAATATGGTTAGCCAATGCCAGTCTAATCCTGATCCCAAACAAAACTAAATGATTACTCTTCCAACATAACAAGGCATCTATCATGTGCCTACCATTTAACATAATAGCCAAAGAAAATACTGTCATCTCCCTGACAACCCATAAAAAGCTTCTTGGAGTGGAAACGGACAGTAACCTAAAATTTGGCTTGCATGTCTACCTACCAATAAAAAAGTCCATAAGAAACTTGGAAGTCTATATAGGCATAAAAGGTTCCTGACCAGAATGGCCAAAATTACATTAGCACAAACCCATCTGGTCTCCACTCTACTGTATGCCTTTCCAATTCTAACCAATCTTAGGAAAATTGCCTTCTCTAAACTAGAAGCATGTTATAATAAAATTGCTAAGTTTGCATCTGACTGCCCATATTGAACACATCATTGTACAGCTTTAAGGACACTAGACTGGCTTGAGGTTCCCGATATTATTCTTTATAATCAACTCTCTCACACAAAATTGTAATACGACCAACCAGAACCCCTGCACTACAAAAATCTCATCCTCCCTTACAGTTCCAGCAGACCACTTCACTCTGACAATAAGAACTTATTCACCATCTCCAAGGCCAACAACACTGCAGGAGAATTTTTATTTTCCAGCTATATATCTCTTATATGGAACTCTCTTCCTAACTCCATTCTCTCAATCTTGTCCACTAACCACTTTAAACCATCAATTAAACCTTATGTAAAAAATAAGTGGCTATGTTCCTGTACTAACCCTTCATGAATGCTCTGATATATCACAGTATAGCCCAACTCTATCCAACTTCTTCCCCAGTGTTTAATCTTTATTCCTATCGGTCTGTCTTAACCTTATATCTTGACACAAGTCATACTTTACAAATAGTACTAGCTATGTTCATAGCCTAGGTTTTGTTGTCATGATGTAACAAATTTGTATTTTTTTATGTATACTACATTTTGTTTACTTTATTAATTCTTGTAATTTGTGCATTAAAATTTACTGTTACTCATGGAGCTTTTCTCCCCAGGCCTCCACTGAAAAAAGACATGTGTCCAGTCGGACTTTCCTAGTAAACAATTGTTAAATAAATAAATAAAATATATGCAGAAGAATAGCAAAGCATTAACAGCAGTGTTACCTATAATTAAGAGGCATTTCTACTTTGTGCCATGCTGCGAACAGAAACTATGTTAGAGTACAATTACACATACAGTAGAAAGCGAGCGAGAGAGACAAGTGTACTTCTACAGAAATGTAGAATGTGATCCCATCAGTGACACTGGTACTGTTGTAAAACTTACATACACAAAGTCTGAGATGGCCATTTCTCTGAATATTCCCTTTTCTCTGAGGCATGGAAATCTTGAAGTTGGTATTTCTAAGTTTGGGGGTGTAGGGACCTGGCTCCACCACAAAAAGAAGTTTAAAGAAGAGTGATGTTTGAGATTCACTCTTTTTCTGGATTTTTAGTCAGTTTTTTTTTTTTTTAGGTTTTTCAGTACTCGCCATTATGAATCTCAATATTTCAATAAGGAGCCATAAGCATGAGCTACCCTTCACATGGCTTTCTATCTCACACTACCCACATGCACACACACAAGCATGGACATGTATCACAAACACACGCACACATTCACATCCCCTTCCTTCTGTTGATGAAACGCTTGGGTGGATGATCTGTGACCAGAGTAAATTCCCTGCCCAGCAGGTGATAGCAAAAGGACTGCAGGGCCCAGCTAATAACTAGACATTCTCTTTAAGTTATATAGCACTTACTTTCTATCTTGCTTAATTTTTACTGAGGTACCATATGGAACGCCCTCACTGCCCACCTGTATTAGCACGGCCACACGCCAACCTCCATTTCATCCATACTTCAATAATAAAGGACTATGAAAAATCAGGGGACAGTAGGAATTCTTCTGCAAAAAGTGTTTTTTTTTTTTACCTCTGAAATACTTCATCTTCCTCAGGGGTCCACCTGACTCACTCGTGAAACCTCCCCATTACTGAAGCTGGTAAGGGGCCATGCAGTGGATGCAATTGTGGGAGAAATTTCCTGTAGCACCCAACAAGGCCAGTTATTTCTTGGCCTGAGGGATGGGCCTACTGACAATTGAGTGATTGTCTTCCAATTACATACGAGAGATAACTTAACTTGGTCATTTTTGTTGAGAGATCCATTATCTCGGTCACTCTTGTTGTATATTTTGGAGCATTAACAGTGCGCCTGCTTTGTTTCGGTGAAATTAGTACTGTGTGTACCTTGTGGAAATCAATCTTCTGAATGAAAACATCATCAAGGTAAGGTGAAGTATAGGACATATGAGGCTTCACTATCCTGTCTATCAATGCCTGGAATGTATTTGGAGCTTGGTGGAGGTCAAAAAGTAGGAATGGTTTTTGTAACAATTTATCAGCTGTGCAAAATACCATCTTCTCCTTAGCCAAATCACTCAAGGACATTTGCTAATATCCATTTGTTATGGCCAGTCTGGTGAAGAATATCTACCAGCTCAAATTCTCCACCAACCCCATCTACCCTGACCACAAGGCAGCTGGCTAATTTGGAAATGCTATTAACCTTTCAGAATTCTGCTGTACCATCCAGTTTAAAACACAAGAGTAGTTCCAGTCATGAGTGGATGCCTCAATAATGCCTCTATTCAGCATCTGCTTTATCTTCTGTATTACTACCCGGTTCTGACCTTCAAGTATCCACTAAGGCCTTTTAGGTTCATAGATAAGTACTAGGTAAGCTGCCCTTGTGGGCCAATTTAAGCCTAGCCAGTTTTATTTTTGGTGCTTCAATTAATCTATCCCATTTATTGTTAGCTTAACCTTACCCATCTCATATGATTGATAATTATAATTTACCTAAACGAGAATAATTGAGATTATACCATAGATAATTTGAGAGGACCCACACACGGGATAAAGCACACAGGTGCTGCCTCTTTCCATTAGGAATACAGGAGACAGTCCTGGTATAAGTTTTCTGTTTCTGATCCATTGATCCAAGTTGCATTTGAATATGGACAGGAATGAACTTTATTTTATATGGCTATGCAGTCTGTTCCAGAGTAGAGGTATCCTCTGTGATACATACCTGTCAATCCAAATCATTTTTTGATGCTGAGGTTCCATGGCTTTGCATATGAGGCTGATCAGACTTATAGGTCTGTAATTGCCTGGGTTTGTGGAATGTCCTCCCTTATGCAGGGGAATGACTCTAGCTGTTCTCCATTTACTTGATACAAAATATGTATGTTGGCTGAGATTGAACAGTGCTGTTACTGGTGTAGCTAAATTGTGCTTCATGCTATTTAAGATGCACGCAGGGATATTGTCAGAACCCATCAGTGCAGTATATCTAGATTTTAATAGCAGTTTTATGACATTATTTATTTATTTATTTACATTTGTTGACCGGGAGTGTCCGACTGGATGTAGGTCCATTTTCAGTTGAGGCCAGGGGAGAATAGCTCCACAGTCACAAGCACAGAGACAAGCTCACAGACATGGCCTTTTGTTCTAGCTGGAGGTGAGCCAGTTTCAGATGCATCTTAAGGGACAGATGGAGAGGAGAGAGGGGTAAAGTTAGAGGTAAATTTATTGTCCAGTAGGTTTGCTATATCTTCAGCCTCAGTGTAGGTAATATAGTTCACAATCAGCTCAGCACATTGCAGACATTGCTGTGTTTGTGGTTTAGAGATTACGAACGTAACTAAAGATACCTTATGATTGCCTTTGGCTTGAGTAGCTGTTTTAGCCTCAAACTTGGCTTTGGTGGATTTTATTAAGCTCCTGAGTTTATTTCAGTGTCAAGGGCACTAACATTCTTGGAATTACTCTTCTTTTGCTCAAAATTATTTTCTTTTTATTATAAAGCTTGTTGATATTACGGTTCCACTATGTGGGTTTGTTTCTGGGTTTGCACTGCACACCTATAGGGTACAGCTGAATCTATTTAGCTATTTACATGTTGACATAGTGTGGTGTGATGTACATTTCTTTGTATTTAGTGTAGTTAACTGGGTTTGGTGGGGATTTGAAACTTGCTACTGTATCATTTAGGCGTAGGTAGTTTGTCTTAGAGAAATTTCTAACGTAAAAACAGTAGAAGTCACCACCATGCCAAAATTCCACAAGAAAAATATGTTTATTAGTACAAAACCAACAAGACTTAGCACTTTTGCCTATATCATATAGGTATCATCAGAGTCATTGTTGTATCACATAAAATCCCTTAATATAGTACTAACCAACCAATTAACACAACTAATTAGTTAAAAATCAATCACATTTAAAGAAACAACGTCAAGCTACCAACAGTCATAATATAAAGCTTAAAAGCTGGATTAAATATTATTCCTCCAGTCCTATGTTTACTAATCATATGCACACATAAACATTAATAAAAATATTAATAAAGCAAACACAAACATTTAAAAGTTGTTTCAAATTTCCATAGGCCTTAGTTTTAATCCACTGGTCATCAAACAATTGTCATTTATGCCTGGGGATGCATTGGCATTTAATCTCAGTTGCCACAAAGTCTCCGTAAGCTCTAGCAAAGTTTTCTCATTCCCTTCCCTTGTCAATAAAGAAAAAAAAGAATTTAAAAAATCATCACATATTTCACTATGACAATATAATGCATTGGTAGTTTTTCATGTCTCTAAGGTGTTCTGCCATTCTATCATGTAACCTATGGGTAGTTTTCCCTACACAGAATGCAGGGCAAGTACCACACAAGGCAATATATACCATCATTTTAGTATTACAGGTTGCACATCCTGAACACGGAATGGCCCTTCTATAACCTTTAATGGTCACATATGGGTCCTCGTGTATAAATCTACAGAACCTACACATGCAACATTTGCCCATTAAGGAGTTAAAAAATTTATTGGGACCACCTTTATTCATTTCAAAAGTTTTGTTTAAGTTCCTCCCTCTACTATAAGTCACAAAAGGATGTTCACCCAACTTGTTATTCAACTGACTAGTTATTGTTAGATCCCAACATTTGTTAATAACCCCCTTTCAGTGCCACAGAATCCTGATTAAAAGGTAAAACCATTGTCCTACATTCTGGTACTAATTGACATGCATTTATTTTCATGCCTGTACTCACTAACAAAATTGGTGTGTATTTATATATATATATATATATATATATATATATATCCTTACGTTTTCTCCAAATCTCATTCCTGATTTTAATCAGTAACCAGGATGGGTAACCCCTATTCATAAATAGACCAATCAAATTTGACAATTCAGTCTCAAATGTCAGGTCTTCACTAACCAGTCTGTAAAGGTGAACCATCTGTCCTTTAACTACCCCTTTCTACTGGTGGGCAAGGTGTCAGCTGTCACCTTTTTTCCCCTCCTGCACAGTAGCTGATCTATTTGTGTGGAAGGCACTATAACCTTGTGCAACCAGGGTGCTATCCGCTATTTTAAACCATGTCTCAGTCACTACACAGACATCAGTGTCCTCCAGAGTGAGAAGGTCTTGTAGGGGGTGGAGTGTAGTGCTTGTTAGCTTCCTAGTATTGATTAGTAACACCTTTATAATTGTCCTTATTTGTTTCATTATGTTGGTAGGTTTATCATGATGGCATTGCATAAAAATGGCATTTTGGGGGAAGAAAATGTCTTTGCCAGTAACCAATATCCTAGAGGGGACAGATGAAGGCATAGCAGTGTGACCTGTTGACCATATTTTTACAGAGTGACAAATGGACCTCCTTTGAATGACATGAAAAACTAAACCAATTATTATGTTTTGACCATATCGCAACATCATCCTTGTAGAGGGTAGACTACTGCTCAGTCCATGGCTTATACCTGACCTGGACTTACAGCCTTGGAGCTCTATTATGTCTCTTTTCATACAGTCCAGGGAGGTACACCTCATGTCATTGACACCAGCATGAACTGACAGGGTCATACTGGTACTTTATGTTAAAAAAGTGTGAACTGATAGATCCTGGCATCAGACAAATAACTGACCATCACTCTGTCCTTGCTCACCTTGGTTAGAGGTACATCTGTATGTTTTACAATGGAGTCACTTATAGCAAGAATGCTTGGTTGGGTCAGTGTCTGCCTTATGGGCTCTATCTATATTGGTGACTTTGGGACTTCTATGTGAGAAAGTAGGCCTAATATGCTGAGTGAGCATCATGCCTGTGTTGTGTTTTGGCGGTCTTTGAGGTTTAGGCAAGTTAATCTTTAGAACCTCAGCATATGACTGTATTGTGATGGCCTTGCAGGGGTGTGATGTGTGGTTTATAGCTGATGAGTTTGGTGCCTGATTTTTACCTCTATAGATATTGTACATGTACATATCTCATAAGATTGTGTTATGCTGTAATAGATGATTGTCAGACAAAATAAGACAGTTCTTACACTGCCTCAAGAAACCATCTCAGTCAGGCTGGCTAGAAACGTTGTGGCAAAGTATTAGCCATAATACAGACAGGAATGAGTCTGGTAGCAGGAGTAATTGTAATTGTTTGGATTTCAGCTTTAGGATAATGTTTGTGTGTTCTTGCTGCTACTGAGTATTTAACTTTCAATACAAAACAAATAGCCTGGAAACCTTCTTCTGCCACCAGCAAGAATCAGTGAACAAACTATAGTAAAAAAAGAAACTCACTAATTTTATACTAAAAATTTAATAATTTGATATAGCTTTTTTTAAACATCATTGGAAGCACTGGGAAAGAGACAACAGCAAGGACCCGAGTGTAGTCCCTAATATAAAAGGTAGAGAGAATTCACTTATCATAAAACCAGGTGAGGGTAGAAGGCTACTGAGACCTGAGACACCTATAGATGGTCTTCCAGAGCAAAGAATGGGTAAATGTGGTTAAAGTCGGAAGCCTGTGCCTGTTTACTGCACAGCTGCCTAGCAAGGGTAAAGTACACTGTCTATGTAGAAGAGACAAGGTGTCAAGGACCCCAGGTAAGGTTGAACTGAATAAATGAGTTGAGGATGCAGAATAGTGAAGAACCGCAGGAGGAGTATGGAACATCAAGGAAAGGGGTAAATAAGAAAAGCTCTTTATAATAGGTTCATAGGTTGGTAGTAGGCTATCAGCCCTAGGGCCTATACAAGCCTAGCCATAACAATTTCCTGGCTATTTATTCCCACATTATTTACTTCCCTGGACCCATGTCTAGCAGGGTGACTGACGTGATCCCCAGGGTGAATTTCCTTTCTCCCATCCAATCGTCAAGGTTCCTTTTGAAGAGGGCCAAAGACGCACTCTGCTTGACATGTATGGGCAATCTATTCCAGAGTCTGGGGAGTCTCTGGGTCAGGAACCTATCCCTCCAGCATGTTTTGTTTATTGTGATGACAAGGTTTAGATCCCTGGAGCTTGTGGCTCTAAGAGATTGGGATTTCTTTAAGTGTAGCATGTCCAACAGCTCTGGGTTTGACATGGCCTTGGATGTTAAGCAGATATCGCCTCTGAGTAGACGATATGTGACAGAGTATAGCTGGAGTTTTTTAAGGTGGTCAGCATAGAGCATCTGCTTTAGGCCTGTGATTCTTTTAGTGAGGCATTTCTGCGGCCTTTCCAGTTGTTGCAGATGTCTTGAGAGGTACATACCAAACGGGGCATTGTATTCTATAATGGGTCTAATGAGGGAGGAGTACAGTGGGACGATGACCTCCTTTTTTCTGGATGAAAAGCCCTTAGTGATGAGGTGTGCCACATAGAAGGATTTCCTGACTGATGTGGTTATCAAAGGTAAGACCACTGTCCACCTATGTCCCTAAGTCTCTTATCACACTTTCGGTGTTTAGTGTACTGCCACCTATATGGTAATTCACGGATACATGTTTTTTTCCCAAAGGGGATAACTATTCATTTCTTGGCATTGAGCTTGAGCCCATGGCTCTGGCACCAAGCATTTGCTTCTGTAAGGCCCTTTTGTAGAGTATCCACATCATTTGGGGATTCAGTAATGGCTCCCAGTTTGCAGTCATCTGTGAACTTTGTTAGCCAGAGTCCCTTAGTGTTGGCCTGTACTTCAGAGAAGTAGATGGCAAACAAGAGTGGTCCCAGGACTGAACCCTGAGGTACTCCACTTGTCACTTGTCTGGAGCTGGATTTGGAGTCGTCTACTTTTGCAGTGTGGGTTCTATCAGTAAGCCAGTTAGCAACCCATTGGGTGATGTAGGGATTAATGCCCAGCTTAGTAAGTTTATCTATGATTCCAGAGTGGGGGATGGTGTCAAAGGCCTTGGCAAGGTCTAGATAGGCTGTGTGGACCACCTTACCCTTCTCCATGGCTCTGGGGACTGATTCGAAGAAGTCAATCAGGTTCAGGAGACAAGATCGTACCTTCACAAACCCAAACTGGGTGGGGTCCAGTGTTTGAAGGTTGCCAATGTCTTTGTTTATAAGTTCCATGATAATACGCTCCATGGCCTTGCAGATAAGGCTTGTCAGACTGATGGGACGGTAGTTTCTGGGATCCATGGTGGATCCCCTCTTGTGGAGTGGGATAACTGTAGCTCTGCGCCACTCAGTAGGCATGAAACCTGAGGTGAGGCTATGATTAAACATGACACTTAGGTGAGGTGCCAGTCCATATTGTAGTTCATGTAGTACACAGCCCAGGATGTCATCTGGTCCCATGGATGCTGTATTCTTAGCTTTGGAGAGTGCGTTTTTTTACCTGTGTGGCCGTTATTACCGGAATTTGGCAATCTTCTGGTATAGAGATGGGCCATTTAGGGGGTGACGGGGGGGGGGGGAGTTGGCACTGAATCGATCTGCCAGGATATTGGCAATATCCTTGGGATCAGTATATTTAATGCCATTCTGTTTTAGCTCAGAGCAGATCTGAGCATTGCCATTTAGATTCTTGACATAGTTATAGAATGACTTTTGGTTGTCTTTGGAATCTTTGGCAATTTTATTTTCGTAACTAGCTTTGGAGGATTTTATGAGGGATTTCAGTTTCTTACTGAGGCTGGTAAGGGAGTTTTTTGCATTCTGGGATTTTCTTCTTTTCTGCAACAGTTTCTTCCTTTTGTTGTAAAGTTTGTTTATGGCAGGGGACCACCAGATTGGCTTCCTTTGTTTGGATGAGAGCATCTTGGTTCTGTTTGGGATGGCACGATTCATGCATGAGTGGATGTGCCTGTACAGTGC
Organism: Protopterus annectens; assembly: GCF_019279795.1. Lineage (NCBI taxonomy): Eukaryota > Metazoa > Chordata > Ceratodontiformes > Protopteridae > Protopterus > Protopterus annectens. The sequence goes on along the minus strand of NC_056749.1, from coordinate 660,460,218 downwards.
CTTAGTGTAGGATTCAGCAGTTGAACTTTCAGTTTCCATCTGCATGGGTGTCATGAAGTTTGTCACTTCTAACTTGAGTAGCATGATGTTGACTTTGGAGAAGTTTTTTTATGGAGGTTTCCTTACTGGGGGATGGGGGTGGGATGTAGATGTTAAGGGTGATTAGCGTATGGTCAGACCTGACTAATGAGGAGGTGACCATAGGTGTGGAGCATCAATTTCCCATGTTGGTAATGACCAGGTCTAGGATATTGGAGCCCCTGGTGGAACTATGGATTAGTTGATCCAGGGCATTGGCATTTATGAATTCCAAGAACCATTGGGCAAAGGTGTTGGCACATGAGTAGTTTTCCCAGTTAATGGCAGGGTAGTTAAAATCACCCAGTATTAGGGTGTTTGGGTCTATCTTAATATTTTCCAGTATGTTTAGAAAGGTGTAGTGAGAATCTTGGGGTATGGTGGGGGATCTGTATCAAGCTACAGTTTGGATTGCAATCTTACCTAGTGTTGGTTGCACCTGGAGAATTTCAGATGCATTGTGTTGGGCAACTAGCCTGGTGGTGTGAATATCCTTGGTGAATATTGACACTCCTCCACCTTTAGTGTTTCGGTCTTGGTTTGGTGGCCAAAAAGTGTAGCAAGAGTTGTAGCCTGGTATTGCAGGGGTGGTCTCTGGAGCCTTGAACCAGGTCTCACTTACTGCACAGATATCGATGTTCTTAATTTTTACGAGTGCCTCAAGAGAGTGCATTTTGAGGTTTAGACTTCTAGCATTGAGTAGCATTACCTTCAGATTTTGCATGCTTGTACCTGTTATGGTGGTGGTTTTGTCCTTTGAACTTTGCCTAAAAAAGGCACTATAGGGGTGGCAAGAGCCTTAGCCAGTAACCTGAATCCCAGGGGTGACAGGTGCAGATCATCTCTGGCAAAGCATCGTGGTCTGTCGATCATGTCGTCCCAGGCAGACAGATTCTGGATCCCCTTTGAATAACACTGTAGAGAACTGCCTTTCCTTGGAGAGGAGTGGTACTTGGTGGTCCCGGTACCAGCTATGTCAAGAAAGAAAACACAGTCTTCTACCTCTTAGGATGCATAAGAAAAAAAGGGATCCCAGTCAGTCTGGCAGACACGTAAGCTGACTAACCTTTAAAAGGACAGGATGAAACTTTATGGTATGCCAGAGAAAACAAACCCAGGTTACTGGGAAAAGATGTTTCCAAAAGTCCTCTATCAGCAGACTTATACTTTCAGATCATAAGATCATAGGAGGTTAGTAGGCTAATGACCTTGGGGCTCTTACAAACCTAGCCAAGAGTTTATCCCCAAAAAGAAAACTCAGTCTGCACCTGTTGCCCCTGTCAATGAGGGACACAGGTGGAACCCCTGGTACAAATTAGTGGTTTCCCATCCATTCATTGAGGTTGTGCTTGAAGAGGGTCAGGAGGAAATCTGTTTGAAGTGTATGGGAAGTCTATTCCAGAGATGGGGCAGCCTGTGGGAGACAAACCTGTCTCTCCAGCAGGTTTTGTTGATGTTGCATATTACATTCAGGCCTTTTGAGAGGATAATGCACAAAGTGCTAGACTTATGGATATGGAGCATCTCTAGGAGGGCAGGGTCCGAGATTGCCTTGTAGGTGTGACACAGATCACAATGAGCAATCTATATGATACCAAGTAGAGTGATAGTGATTTCGCCAGTCCACATAGGAAAGTTGTTGGAGGCCATGGATTCTCTTTGCGAGGTATTTCTGTGGCCTCTCCAGTTGGTGCAGATATTTGGAGAGGTGCATACCAAAAGGGGTATTATACTCAATTATTGATCTAATGAGGGAAGAGTATAGAGAGGTAATAACCTCCTTTTTACTGGATGCAATCCCTTTACTTACAAGATGAACCAAGCAAAAGACTTTTATGACCACTGCCGATACATGTTGGTCAAACGTGAGATTATCAACCTGAATACCCAGGTCTCTTACCACAGGTTGTGTGTTTAGGGGGTTGCCATTGATGTGGTAATCAGTAGGGGCCATGTTTCTGCTGAATGGTATGATGATACATTTTTGTGCATTTAGATTAAGGCCATGACTTTGGCGCCAGTCATTTGTTGCTTTGAGACCCTCTTGCAGTATGTTAACATCATCTGGGGAGTCAATCGCAGCACCCAACTTACAGTCATCTGCAAACTCAGTCAGTCACAGGCCTTTTGCCTTTGCTTGGATCTCTGAGAAGTGGATGCCAAACAGCAGGAGTCCCAGGACATATCCCTGTGGAATTCTACTAGTGACAGGTCTGCTATTGGAGGTGGAGGTGCCTATTTTGACCTTGGGGGGGTCATGCTGGTGAGACAGTTGGCCACCCACCTGATGAGATAGGGATTTACACCAGGTTGTGTTAGCTTTTTGATGATACCTGAGTGGGGGATTATGTCAAAGGCCTTGGCCAAGTCAAGGTAAGCTGTATGTACTGACTTTCCCACATCCAGGGCCTTGGTGATGGCCTAAAAGAAGTCAACCAGGTTCAGCAGGCAAGATCTGCCCTTGACGAATTCCAAATTGGGTGGGGGTCAAGTGCTTGGAGATTGCCTATGTCCTACTTTATGAGATCCATAATAGTACGCTCAGTGGGTTTACAGATCAGACTTGTGAAGCTAATGGGGCATTAGTTTCCAGGGTCAGTAGTGTCACCATCTTTGTGCAAGGGGATGACAATGGCAGTTCTCCACTCTGCTGGAATAAAGCCTGTACTTAGGCTGTGGTTGAATAGGGTGCTCAATGGCAAAGCCAGTTCTTGGTGGAGATGGTACAGAATACAGCCTGGGATACTATCAGGTCCCATGGAACCTGTGTTATTTGCCTTGGATGGATGGAGAATGGCCTCATTTAAAGGGTGACTACAGAGAGAACAGCTACTGGCATTCATCTTTTTTTGATTATTTCATAGCATAGTAGACTATGCTTCTAATACATTTGTATGTACTGATTGTCATATTTAATTGTAATTATTTTTTAATTTATTATTATATCAGTGGTGTCTCCCCATGCTTTTTTGTATCCTATGTATTCTACAATCAAGCTGTACGTATATATGTTTTGTAGTTACATCTATACTACTGTTTTAGTTCATGTTATTTAACTCTCTGGAGCTTTTCTCCCCTGGTCTCCTTTGAAAAATGAGTATTTATTACCCAATCAATAAATAAATTAAAGCCTTTTAGCCAATTGGTCTTTCAGATGGTTCATAGTGATCTATTGTGGGCCAATTTAGTATGGATAAAGTCAAAACAAGATTCTTGGCTAGATTTCATTGGCCTGGTGTTACGAAGAAAATTGAAAATTCATGTGTTGGGTATCCTTTGTGTCAAATGGTCAACCTTTAACCCAAGTATAGACTGGTATTGCTAGATTGTTTCCTGAAGGCTTTTCTCCAACAGGAAAGCTAATTTTCCTGAGCAAATGCTAGGGAACAAGACTTTTTTTCCTGGATGTGAAGTCCTAATGGAATTCTAACAGGACAGATAGCACCATTCATGTCTCAAAAAACAAAGCAACTGTGTTAGACCCTTTACGTTAAAAAAAATTAGAATCTCAGTGTATCACCCAGCAAATGGAGGGATTACTGGTATAAATTAATCACAATGATATAGGAAAAAGTAAATGAGAAGGCTGGAAAGGACTGTGAAAGTTGTTGTACATAATGTTCTCAGTCCAAGACGTACCTCATTCTATGTGGTTTAGCCCCTTTGAGATATTATATGGTAGAAGATTTCAAGGACTTTTGGACATAAAAAAAAAATTAAGAAGAAAAGACACCTTTTAAAGTGTAGTATGGTAATATATGGAACTTCGTGAAGGACTAAAAGTTATAATGCCTATTGTGTACCTGGAAAGGAATGAACTCAGTCACCAGGACATTTGTAACAGAAATACCCAGCGCTGTCAGTTCCAGGCAGGGGCATCGAGTTTTAGTTTTGGTCCATAAAATCAAAGATAAATTTCTTGACAGATAATAAGGTCAGTATAAGATAACTAAGCAAATAAATGAGGTAAATCATAAAGTCAGACAACAAGAAAGGAGAATCCTTGAACAAATGTGTCAAATAAATGGTATAAAATCCTACAGAGACGTGCAAGTAGGTACAGAACATAGTATCTGAAGTTGGAGATTCTGAAAAAGAAATGTATACTTTTAAAGAAATGTATACTTTTAGTTCCATCAGTTGTGGTACACAAACCCTCTCAAAGCATCAAAGGTAGGAAATTCAGCCATTCCTTCTGAGAAACAAAGATACTTTTTTGGAAGTACCAGGAAAGACAACTTTTATTAAATATCATATAGAAACTATCCCGTTATAAAATTTGAACCTAAATGTCATACTAAAAAGATACAAGGTCTAAGTAGGGTCCCATGCACTGACCACCTCAAAACTCCGTCTCTGTACTTGGTATCCTAAAGACTGCTAAGATGTGAACTCTGTCTGGCATACAAGGCATCCTTTGACCCATTACTGATTGATTTACTATTTATCAACAAGTCAAATGGCATCAGATGTACTCAGTCTAGGAATCTAAACCTTTTCTGCAACATCAAGAGGATGTTTTGGAAGAACAGATATATCTCACAGAGGATACCACTGTTGTGGAACAGACTCCCCAGCCACATAAAACAAAGTTCATCCCTGTCCATTTTCAAGCACAACTTAGATCTGTGGATTAGAAACAGAAAAATGTCCCCAGGACTGCCCCCTGCACTACTAACGGAAAGTGGCAGCTCCTAAAAGCTTTGCTCCATGCATGGGCTGCCTCAAATTATCTGTAGTATGATCCCAGTTATTCTCATTAGGGACAATATATAATTATCAACCATGGAATGGGTAAGGCCAATCCATAACCAATTGGGCTTACTTATTTTGAGTGCAAAAAAGGAAATTGTCAAGGCTTAAAATGGCCTGTAGGTTAGCCTAGTACTTACCTACGAACCTATGCCTTTGACAGTAACTACATCATGGTTAAGAAAGGGCACCATGGCTACTCAGAGAAGACTTTCCCAAGATGGACTTGAACCTCCACCCGTGTAACTGGGAACTGTCCAGTTTCCCCATGAATACAATGCTACTTTGATAGACATTGATGAATGGGCTTTTTTTCTTGCAAAAATATCGGGCTTCACCAAAGTGATCATACAACTAGAGTGGCTTGTAGCACTTTTCTCTCTGTTCTAATTATACATTTCATCAGCTTTGTCATTTTTCAGTAATAGAAAATAGATTTACTGAGCTAATAGTTACCTGGTCCTAATCCATATCATTTTAATCCCTCCCAGCTCCATAGTCATCTGCACAGGAGCCCCTATTATGGTTTTCCATTCACAATATGTAGCAATGTGCCCTTTCTTCCCATACTTAAAGCAGAGTAGGGAAAACATGGTCTCTTTCCCTTTATTTACACTTCAGTTACTTTATTGTGTGCTTCTTTGTACCTATTTCCATAGCACAAAATCCTCTGTATTAAAGTCACAAAACTTCCATCATCTTGTATATGTATGTTTGATCTTGAATAACTTCACCCTGACTTATCTGTTAAGAAGGCCCATTCATGAAATTGGACAGCCTGAGTTTTTGAGGTGACCCCTGCCCTCCCTGACGAGGTTTTCTTTATCTTATCAAAATCAATGCAGTCTGAGCTAGGAATATCCATATACGTATGGTGGAAGTCCCCCAGATGTCCTTCAAGGCATGCAGCTATATGCTGTGGTTCCAATGCAAACACCTGGATGGAATTATAATAAGATGAGCACAACTGGTCAGAACTTTATCCACATAAACAAAAAATATATATATTTTTCTTTAGACTGGTAGAGGGGCAATTCCCTTATCAAAGATCAAAGGTGAGTTATGGATTCTAAATTGTCTAGAAGTGTAAGTGCAGGTTTGTGATGCAGAAGAAAGACCTGGTGACTTACTTCTGTTCTCCTTTTGTCTTGCAAACAGGTAGCAGTGGCTATATGCAGGGTCACTCTAGAAGTCAGTTTTACTTTACACAAATGGTACTCACCGAAAAAAAAAAACCTTTTTTAGAGCTGTAAGGTTCTACCACCACAGTAACCATGTTATCTCAAGAGCTTACATATGCCAACTGCCTTATTTATGTTTTCACATGAACTCGTACAGTATTGCATTGCAGAACTTATTGCATTATAATATACTTTCTTCAGAGTCAAAGATCCTGGTTTTATTGGTTCCCATTAAGAGTCACTACCGTTCACCAAGTTTACTAGGAAGCTAATTGCCAAGCTATTCTTTGGTGTTGCACTTTAACCTCCCACATACCTACAAACAATATAGATTCACCAATTCATCTACAACATATCTTTGGGCTAGAGGAGGGAACCAGATTACCTAGAGATAATGCACATAAAGACAGGGAGGAGGTGCAGACTTCTTAAAGAAGGTACTCCAGCTGAGAACTGAACCAAAGAACCTCTTACTTTGGAAAAACAGTGCCCCAGTGCATTCCACTATATTGCACTTATTTCTGCCCATTAGCAAATAATTACAGCAATGTATAATGCTACTATTGTGTCTTAATTGCTTATTTGTTAAACATCTCTTCCTATATACTGTATACAAACTTCTGACAGCTGTTATGATATGATAGAATCATTGTTTTGGTGTAATAGTCTCTGCTTTCACTGGTTACATAAATGCATTGGTAAACTATTTCCACAGTCTTGGGAGAGAGTGTGCTGCTCTGGTTTCTCTGTTATGATATAGTAAGCATCTTTGATTAAAAAAAGGTCTGATTGGTTTTGAACGTTAATGTAGGCTGTGTTTTTTGTTGTAGGTGGAATGTAGAATAAAATTTAAGCCAAACACATCTAACCTCATTCATTTCTATGCCGTATATCTATTTATGTAGCAGAAAATTCTGCTGTCTGGGCTGATGGTACAAATAAGATTAAACAAAATATTTTACATATCATGGCAAATTCTGGCCTTTGTGTAACCATTTGGCTGGTATTTTAAATAGCTGCTTTCAGCTAATAATATAATTTCCAAATGTACGTTTTCTGTATAGCAACATGGCATTAAATATTAACATGTGGTAAATATATAAGTGCTCTTTTTTCATCAGAAATTAAAATAAGAAGGGTTATCACATGGAATAGAAAAAGGCATTTGTTTACTACAGTTAAAGAAGTTATAACTAAGAACTTGAAAAACTTATGTTTCATCTTCATTTATGGGATATACAAACATTGTTAATGTTTGTCAAAATGAAGTAGTCACTGTTACAATGAAAAGTAATAAGATAATGTCTGAATACAATTGCTGGTTAAAGCTTAGCATTTTATTAGAGAAATATTAATCCAAGATTTATTTATTTTATTTTTTTCCTTTTTATATTTTTAAAATGTTTTGATGATAACTTGTGGATTCATTGTGTTAAAATCTAATAATATATTTTCCAAAAAAGAAAAGAAAAAGCAGTGGGATAAATCTTGTTACAATGTCAGCTGTCCTATAAAATATTTATCTTTTTCACTTCTGCTTGACCCTATAAAGAATGAGAAATATTTTACTGTATTAGTTTGAAAGGGTTCTTTTTTCTTAAATGTATGTTAAAGCAGGGCATTAATTTCAAACTTTCAAAGGATCATTTTGTGTAAGATATCTCCTCTTGTTGGAACAAAACCAGATGGAAGTAAAGAGTCTCTTTTCATTAAAAATAAAAGGATTATTTCAGGTGATGGTAACACAGGTGGCTTTTGATAATAGACTGACAAGATAGCATGACTCAAATAGCTGGCTGGATTGTTGAAATTTCAGCAAACTCATAGCAGCAGGCCTGAAAGCAAGAAAGATTGCTATAAAACATGCTGATTGATTTGCATGTGAGATGCATGGGATAAGATTGCTTATTTCAAAGCCTGGATTAGTTATTAGAAATAGTATAGCAGTTTGTTTTAATAGTTAGTGTTTTCATAACTGGACTGAACAAAATGATGGTCTCCTCCTTGTTTTTTTATTCACTAAGCTTTTCATACTTTTCTTCTTAGATCAGATGATAGGAAGGAACACCTAGAGTTTCACTTTGAACATGTTTTAATAAGTAGTGTGATAATATTGACATAATATGCTTGCATTATTATTTTTAATGAATAAAATTGTACAGACAGTGTATTAACGTCTTGCTGTCATAAATTTAACAGTGATGTATGAAACCTTGCAAAACGTATCTAAGCAAACAAGTGTTTTTATTAAATATTTTAGGAGTAAGTGCTGTTCATTATCTTATCACAATACAATGACATAAAAGTGCATGTTTAGGGCATAGATTTGCACAAATTCTTTGTGAATGTTTTTTCTTTGGAAAACAAACTTTTCTAAACCATATTTGTATATCAAATGCAGGGACACTTTAGGGGTAGAGGTCATCTGTGATTCCCCCGCATTAACTTAGCTTGATTAGATGTGATTTTGTGATTTAGTGCATTATTGCATAATTTTCAGTCATGTAAATGGAGTGATTGCACATATGGATTGCAGTGTCTTTTACATTTATCTATAAGATTATATACAGGTGTGCTACCCAAAAAATATTAACGCCATGCGTCTACTTCAATGTACTAGAGTGAAAATTATAACAACAGCAAGCAAAACTTAGACTTGTTTTTTGTAAGTGTTATTCTGGCAGGACAGTGATAGTTTAAAGCAAAAGGACTAAAGCTTAATTAAGGACAAACACCAGCTGATGATGATATAACATTGTATGTTCTTGGGTAGCATGTTGCAGTAGCCAGAACCCATAATACAAATTCCACAGGATGACAAACAGGTAAATGAGGCAGGACTCATGGCTTCCAGATGATTCCAGGGAGAAAAGGGCGGCAAACAAATCCTGCTACTTAGGCAACTGACAGATTTAAACTTAGAAATAATTTACATGTTGTTATTTTAGAAGGAAAAACTTTAATATAAAGGTGGCATATACCAACAGTCTGAACCCACTATACTAAAGTTAAGAAGCTGCAAAACTGACTTGTATTTTGTTTAATCTCATTGTAAGACTGTCACTAAATACAGTTTGCAGTCATACATGATGACTGCTACTTGAGTGAAAAGAAAAGTTACAATTTCAGAGACATCAGTGCAAAGGTGGCTTGCTTTGCTTTTGACGCACCTGCTTCAGGTCAGAAAGTGCCATGACTAAGGAGCACATGTCATCATTTTTTTCTTTTCTGTTCACCCATCAACATGCTTAAGCTACTTCATACACAGGCCTTTCTCTCTATTCATGTAGAAATTGTTACACAATGTATAAAAAGATGCCACAAGAATTCTCTGTTAACAGGTAAAACAAGGAAATTGGATTAAAACTGACTTCTTGTGAGACAATTAGTACACAGGGTTAATGCTATGAGCTGATAAAAGAGCTGTATCTTTTGATCAAGGGTCTGATTCTCTCATTCCCCACTTACTGTGTGAATCTGAGCAAGTCACTTAACTAGACAGGCTGAGTCTGAAAAATCTCAGCATGGATGACCATGCGACTCTAGTTAATATATACTTAGAAATAAAAACGATTTGTTTTAACTTTTCTGTAATCCTTACATTTACACAATGAAAATCTTAAATGATAATGTTTTGTAGGCTCTCTGACATGGACAGTAACTGGTCAAGTTTCTGTGTGTGTGTGTGTGTGTGTGTGTGTGTGTGTGTGTGTGTGTGTACATCTATATCTATACCTATATCTGTATCTATAGCTACATCTATGTCTATATATGGGTCTACTTTACAAGATTGAAATCCCAGTAGACCAACTTTCACAATGCTGAGACGACAGCACCGAAGTTTCAGATGAGTGAAACTTCATTTTAACGTCTTCCAGAAGATTGAACAACTACAATGCCGACTATTAGTGTGCTGCGCTGAGCTGAGCTGAACAGGAAATATACTCATTTCTGCACTGTAGTGCGATCTTGGAGTTTGTATATTTAATTTGAAGGGGGTTTGGGGGGCATGGCCCTCTTGCAAAAATGTAATTAAAATTAAAATGATTGTAAATATTGGTTTAACAAATCTCCACTGAATTTACATGCGCGTGGTATATATGTTTTCATGAACATTCAGTTGGATTTTTTATTGTGGATTTTTTTGTACACGGGTATTGGTTTGCAGGCGGGTTTAGCGAAGAGTTAGGTAGCTGTTACATCGATTTAAAGTGATAGAGCAGTACTTAGGATGAGTTGTTGCTTTTGTTTATGCATTACATGAGAGGTACGCTGCATGTTACAGGGTCAGTTTTGTGAGACTTGGTGATGTAGACTATCAGCCTTCTGAGTTTTCAGTGTTGTTGTTTCAGTGTTATGAAAGTTGGTCGAAGGGGATTTCAATCTTGTAATGTAGGCCCCTATATCCATACCTATACCTTTATGTATATGTATATCTATAGGTATACCTATATCTATATCATCTATATCTTTATCTATACCTATATCTGTATCTATACCTATACCTATAGCTATCTATGTATATATTGCTGCTGGCAAGAAGAATGACCGGTTCCTTTGGCATAATTTTATCTCTGCTGAGAAAGTTGTGGTATATAGGCTTCAAGCAATGCACAATTATAACTTTAAATTAGTTTTATTTTCTGATGCAGTTGAAAAACTGCTTTACAATATGTCATAATGCCTGAGCTATATAGCAGTAATGTAGCAAAGTACATGACTGACACATATCAGAAGAGCACATGACTAACACATATCAGAAGAGGATGGTATAAGGAAGAAAAGAGGCATATTTGTTTACTGGGCAAATGAACTGCTCTTCCAGGATTGTTTTAATCAGGTAAATATTATGTATGTATTTATATATTTTAGTGTACCGATAAATCAGCACATTCATAGACTAATAGTCAGATTAAGAGATAAGATACTAAATGCTTATCAGCAGAACAGAAGGAGTAGTAGGAAAAGACCAGCTCCTCTTTCAAGGACAGCCTGGTACTGTAGTTGCAAAAGTGGTATATCGCTTCACACCAAACATGCATCTGGTGCTCAGGACATATGCAGATTAGATTTGTAACATGAACAGAAGCATTAGCAGCATTGGGAAACAGCCATACCATACCTCTCAACTGTCCCTGATTTTCTGGGACGTCCCTGATTTTGACTCAAATTTTAACTCTGTCCCTCTTAATCTCTCCTAAAACTAGTGACTTTTGGAGGAAAGGTGGTAAATTACACTTAACGAATAATGACAATAATTAAGAGTTATAAACTTCTTTTCCTTCAGAAAATGTGTATTAATTCATATGCTCTGATTCTGTCAATGTTTCAGGTTAATAGCACAAATATTTTAAAAGTGTCCCTGATTGTCTCTGATTTTTTCTTGACTTGTCCCTGATTCTGTTGAAATTTGTTCCCAACTGGTTGAGAGGTCTGAGCCATACTAAATACCAAGATTATTTTTACAGAAAGTGTGTTAAAGTACAAGTGTACAGGTAATATAGCTGAAGGAAGTCCACTTGATTCCCATGGCAGTATGGCTTGTGATCTGTTAGCCAACCATCCCATATATTTACCAAAAAAGAACTAGATCAATGTTTTGTCATATCATCTGTAAAAGCCATCGCTGTGGTAGCACAAAGGTTACCAAAACACTTGTATGGGCATGACTCATACACACTTGAAATGAGTTACAGGTCTTGCCTCATGTTGCTTGCAAAATGCTGATACCACCCTCTCACAGGTACCACTGAGCTGCAGAGAATCTTCCACACCTGCACTAAAACGTACACAAACTCTGAGATTACACAACAGTAGGGAAAAGGAGAAACTTCCTTTCTTAAGCCACTGTTCAATAATCTTGCATTGAAACCCACTGCCCACATACGTGCTAAACCTAAACCTAACACTGCCCTTAACCCCAGCCTTACACATTACATTACTAAAAACACTTTTGCTTACAGCAGCAATCTTCAGTCAGAGTGGGACTGAAAGTTTTTGGTCTGTTTTATTTCTTTGATTTTTTTTTTTTAATCAATAGAAAAGGAGATTATTTGTTTCATTTTGCTATCACTTATGTTTCAGCAGTTTTAATTTTACATAAGTGGACTGTAGATGTGCAGTCATCAGGGTGGCTATGGTGGTGCAGCGGTTAGCGTTGCCACCTCACAGCAAGAGGTTCTCCGGTTTGATCCTCGGCTGGGGTGCCTTCTGTGTGGAGTCTGCATGTCCTCCCTGTGGCCGCGTGAGTTTCCCCCGGGTGCTCCCGTTTCCTCCCACATTCCAAACATATGCTGTAGGTGGATTGGACACTCTAAATTGGCCCTAGGTGTGAGTGCATGCATGTGTGTGCCTTCTTTGGAAGGTTGGGCATCGGGCTGGCAACTCAACACCGTAAAACTCCACTGCCAATCATGAGTGGACAGGTGAGCCGCTGTGGCAACCCCTAACCAGGAAAAGCTGAAAGAAGAAGAATATGTGTAGTCATCAGCATAATGTGGTTGATGTGTGTGTGTGTGTGTGTGTGTGTGTGTGTGTGTGTGTGTGTGTGTGTGTGTGTGTGTATGAAGACTCTTGGGTCACAAATTGTTTTACAAGTTTTACCCATCATGTATATGAAAGCTTGAAAGCTCATGTCTGAATTTTTTGTGAAACAGTAGTGAAGTTGTTAGCACTGCAAGCTTATAGATCTTGTTTATCTAGTTGGTTCTTGACTAGAATGCCTTCTGCACATCTACCTTGTGTCCGTGCGGGGTTTTGTCTTAGACTTTTGTATCATAATGATAATCCAGTGCAAACATTGCAAACCTCTAAATAGCTGATCAATGTGTATATCTGTGGGAGAGTGTGTGTGTATTTATTTGCAAGTATGTGTGTGCTATATGTACGTGCACATGTGTTCAGCAATGGATTTGCATCAATCTGTATTACACTCACTGTATACTGGGATAGGTTCCAGGTTCTCTACACTCCCAAATATGACAAATTAGATATCAGAAAATAAAGAAATAAATTATCACTCTAATAACATGTTCCAAAGCTAAAACATAAAATCGTTTGCAGGGCAAATCTTTTTTTGCTATGTACCTGACCCTTTTTGAATCCACAAGTGCTTGTGCTTCATGTTATGCTGTGGAAACTCTCAGTACATCATTGAAACTAATGGAGTATTGAGCTGCTCCTTGGTACAATATTCATTTCATGGAATGGCACATTGATTGCTTACTTTAAATTACCCCATTATGTTTCTGAATTACCTATCTGTTAGTTTTGTGGGATAGATGCTACTTTTGTAACACTATATGGAGGTCACTCCTAAATCTCATTCTTTTTTTAAACCTTTTTCTGCCTTGGGTTTGGACCACTATAATTAATTTCTTATAAGGCTGTCTCTTCTACTAAAAAGAACAGATAGTGGGATACATACATGGTTGTTCTCCATCATCTTTGATTCTAGCCAGATTCATTATCTGCTTAGAGAAATTGCACTGAAATTGAATTGGATATTGTGTTTTTTTCTGTCACCGGTAAGAGGATCTTCAGCAGTGAAGATAGAATTAAAACACCTAAAATAAAAAAAATTCTTTTAGAAAGCATGCAAGACAAGTAAAAAATGAACTGAAGAATGAAAGTTGTGAAATACATCTCCTTTCATAAAAAAAAACTGCACACGGATCATAAGCTACGTTAGTCTTAAGCATTACCTACTCTAATTCCAGAGCATTTTGCTTTTTTTAAGTGAATAAGCTGACTAGTTTTATGCCAGAGTCATAGTGACAAGATCTTGCTTAATTATTTTTATCAGGCCAGCAAAGTTATCCAAGCAACAAAAATGATATTTTTGTTTTACTCCATAGAGAGATCTCCTGCTGCATGCTGGACTTTTCAGAATGGCTTAGATTCAAAAGAAACTAGCAAGCCGGCAATTCCATGTCCCTGATAATACATAAGGGATTGCTTATCTACTCAGCAATCCAGATGTTTTGCTTTTCTAGGCAGATGATTTATCACTCAGAGCTGTACTCATTTCCCTCTCTGTTTACACCAAAATTGAATAAAGTTTTCTTTGTAAAGGATCCCACTCAATAGTTTACCTACTGTAGGAAGTCAGCTAAGCTTTCCTAGAAGTTCATAAATCCTTGGCTATTGTGGGGGGGGTCATAACTACATTATCTCTGTAGTGTTATGAAGCACATGGTTTGAAGGAGTTCTGTATGTCATGAAACAGAAAGCAGTTTCAATAAAAACTCTGTTGGCAAAAAGTGTCAACAGTACCATGTTTGACACTAGATTTTGTTCTGAGGGCAACAACAGACCAAACCTCTGCCATGTGTAGAGACACCACCTCCAATTATCAGTGAGACGTAGTGTAATCATTCTGGTTTTCACTGCACTTCTGGGCAAGCACTGACTCACACTGCAGGGACCACATCTTGGAAAGCACATTCTGACAATCCAAACTTTCAAACACATGGCCTTCACAAAACCATCCCGATTACTTACACACACACTTACTTACAAGGGCAATTTATCTGAATAGATGGAGTAGGTGTTCCTAACCAAGTGAGATTCAGGATACCTTTATCTGAATTTCAAAACTGCTATAGCATCTACCATTGTGATGAATTAAATAATATCTGAAAATATGCTCTGTATCCAATCATAGGATAGTCAGACCTCTCAACCAATTGGGGACAAATTTCAACAGAATCAGGGACAAGTCAAGAAAAAATCAGGGACAATCAGGGACACTTTTAAAATATTAGTGCTATTAACTTGAAACATTGACAGAATCAGAGCATATGAATTAATACACATTTTCTGAAGTAAAAGAAGTTTGTAACTCTTAATTATTGTCATTATTCATTAAGTGTAATTCACCACCTTTCCTCCAAAAGTCACTAGTTTTAGGAGGGATTAAGAGGGACAGAGTTAAAATTTGAGTCGAAATCAGGGACGTCCCTGAAAATCAGGGACAGTTGAGAGGTACCTATACCTCAGTTCTTAACAAGTGCCATCTGCATATTTCACCACATGTTCATAAATATTATTTTATAGACTGGCATAAAGAAAAAATATATATTTTCTTTGTTTTATTTAAATTTGTTAGTTTTTAGTCTCTCGCACCCTTGTTAAATCATGTTCAAGACCAGTAGTTAGATTTACACGGCACAGTCTGATTCTGCTTAGGTTGCACCACTTACACATTTAGACAATGTCCTGAAAAGTAAAGTGACCTCTAAAAATAAATAATTAGAAGACCCTGTACATGCCAGGAATACTAGTTTTGACACACCATATACCAAAATGATAGTCTCCTTCTGAACCCTGCTATTTCCAGTGCTATTTAAGAGTTCAGCACAACCCCTTCCAGCTTTGAGAGTGACCTAACATGATCTGCAGTATCAAATGCCCTTAATATTTCAACTGCCAAACTGTTAGTATCATTCCTGCCAGAGGGTCTATTAACATTTCGTTAGCTTGCAGGTCAGTGTAGTAAATGTTCCATAATGATTTCTGAAGCCATGTTATTGCTGGAGTAATAGCTATATGTGTTAAGGTGTCTTATGTGATTGTCACAAATAAATAGTGAACTTTGGAAGAAAGGGTAGCAGATTTACAATCAGTGTAATGACTTTATGGAAGTGACTTTAGCAGTTTACCATTCACTAGGGAATTTAGACAAGCAAATGTTTCAAATGCATGAATATATTACAGGCTTAGATGTGGGAGGATCTAACATTTTAGAAAAATATGATTCCTTTCATCTTCTCCATGAATTCTGGTGTCTACGATCTGAAGAATGAATGTATTTCCTTTACTTTATTAAACATTTATTTACTGGGACAGTCTGACTGGGACAGTACCCATTTTCAGCAGTGGTCCAGGGAGAAAAACTCTAGATGCATGTCTTTGGAATATGGGTGGAAACCGGAGCACCCAGAGGAAACCTACGCAAAGGCAGGGAGGACATGCAATCTCCACACAGAAGGCACCCCAGCCAAGAATCAAACCAGAGAACCTCTTGCTGTGAGGTGATAATGCTAACCGCTGCACCATGTGTGTAGTGATTTTCCTGATGTTATAGTGGTCTGAAGGTAGGTATCAGCCGTTTGATATAAGCCTTCTCAAGTAATGACACCGCAATGCTCTTGAAATATACCCCTTAACACATTTATAAAATAACTGTTGAAGCACTTCCACCATGGCTAATAGCAAATACCATTTTACACTGTTAATTGCCCCTATTGAAGGTACCCCAGAATTTAGTTGCATTCCCTAATGAAAGAAATTCTTAGCAATTCACTTTTGAGCTAACTCTTAAGTTTGTGAATGTATGTCTCAGTCTGACATAGGCTTTCATATTCTTTTGATTTCATGATAGAGATGTGTATAACACAGAATACATTTATATTTTTTGTTACTTGAGGCCAAAAGCATGCCATAACTGCAGTGAATATTAATGCCACTGATTGCATCTGAATCATTTAAGAAATCATAAAGCATTACTTAAGCATTATGTAAGTCCACAAAAATGTTTTTGCCAAATAATCTGATCAGCTTTACCACAGTCCATCCACATGTCTAAAATATTGTGGAATAATTTCTTATGCTGTGTTTCAGCAAAACAGCATCACTAAACAAGGCTGTGTCAGATGTTATTACCTGTTATGTGATAAATGACTTCTTATGTTTTTACTTAATTATGTAAGCTGATTGAGCTGTACCCGTACATCTACTAAGATGTGTGTCTCCGTTTCTCATAAATTAATAGGCAGCTGGCATTTAAGATGACAGGGAGAAGCATACTTTCATCCAGTTCTTATATCCCGCAGCATTCCCGAGAAAGCTTTAACTCCATTCATTCAGTCCTTCAATGACTGTATAAGAAAGACTTTATAGAAATGTTCTATATCTCTTCAATATTAATTCTAGTAACAAATACAATTTTCCCACTGGAGTAGCAGACAAGGAATTTAATTTTGTCTGGCATTTCTCTGTACAAGGTAGCTAAAATCCACACATTTTCATTTTCCCTACAGTCTATCATTCATAAACACTACAAGTGCTGTCTTAGACTTCAGTCAGGCTTTATTATGGAGCTTTCTACTTTTTGCTTGGTTAACATCCCTCTATACAAGCTTGATGACAGAAAAGTGATTCATTTTTGACAGGCACTCCAGTATGATCACAAAACAGCAACCTGAAATTGAAGCAGCAAAAATCAAAGCTCTTTGTATCACTTTTGATTATTTTTTGTTTTGCAGGCAGGGTTCTCCCTGACCCCCCCAAGGAGGCAGACTGTGGCCCCATACCCAGACTACTTATATATACTAACACTGAAGCTTCTGAACCTTGGAGCAATGGGAATCTTCTAAGATACAACAGTTGTGATCATGCAAACACTGTATCAGTCAAATGTCTGCAATCACATTGCAGTGTTAATTACATATTATTCACAATTCTGCTTAGTACCACTCAAAAGCTGGTAAAGTCTTGTTAAAAACTTCTACCACAGTCTTCATCCAAAAGAGGGACACTTCAAGGCTGGTAAAGCAGCATTATGCACTAGAGCTTCATCACATCCAAATAACCATTACAAAGTTTCTGTACCATATATTAACTAGCTATAGAACTCCCTCTATGACACACTGCCTATCTACTGGAACTTGAATCAGTATTAAACCTAATACCATTTTCGTATGTGATTTAAACTATTCAACTATAGACTGGGAAACCTACACCACCACTAGTGCACAAGTACAGAGATTCCTGGTCTTTTGTCAGTACAAATGCCCTGGAACAATTAGTCGGAGTATTCAAAACGGAGAATAACATCTTGGATCTTGTCCTAAATAATATGAAGATATTTATTTATTTATTTCTCTTTGTTTACCAGAAAGTTCTGAGTAGGGTTTATCCCATTTGCAGTGGAGGCTTGCGGAGAACATATTAGGCAAATACATTTAAAGACAAAAAAGGACATTTTGTAACATACATTGAGTTTACATGAAAACACAGTTATATGAAAACATCTAAAATGCATTATATAACATACAGTGGCCTATGAATGTAAGGAAATACATAAATGAGGTAGTGGTTTACAGAGAAATTACACAGGTAGTGTATGTATTATATATTGTGATGAAGTACAGAGTAGGACAGCAAAGACAGAAAGGGATTTAGCAGGAGGTAGAAGGTAAGAGAACAAGTGATTGCGTGACAATTAGGTAGACTGAGGTAGAGAGTTTGTATAAGCCTGTATTAAAGAAAATAGAGGTAGTGGTAGTTACATGGGAAATGGAAGTTTTGTAGGAGCGTAGGTAGAGAAAGGAGGGGCAGTCTTTAGAAGAACAGTGTAAATGACGTGTGGGAGAATGTACAGTGAGATTTCTGAGTGACAGAGATATAAAGTTGCATGCTGAAAATTAGGGTACAGAAAGGTTAAGTAAAGGGAGTGTAACTTTGATGGTGGAGTTTCAGTTGAATACGGGGGGGGGGGGGCATTAGCCTGGGGAACTCCATGAGCACAGCCAGTTATTTAACAGGTGCTTCTTTCGTGATGTTCTGAAGTCATGCAGTGCATCTACCTGCCTTATTTCAGGGGGTATTTAGTTCCGACTTTTTGCTACCTGCTTAGAGTATAATGAGTCTCCTGTGCTGTTATTTGATTTTATAATGGATAGAAAGGCTTTGTTGTTGGATCATAGAGCTCTATTAGTGATATAGAGTTGTAGTATTTCTTTTAGAGCTGGCCATGTTTCGGGGAATTTTATTAGTTTATGCGCTGTAATAAGTTGATGGTACTTGACGTGTTTTTAAGTTCTAGCCAGTTAAGGCTTTTTAGTGCTATGCAGTGGTGTTTTTTTTTTTTTTTTAGGATTATTTGTTTATTTATTTATGTATTTATTTAAATTTGTTGACCGGGAGTGTCCAACTGGACGTAGGTCCATTTTCAGCGGAGACCCAGGGAGAAAAGCTCCACAGTTAAAATAAACAGACAGTATATACATTGGATTACATAGTGAATAACAATTTACATAGCAATTACTTACAACATATTTCCAGATGAAGAACATAGTACATCAGTAGACAACTAGAATCTTTATCTGTGAAGTGCATACCAGACATTAACAAATGTTACAAGAAGAAGCAGTTTGTGCTGTATAATAAGTACTGGCTTATGAGCATCTGAGCTTGCTATAATCAAGGTAGGTAGTGGAGTGGAAAGAAAGGCAGTGGTTGGATGGGGTGGATGATATTAGAGTTGGAGTTTCAAGGGCATAGCCAGCATGTTTTTAGTTGCGCTTTTAGTAAAGTTTTGAAGTGGGTGCATGATGGTATGGAGGTAATTGTGGGTGGGAGTGAGTTCCATAATTTGGTTATGGCACAAGAGAATAGTGCTTCACCAGCAGAGTTATTGGCCTTAGTGATCTGCAAGTGATTTTTGCTGCTGGATCTTAGTGGTCTGGTGATGCGATAGGATTGGAGTAGATTCTGGAGGGATGGGACATTTAGTGGATGATTTACTAGTTTGTGGGCGAGTGGGAGTTGATACCACTGAAGGAGGTGAGGGAGTTCAAGCCAGCCCAGTTCAGCAAGTGAGAGACAGTGGTGACTACGGTAGGATGCCCCTGTGGTGAATTTGGCGATTTTGTTGTAGCAGGTCTCTAGCTTGTTTAGATCACATTGCCTTAGGTTGGTATATATTGGTGATGCATAAAGTAGGGTGGAGATAAGGTGGGAATTTGCTATTGAAATCTTTGGTGAAAAATTGCTTATTTCTGTATAACGCTCCTAGTTTTTTGTGGACTTTTTTTATAGTCATGGATATGTGAATAACTTGATTTGTTATAGGTTGTCTCTACTTAATTTTTGATGGTTAAGTTAAGATTGTAAAGGTAGGTGAGGCATAGAGTAAAGATGTCTGTGCTATGTTTTTTCCCGAGTTATTAATGAAAAATCTAGTTCCCTTTTTTTTTTGTTGTTGTTTTTTTTGTTTTTTGATGACTAGGTGTAGGTACTGATGATACCTGAGATTGTTATCAAGCACTGCTCTGAGGAGTTTTGTCTGTGTGACATATTTTAGTTTTGTTTTGTTGGCTGAGAGGATATGAAAAGATCCTTTTTGGTTTGAGTACTTTTTAGAGTGAAAAGCATCAGTTGTATTTTTTTTTTTTTAGCATTTAAGAGCAAGTCTGAGTTATCTAGCCAGGATTCTAATGCTAGAAAGGCCATTTGAATATTTTCTTGTCAGGAGGATTGTGTTTGGGTTCAGCAGATGAGAGGAGCATTATCTGCTTACTGTACCAGTCTAGCTTGTTTAGTGGTGGGGTACAGATTATTGATAAAGGTATTGGGGTATTGGAAAGTAGAGGTCTTAGAATTGATATCAGAGGGACACAGATTGTGACTGTGAGGAAATCAGAATAATCTTGTTTCTGTTCCACAGCTTATTTCCTATTGGATAAGTAGTTGTGGAACTTGGTTAGCAATGTGGTACTAAGGCCTAGAGAGGGTAGTTCCTCAAGGAGCTTCTAGTGTGAGACAGTAATGAATGCTTTAGATAGGTCAAGAAGACTTTTGAAACTAGGTTACCATTGTTTCATGGTTAATTAACTGTATTTGTAAAGTTTAAAAGGGTAGTAGTGGTGCTATGATTAGGCCAAAAGCCATGTTGAGTCAAGGAAAGTAGGTTATTGCTGGTGAAGTATTTGAGCAACTGGGTGTGGATACATGTTTCTGCTATCTTGGTTAGGGTTGGGACGATGGCTGTTGGATGGTAGTTGGTTAGGTTGGTAACATTTCTGCCTTTATGAAAGGATATGATGTATGATATTTTCCAGATGTCAGGGACATGATATTCTTTTATAGATGTATTGATAAGGTAGGAGATGTATGGAGACTGGGAATGCTATAGCTTCAGCTGCTATTTTGAGATACTGTTTTGGTAATTTTAATTTTGGCAGCTGCCAAGGTGGTTGATTTCATTTTTAGTAGGTATTATTGTTGATGTGGCTCACAGCAAGAGGTTCTCCCATTTGATTCTCGGCTCAAGTACAGGAAGTGCCTTCTGTGTGGAGTCTGCATGTCCTCCCCGCGGTTGGGTGGGCGTTCGAAAGACATGCATAAATGGGCGTGCCTTTGTTAAAGGTTGGACGTTGAGTTGGCACCTCGGCGTTCGTGAAAATCTGCTGCCAATCATTAGCGGACCAGAGTTCCGCTGCGGCGACCCCTAACTGGGAAAAGCTGAAAGACACAACATTATTGTTGAGGTGGGTACACTATCAAGTAGTTTTGTTTGGTTAGTGCTGTATTACCTGCATATTTAGAGGTTGTGGTGGGCTGGGGGACAGACTGTTGCCCAGGGTTGGGCAGTGAATTAATGGACTGCCAGGACAGATTGGGTATTTTGGTGGGTATTTTGTAGGTTTGTAAAATATTCTTTCTTGCCACTGTTTTTTATGAGATTTCTGAGATATCTATAATCTTGTAGGCTTAATTGCGTTTTATTTTTGTATATGTTTTCCAGGCCCAGTTTCTGTTTATTAGTAGTTGCTTAATAGTCTTTGTTAGCCAGGGTGCCAGAATGGATTTAACTGTCTTGTTTCTGAGTGGGGCCTATTTATTAAGGATGATTAGGAAGATGTGATTAAAATAAATAACTGCTTTATCTAGCCTTAATGTTTTTAGGCAGTCCCAATTATACTGCTTTAGAGTTATTATAAAGCATTCAGGGTTAAAATTCTGCATATTACAGACTTGTTTGTATGTTACTCACACTGTCTCAGTGCATAGCTTTGTAGTTGGTCACTAATACGGTCAGGTAAGGATCCAGTGTCATTGATGTTGTGGAGCTTACTTGAAAGAATCCAACCTAGTGTTCTTTCCTTGCTACATGTTTTGTGGGTCCTGGTACTGCCGATTAGTAGTTGTGAGAATTTTAATAAGTTTAAGTCAGGTGAGGTATTTGTTATTTGTTCCATTCAATATTTATGCCACCTAAGATTATGGTCTCTTTTTTTTATATTTTGATATAGTCACTGAAGAACATTTTCAGTTGTGGTTAGATTGTTTCTAGGGGGGGGATGCATAGTCGTCCAGCTAGCCAGATGGATTTACTGTTATTGAGTCAGAGTTAGGTAGTGAGAATTTCAGTGTTTTGAAATTGTGAGGTAATTTGAGGATGCTGGATTACTTCTGGGTGTTTTTAAAAATTATAACTACTCCACCTCCTCTTTTTGTTAGCCTGTCTGACTGGAGTATGTTATATCCAGGGGGAGCATTTTATTGCTAGTTATTTCTGGCTTTAGTAGCTATGTTAGGGGTATAGTGTGAGAGGATTGTGTGGAGATCATGGGTCATTGCATATGCAGTGAACATTTACGTTTTGGAAAAATGGATTGTGAACTGAGTCTTGGTTTGGGAGAGGAGTTATGTCATCCTGAAGGTGTATGGTTGGTTCTTACTGTATGTTGGTGAATGGACCAGGGTTGGGGTGGATGACCTTACTTTGGACAAGGTTAGTTATGATATGCAGATATGTGTAGAAATATCTGGCCCTTTTATATGCATGTAGGTAGGTAGAGGATGACAACTTCATGAGCTTTAAGTGTTTAAAGGTGCATGTATTTAATATTAGTGAGGATATGGTTGAAAAATGTGGTATGTTAGGGGGACTGTTGTGGTTGTGGACTTGTGGAAGGAAAACTTGGTGGATGCAAGTGGGATAGTAAGATTTTGATGTGTATGAGAAAGGTGAGTAGTGGTATAGTGATTGCAAAAGAAAGTTTTGATCTTAAAAGGAATGTAAGATATGTCACACAATTCATGATAGTGGGAATAGTATTTGTTTTAAAGTAGGATTATGAGGTTAATTTGTAGTGTATGTGTAGAGTGGTTTATGGTGAATTATTGAAGGTTGCAAGAGTATTAAGGTAGAGGTTTTACTATTGATGGAGGAAGGGGGAGGAGCTGATAGTTTGTTTCTGGTTAATTATGAGAGGTGGGCATAGGTTGGGAAGTATAAATGTAGGTGTAGTGGGGGTGGGTTGGAATTAGGAGTAAGCTAGGTGAGTGTAGTGGAGCCCAGGTGGAGTCAAAACATTGAGTATTGTATTCTCAAGAGAAGCAATCAGTGGAGCTGTACTAAAAAGAAAAAAATAGCTCATTAAGGCAGTATTACAGAGATTAATCTACCAAAACACAGTGTACTTTGTGCCAATGTTTCTGATGGTAAAGAAAATAGCAGGCAGTATATTGAGGTAAACTATCTTAGTAAGCGTGATTTAAGTTAGGAGACTGACTTGCCCAAAAGTTCTTTTTTCTGTGGGTACCAAGAAGACACCGGTTAGGTGAAACGACGACTGTAAAACACAAGGTTTATTAAAAATACATCTGGTTAAGTGCTTTCATCTAATAATAACTTAGATTTCATCAGAACCACATTTGTTCTGTGCACATTGTATAAATAATGTTCTAATAATTTTCAAATAGATAACCCATCAATCCCTATAGCACATCTCCTCAACTCATTAAAAGTTCCTAACCATGATTTCAAAATACAGGTATTACACATACCTATCCACGGAATGATTTTTTTTAAAACAAAAAACAAAATATTACAATAATAATATTCATAGTTTAAAAACTAATTTACGCTACCACTATTACACACCTAAACTGTATAAAACTATATATAAATACAATTAAAAATGACGGTAAACATAACTTTTATATAGCTAAATACATCACAACCTAGTTTGCAACACGGGTTTTATCAAAATATACTCATTAATACCTATAGGTACAGTGGCATTCAACAAAATCTGCCACCTAACCTCCTTTTCACCCAAAATTGACTTGATGTTGCCACCTCTAGTGGATATATTAACTACTTCTAATAAGGCAAACTTAAAGGATGTACAACCTTCACTATCCCTTACATGCCTATACAAGGCATTATTGTCATCCTTCTTCCTTATTGCATATAAATGGTCATAGATTCTATCTTTTAAATGTCTCCTTGTCTATCCCACATAAAAACTGGGACA
>NC_056749.1:659871154-660131154 GCF_019279795.1 Protopterus annectens | reverse complement strand
TGCCCTTCCCCAGGTATGGTGTGATCTTGAAGATGTTACACATAAATAGAGGTATGGGAGCACAGCTTCCCCCATGGGTGGGTGGGTGCATGAGGGCTTGCACTCTTCAGAGAACAATATTTCTTCATTTGCATGTTACAAGTTTATGTTTTGGAGCTTGTATGTTGAACTACTGGCATTTTCTAATCTGATCAGTTTTTATCAATAATTGGTACTGCACTATTTTGCAACACTGATTATCTTACATACCATTGTTTATGTCCTTTGTGCATGCAAAATAGCACAGTCTTCTAACACATGAGTTAAGACTCTGAAACACAGTTCTAAAAACTTGGTGTTTGACTGGACACAGCTTCTCAAGCTGACATGAAGCAGAACGTGCAGTACATAAGGAGAGTTTCATGAATGTCTACCTTTGCAGACCAGCAAGATGAATCTGCAGTGGAGTCAGACTCCAGCTTTGGCAGTAACCAGAAGAGCAGACTGATGCACGCTAGTTAAGTCAATTTCACTAGATATAAATGAAATGTCAATATGAAGCTTAATTTTAACTGTTGCTATACAGGATAGCTAGTTCAACATGCGTGCTGTGCTTTCTGTACAGCTAATGAAAAAAAAAAAACAGTGGTAGGTAACATAAACTCAGCACTCACTTCCAACATTAGCTCAGCACTTCCCATCTTGTCTTGCAAATTGCACTAGATGTCTGACAACTCATTTTAGTGCAGACTATACTAACAGCTTAGACTTATGTCTCAGACATGTTTTTAAACGCTGCTAATGATCCTTAATTGTACTTTGTGAGTCTGACAACTCATTTTAGTGCAGACTATACTAACAGCTTAGACTTACCTCTCAGACATGTTTTTGAAATGCTGCTAATGATCCTTAATTGTACTTCGTGATCCCTCAAGCTAGCAGCATCTTTTATGAAATCCGCCTTAATGCCAGGAGCTAAAGGTTCTCTGTCTTCAGTACCTTGTTGATGTGTTTCAGGCATGATTCTTGAGTATCCATCCTAACAAGCCATATCGCTTAATTATATTGTGACTGAACACATACTTCAAAGCAGAAATGCAGGGAACACAAGGCTACAGTTGCTGTTTACCTACATATGTTCATAGCTAAGTACTAGGCTAGCTGCCCTTGCAGCCCATTTTAAGCCTATCCAGTTTTCCTTTCGGTGCTTGAATTAACCTATTCCGTTTGGTGTTAGTTCGGTCTTACCCATCTCATTGTTAAAAATTATATATTACTGTAGTGAGAATAACAGGGATCATAGCACAGATAATTTGAGGAGACCCATTTACAAGCTGTCTCTGTCCATTAGTACGGCTATGTATATGTACCAAAGGCAGTATTATACCCAATGATTGTTTAGATCAAGATCCAATCCCTTTGTTAATAAGCTCTGCAGTACAGTTAAATATTTATGTACCTAGTAATGTCCTTGGTTGTGCATAAAGCTGACTTTACCTTTATAAAGAACCACTAATTTAGTTGTAAATAATGCAGCTCTAAAAGTTGTATTCCATGATATCTGCTGTAATTATATGCATTTTTTTCTTCACTGTCACAATGATTGCCTTACATGGTATATCATCTTACTGTCGAGAACCTGTTTTTTTATCAACTGAATATAATAAAATAAGCCATTCTTTATAATTTCAAAGTAATGCACCAGCTTAATGTAGAAATCAATCTGTTTCTATAATAATCAAGGACTAAAGCAACTGATCAGTGCATGCAAGTACAGTACTCAAACGTGTAAACACTGAAGTGTGATTCTGCTTTACTATATAGTAATTCTGTGACTGACATGTCTTAGAGAATCTCCATAATCCCAGGTGCAGTCATCTCAAAGTTAATAATTATATAAGCCACTCCGGCGATGTAGTGGGATAAAGCTCTGATTACATCTAAGTCGTCTGACAGAGAAGCTGGAAAGGGGTAGGTGCCTGTCCTGGGAGGGAGCGCACTCATTGACATGCTTCATAGGGGCAGGTATGGTCCAAAGAGGGGAGTTGATGTTGGGCACAATCAATAAGCATGAGGAATGGGAAAAGGAAGTGGGCAGGGCATAAACATATTCCCCCTGGATGAAGCACAGATGTGCTAAGCCCACAGGACACACTTAGGATCCATGACTGACCCCAGCAATACTGCAGTAAGTTGGGAGGTAAGAGAATGTCTGGTTGACCCAACTTGGATATGAGGCACTGGGGGCTGGGCTGGTACAGCTGAGGTCCAAGGGTATTAAAAAATAAATTAATTTAAAAAAAAAAGCTAATCTATAAATAGTAGAAGTGTGGGAGCTTACCCCCTTTCACACTGGGGAATCAGATTGCAGGTATGCCTTCTTATGAAAACTCTTCAGTACTTTAACATTATTTTTAATAGTTTGCTTGTTTTCATAATATTATACTTCTGACTTTCAAACATTAGTGAACCAACCATGTGACATAGTTGAGTCACTGGCAAAGTTTCATTACTTTAATGCTATCTGTATAATGAAGAAAGATGTGTTAAGAAAACCAGGGCAATAATGGTTTGAATTCCATAGTCAGAACAGCATGAGGTAGTACTTTTGGTGAGAAAGAATCATTGACTTGACATGTGGATATTGCATAACACCCGCATAGAGAAATGACAAAGATAGTGGCAATATTAATGTGCCAAATGTCAGGAGTTGCAGAGAGCTAACTACCAACAATGAACTGTTGCTGGCTACAGACACTAATGACACAGCACAGGCACTGCTTGTTTGTTTGTTTATTTATTTACTTAGATACTAACTAACATGGTATACAGTTTGGTCTGAGAACCCTTTTCAGCCATGACTCTGGTATATAATTACAAGTATCAAACAAAAGACATTTGAAGTCAATAAGCATACTTACTTGGATAATTTCATACAACTGTTTAATCAGCAATATTCTTTATACATCGAATGTTGACTGCATATTGATAAGAAAGGCTTAAAACATCAGAAATTCAAAATAATATAAGTCAATAATATAACTATAAAACCCTGCAGTGAAGTTGATGACAGTAGCAACTGACATAATGAATCAAACAATAACTTTTTTCAATTCTCCTCCATGGTAGATGACTACCGATTTAACACCACTATCACTATCAAAAACTTCTTCATCTTCATGGGGTGAGATTAGAACCATTTTACAGCTATCAGAGTTTTTCCTTTAAGCCCTGCTATTCCTCTGTGCATGACTACAAGAAACCAAGAACTAGGCATGTACTGGACTTGTGCAAGAACTTATCACCTGATTCCAGGCGAAATGCCATCTCCATAACCTTACACCTTTTGTGTGTCTGGTCTTCAGCAGGGTAATAAGTGAAGTGTATATACTGAGACAAACAATCCTCATCCAGAGTGAAGCCCCCTTGATTCCCTTACCCATGTATGCTAACTGTTCCCCTCCTCCTAACCCTAGCCCAACATGTTATCATATAAAAAACATTTTCCTAAACGTATTGCTGGTCAGACAAACTAGGTCTATATGTCTGTATGAGAAACAAGTTTTTTTAATGTTGCCCCTATATGGAAAGATGTCTTTTTATATTTATATCTGTATATATGTGTATATACACATGTATGTGGCTCTCAGCAAGCAGAAATTGTGGGTGTCTGTAACTTTGTGGAGTCTGTGGTCATATTATTGCAAGCCCTTCTGGAGAGCCTCAGCTATACTTGGAAAGTGGGGAAGTATACATTTTATGGACAGCATTATCCTATTACTGTCGCATGGTAACTTATGGATAAGGTGACCAGTCTGTATTGTACTGGCATCTCTGTTACCAATGGTGGCTATACTGTAATGTGTGACAGTTACATGGACCTGACAAACAGTGGATTACATCTGACTTAAGGCTGGGGACTAGAGGTGTCACGCACAGATTTGGTTATGTGATTCGAGAAGTACACCTTGTTGACTACTGCATCTGGGCTAGAAGAGATGCACTTGAGGGTTATGCTGTCTATATAGTTTTTATTGCATTTATTTGTATGTGCATTATTGTTTATATATATATATATATATATATATATATATATATATATATAGATAGATAGATATATAAACACACACACACACACACACACACACACATATATATATATATATCAGTTTCCTCACACTGGATGACTTAGCATTTTGCAGAAAATCACAGATGCTGTGCAAATATCTGATCAGCATACTGGTGCAAGATCACCATTTCCCCACTATTGTGCAATCCTGGAATTGGCATGTGTAAGACAGAGGAGTATATGGGATGTAGAGGAGCTTGCTTCCCTGTAAAGAAGAATGTTTTTATAATTTGATTGCCTGCTGCCTAATTAGGGGTGCTTTGATGTTGATGATTTCAGTTGCTGACTTTATGTTCAGGATATGTTAATCAATGTAATGTAAGTTTGATTGGCTTACATATATCTATATGCGCGCGCACACACACACACACACACACACACACACACACACACACACACACACACGTACGTGTCTGTGTGTGATATGTGTGTGTCTGTGTGTGTGCCTGTGTGAGCAGAGAAATTTAGGTGGCCATGTAGTAGGCAAGCCAAAGACATAAATAGAGATGCAAGTGGTATTTAGAAACATTTAATGCAGAGAGTAAACAGCTGTCTAGCAATCAAGGTTTCATGTAGTAGAAAAATGTGAAATGAAGAAAACTTATTAATTTCAGTTGTAATTATGCACTTAATGAGTATTTTTTTTCCTTTCTAGAATTACCTGATGAATTATTTGTGGATGACATCAACTTTCACAAACAGCTTTTGACTCCACAGAGGGGAAATGAAGTTTCATCAAACACTGCTGGACCAAGATATGCTTTTGATTACGTCATGCATAGAAGTCTTACAATGAGCTCCACCAGTTTTTTGACATTTTATTTTCTCTTCCATTGACAGCTGCAAATAATGAGGGACTATTTTTTTTTACGTTGTTTACCTTTTAACTTAGCAAAGCTGACTGAATATAGCTGACTTTGAGATGTGTCAATTTCTTCTCAGACATTTATGTCAAAGGTATGGAATAGGTAATTATGTATGGAATAAAAAAACAGAGGGGAAAGAGAATCTGCTGAATGTTAATGGACACTATATTTTTAAGAATACATATGCCAGGAATTTAAAATGACTTAATACATGCTGTATGATTTTGTTTTGTTTTTTGTTGTTTTTAATTTATTTGTTTTTTGTCTTTTTTTTCACTTTTTCAATACTTGTAAACTAATGGGCCAAAATTTTATTTTTCTATTTTTTTTTTTTTTTTTACTTTTTATTGGAGTGCTTGTGGGTTAGTAGAATTTGTATTTAAGTAATGATAATATTAAAAAAAGTTTGTATTTATTCACCAGAAAGTGTTTCAAGTACATCAGCTCTGAGGTTTACAAGTGGAGAGCCCTGACTACATCCCGATGACATGGGATTTATTATCATTCCTGACTCTGGAGAAAATGACAATGGCAAGTTGTTTGGGATTTGGGAACTTAAGTCAATGATGACCTAACTTTTGACCAACACGCGGCTATTGTAAGAAAGCTCTTCTATATTGCACAGCTTATAAACAAAGGGATTGTGTCTAGATTTAGGGAAGTCATTGTTCTCCTTTTACTCAGTCCTTATTAGGCCAATCATTGAATACAATGCCTCCTTTGATATGCATCTGTCCAGTCACATGCAATAAGTGGAACACCCAGAGAGATACCTTGCTTATAAGGTCACAGGGCCTAAACAACATGTCCTACACAGACCAACTCAAAGCCTTGTCACTATAGTCTGCATCCTACAGACTAAGAGATTTCCTGGGAATGGCATACAAGGCATCCTTTGACCCATTATTGTTGGATTTGCTGCACATCAGCAAGTCAAATGGCATCAGAAATACTCTGTCAAGAGATCTAAACCTCTTCTGCAACATCAACAGAATGATTTGGAGGGTCAGGTATTTCTCACAGAGCAAACTGCTGCTGTGGAATAGACTTCCCACCCACATAAAACAAAGTTCATCTCTCTCCATTTTCAAGCACAATTTAAATCTATGAATGGGAAACAGAAAATTTACCCCAGACTGTCCACTGTACTACTAATGGACAGAGTCAGCTCCTTAATGCTCTGTCCCATGCATGGGTCGCAAGTCACCTCTTAGTTTGTAGGATACAGACTATAGTGACAGGTATGATCCTAGTTATTCCCATTAGGAGTGATATATAATTATTGACCATGGGATGGGTAAGAGCAATTTATAACCTAATGGGATAGGATATTCGGAGCACTAAAAGGAAAATTGTCTAGGCTTAAAATGGCCTAGTACTTGCCTATGAACCTTTGAGAAGAACTGAAGGGTTAAGCCCACTTGCATCTCTCAGGGTGGGATAGCAGAATTAAATGACCCAGACTGCACTTTCTGCTCAAGCTCTTCATGGAGACAATAGAACCGGAAGTATTTATATGAATGAGGCAGTGCATATGTGGACTTGGATCCCTAATGGATGAGCAACAGTTCTACTGTCTGATATCATCAGAGACATTTCTAGGCGTATTAGGAGTTAAGGTAGGTCTAGGGGAAGAAAAGTAAACTCTGATCTCCATCATGGGTAATGGCACAGTTCCAGCAATACCAGCCCTAACCACAAGGGAAACAAATGAGCTATAGATTTTTCTTCCCTGAATGAATAAATGAAAGGACCAGTACAGTCTCTGGGGATAAGGCTTGATGTCAGCCCAGACTGAAGATAAAGAGGCATTTTCTTTTTCTGATTTTGTAAAATTGTTGTAATTACATTTTGATTTATGATCTTTTCTGCAGTTGCTGTATGTAATAATTACAAAAATTGCAAAATGAAAATTTTAGAAGCTGTTTTTCTGGGTTTTAAATTAGTTACAGTGTAATGATATTGTCAAACAATGAAGTAATTATTTTTTTTATGTGCAATGTTTATTTCTTTAGCCTATTTCTCTAAGAAAAAGTAAAATGTTAATTGCAGTCCATTGATAGAAGTTTGGAGTTTAACTTAATGTGGTCATTCTGCATTGCTTATGAATTACATGCACTAATAAAGGCAACACAGGGAATCTTACTTGACAACAGTTTATTAGGCTCTTTTTTCATTATTAAAATATTTTTCTTATTAAAACCACTCCCAAAGTTAAACATGCTGCATACTGTGAAAATTCTGTTTGTTTTTGTTTTAAGGATCACAGGCAAATTCACTGTATGAGTGCTAAAGACATTGAACCTCATATTACTAAAACATCACACATGATTTAAATTGGCATTGAACATAAGTTGTTTCTGTGTTACAATGGAATACAGTTAAAAGAAATTCAGGTACAACTGATATAAAACTGCTTCTCTGTATCTACTTACTGGAATAATACTTGACTGTTGAATACATTTCATTGATCTGACTTTGAAGAGAAAATCAGTTTGTCATAACTCTAAAACATCACAGCTGTAGGTAAAATGGCATACACTCTAGCAAGTCTGCCTTTTCATGTCTTATAAATTGAAAAGAATCATTCAGTTTAAAACTATTAAACATTTTACTAACTAAAGTATTCAGACTACTCTAAGCTAACATTACAAAAATCATAGAAGTTCAGTAGCTTTCATCAGCATGAACCAATGGAAATTTGAAGTCAAGAACTTCTAGAATATTTTAAATGCAAAAGTTTAATGGAAGAACTAACCATCTCTGTAAACCCCTGTTTAACATCATTTGCTGCCTTAGGCTTTTACATGAAGTATAGTTGCTAAAATACTTGCATTGTTTCATAATGAGAGTAATGCAGGATCATAAACTGGAAAAAAAATCACTCCTTTTTTTTTTTTTTTGCTGACAAACTGCATTAGAACGAGATTTCAAAAACAGACACTTGAGGGAAATAAGCTTCAAAGCAATTTAAGTATATTTTGGAAGGATGAAGAAGCAGGGAGACAGTATTTCTTGTTTGTAATACTTCTCCATGTTTTTGTGACATTAGATCAAGTGTTTATAGAGAATAAGGTACAAGCATACTTTGCTAGAGCAGTACTTTAATAATGCATTCCTGCAAATCTTAAATAATCTTGCTCCTTTCAGGAAAATACGTTCCAAGTCCAAACAACTTTCTTACTTAACTAAAGAAACCATCCTCCTGTTAAAACAGTGGGACAAAGCCTGGTCTCACTATCACAAAAACAAAATTAGTAACAGTTATGCAACCTACTGACCTCTCAGAAATCAGGCCAAAAACCAAATTAGACGGGACAAAAAGACTTATTTCCAATCCTGTCAACAAAAATTCCAAAACAACCCTCAAAAATTCTGGCAATCAATCAACCTCCTCCTAAACCTAGGAAGGCCTACCACTCTACTCCCAACAACTAACAGCACCGCTGAATATATAGCTACACATTTCAATACCCACTTTATTACCTCCATTACCTCATTACTAAATAATAATGTCAACTCCCCACTTTCCTTACCACTGACACACTCTGACCCCAATACTACTCCTTTCTCTCTCTCAAACCAGTCCCAACTAATTTATACAAAACCTTCTAAACAAAATAAAACCATGTACTCCTGCTGCAGATCAGTTACCTGGAGAATTACTTAAACTTGCTGCTCAGTCTGTCTCCTATCCTATATCTATTCTTGTAAACCATTCCATCTCTGAACAGTATGCCCCCCTGCTTTGGAAAATATCTCATGTCTTACCCCTTCATAAAGGAGGCCCCTCTACCGACCTTTCTAACTATAGACCTATAGCTTTACTCTCTCCACTTGCCAAAATCTTAGAAAAAATGTTCTACACAAACAGACTCTAGACCACCTTCTAACTCAAAACCTTCTATCTTCCACTCAACATGGCTTCTGCCCCAAACATAGTACTAACACTGCCCTAGTAAGTTTCACCAATACTGTAAACCTACTCAAAAAGAAAAAAAACACATTGTTTCTGCCACCTTCCTTGATATGTCAAAAGTCTTTGACACTGTATCCCATCAAATACTCTTAAATAAGCTTGCGGCTCTCAACGTCAGTGCCAGTACACTCCAGTGGTTCCATAGCTACCTCTCCAGCTTTAAACAAGCCACCTTATGAGAATATAAATTATCACCCCTTTTGCCTATCACTGTCAGCATTCCACAAGGCTCTGTCTTAGGGCCACTTCTCTTTATTATCTTTACCAATGATCTCCATAATGCTGCATCACCTGCCTCTATCATACAATATACTAACGATGCTTCCATTATTTGTTCTGCCCCCCCCCCCATTAATGAACTCCAAGTAAAATCTCAAACTGCCCTTAATAGTATTGAAAAATACCTCTCAGACCACCAACTGACCCTAAATCCAAACAAGACTAAACTTATGATTTTTTCCTGTCCTTCCAAGAAAAACCAACAAATGCATCTCTCTATCTTCGCCACTAATGGTACAAAGATTGAACCTGTTGAACATAATAAGTTCCTTAGTGTTACCCTAGACTGTAACCTAAAATTTGACAGACATATGGCTTTAACAATCAAAAAAGTTCATATAAAATTAGGGGCTAACCATATCTGTCTAACCATGCTAGAATTGCTACTGCCAGAACTCACCTACTTTCCACCCTTCTCTATTGTTCACAAACCTTCATAAATATGATACGAAAAGCCTAGAAGCTTCTTATAATAAAATCGCCAATTTTGCCACTAACCTTCCTCATAGAACACACCATTGTATAACCCTCTAAAAACTAAACTGTATTGAACTCCCAAACTTACTAGCCCTAAACCAACTAATAGTAGCACACTCCATTATTTATAACCCCAACTATTGCCCAGCTAACCTCGTACAACCTTATTCCAACCTTACCTCCCTCAGGTCTGCTGATAAAATCTTACTCAATGTCACCAAATCCTACAATACTCATGGTTATTCTTTATACAGCTACTCCATAACCAAAACTTGGAATTCCTTTCCCCAGTATTTACTATCTATCCCAAATACCCATAGTTTTAAACAGCAACTTACAAACTATTTCTTCATTCATTGGCTATGCTCCTGTACTATCCCTGGCTATGCAAACACACTTCCCACCTACAGTGTTTTCTATGTTCTTAAGTATTGTTTAATCTCTAGTGTTGTTGCTGATATCATTCTTGACATTTTTGGTTTGATGTGTGACTTTCTCATCTTACATTAACTTGTTTTAACACTGAATTTTATTATTTTTATTATTATTTTTAAACTGTCATACTAATCTTTTTGATACTGTAACTAGTATATCTTAGTATAAATATTGTAAACTTTTTGGGACCTTTTCTCCCTGGGTCTCTGCTGAAAACTGGCTTTTTTATAGCCCAGTCAGACACTACCCGGTTACCAAATGAAAATAAATAAATAAATGTTAGAAACATTTCTGGTGATTATGCAACTTTTTCCGATCTCAAAATGTCACTTCAGTTCAATCATTCTAGCATGTTGATACAACACATTGGAACTTGCTTTCTTAAAGATGCTCTACTGAGTTGTGAGGTCATAGAACTCAGAGAAAAGAGAAACTCGAATTTCTTGTTTGTAATACTTCTCCATTTTTCAATGTTTATGTGACATCAGATCTAGTGTTTATAGAGAATAAGGTGCAAGCATACAATGCTAGAGCAGTTAATATGTTTTTACATTTTTATTTTTCTATTCGCTTGTTAGGATTATTGCACTGGGATTATTAGGGAAGTATAAGTTTGCTTGGAGTAGTGAAAGTTGTTTTTAGATTGTTTAAGTAAAGTAACTGAATTAATTTACTTTAGATGAGTTACTTTATTTTTCGTTGTGGTTCAGCTATTTATATTTTCCTTTGTTGGTAGCATGGAGTTGACTACACACATACAGGCACATGGGTACCTATCAAACCATCGACAATTTAAAATAACGAAACTGACTCCACCGACAACTGAATTAACCGACAGCGCAAAAACAGACGTTTACAAGGTAAGGGGTGTAAATTCGCTACTCAAGCCTACCATGGTTTAGGAAGGGTGGCAGTGTCATGCACACCACGGTAGGCTTGAGTAGCGAATTTACACCCCTTACCTTGTAAACGTCCGTTTTTGCGCTGTCGGTTAATTTAGTTGTCGGTGGAGTCAGTTTCGTTATTTTAAGTTGTCGATGGTTTGATAGGTACCCAGTCACATACATATATCTTTTGTGATGTTAAGACTAATTATATCCACACTGTGGCCATGGTCTTACCCCATAAGTGCAGTGAGTAGGTGCACAGTGTCCATCATTGGTAAATACAAAGAAAATGAAAAAAGTGTCTTTAAACATTTTTATTTTTCAATGTTTAAAATAGACTTTGGTAACACAAAATGTTAGTGTTAGCTGTTACTGGAAAAAGATGGGCAGCCAAATTTCTAAACTCTGAAAAGGAAGTAAGGCTAAACATAAACGACAGTCTAACAGATTATTGCTCCATATGGCAAGACAGTCAAGTGAGTGATATTTTATGCACTCATAGCAGCACCTGATGGCAGATTCTGTGTATGCAGGATAACATAAGCTGTCTTCAAAACAACAAGGATTCCAAACTGATAAAAATGAATTTATTCTGTCTTAGCGCCTCGGCCACAACAGCCTTCAACAAGTACAAATTTAATGAAAACACACTCATATATATATATATATATATATATATATATATATATATATATATATATATATATATATATATACATTAAATAATTATTCAATTAAATACAATCAAAGACACAATAAAAACTAAATAGCATGAAATTTAAAGTAAACTCCTTCAATTAACTTCTCTGTTTAAGCCCATCAGTGACAATGTATTAAATTTCAGTATAAATACAGTTTCTTTATAGAGCAAAATGCTTTTAAGTAATCTCTCATCCCCCATCTTAATAAATACTTGTTCAAGAATAGTTGCTTGCAATAAATTAACATTTCCATTATGTTTTTCTATAAAGTGCAATGCTAAAGGACTTTCTAAGGTTCCCCTTTTAATGTCTCGGATATGTTCCTGCAACCTAATTCTAAATTTTCTTTTCATTTCCCCAATATAGAAAGAGTCGCAAGGACACTTAAGACAATAAATCACACCTACTGTGTGGCACGTAAAACAACTATGTGGTCTAAATATTCTTCCATTAATCCTGGAAAAATTAAGTCTAATAAAAGAACACACATTGCAATTATAACATGGTATAGTGCCATAAGTTGATAAAGAAAGGGCAGGTCTCATCACTGGAGAGACATAATATGCTTTAACTAATTTATCCCCCAGATTCTGTCCTCTCTTATAAGCTATGTAGGGAACATCAGAAATTAATTTATGTAAAAATTCATCTCGTAACAAGAATTTCCAATAATATTTAATAAGGTCCCAAATCTCAACACTTAATACATTAAAAGTTGTCACAAAAAAGATTTTTTGTTCTTTATTAGTCTTCTTTGGTACTTCAGCCCTTAAAGTAAAATTATTAACTTCTGTAATTTTGTTTCCGCTATCATTTTTTTTATTCAAATTTAACTGTATTAATTTATCAACTGATTTGCAAATTAAGTTTTTACTGTAACCCCGCTGCAAAAACATATATAATAATTGATTAATTTATTTCTCTAGATCTGCATTATCATTGCAAAGCCTAGATAACCTAATAATTTCCCCATAAGGTAGAGATTTCAATGTATGGGACAGATGGCAACTAGTCCCAAATAAATATTGTTTGCCATCTAAAAGTTTATGATGAATTGTGGTAGTAACATGACCATCTTTCCCTCCTGATAAATGAATATCCAAGAAATTAACTTCAGTTCCACATTGTAAACCATCAAATTTTATGTTAGATGTATTGTCTTTTATTTCAGTAAAAAAAGTTGATACTTTATTTAGTCCCCCTTTACATAAAAAATCAAATCATCAATGTATCGAAAATAAAACAAAACATGTTGTTGTACAAATGTATTAGTATAAATATAATCCAACTCAAATTTGGCCATAAAAAGGTTGGCATACATGGGGGCAAATGGTGCCCCCATGGCCGTGCCCTTTAATTGATGATAAACCCCCTCATTGAAACTAAAAAAAAAAAATTTAATAGGCAAAAATGAGTTAAATCAATAATGTAATGTGAAGTGGGACTATCTCCAAGAAAGTGATGTAAAACTCGTACTCCACCACTATGTCTAATGTTCGTATATAAACTAACCACATCCATGGTAACCCAAAACATATTCTCCGTCCAAAATATATTGGATATTTTCTCAATAAAATCAAAAGAATCTTTTATATAGGACTCAGTCCTTTCTACATAAGGTAACAAATAACCATGTATCACAATACCTATGTTCTGTAAAAAATAATTAACAGCAGAAACAATAGGGCGTCCATGAGGATTTGTAAAATTTTTGTGTAGTTTAGGAAGACAATAAAAAGTAGCTAACTTACAATTTTCCAAATTAAATTTGGTGTCAAGATCTTTTCGAGGAAAATACCCCAAACGTACACCCTTTTCAATTAATAATGTAAAATCATTCATGGCATTCAAATATCTAGCAATTTCATATACTTCATAAGTTGAAACATCATTTAAATGTTGCATGCACATATTATAGTATTGAGTGTAATGAAGCAATACAATTTTGTTGCCTTTATCAGAAGGCTTAATAATTAAATCACTCCTGCTCATAAGACTTTTTAAAGCAAAACATTCATTTTTAGTCAAATTGTATCGCCAAGCACTATTATCACATGTATCAACAAGTTATTGTACAGAAAAATTCACCATTTCTGAAAAATGTATTACGGTATTATTAATGTAGGGAGGTATAAATTTGCTCCAAAAATCAATACCAGTGGTATTTAACAAAGAATAATCATTAGGAGAAGTTGAAATATCAAAGCCATCCGATAAGCAAGAAAAGAAACTATCATCATTGCTATCAGTTTCAAAACTACATTCAAAACTATGTTTATTCAACTGCTCATCCCCTTGTGCAAAAAAAAACATTTCAAATGCAATTTTCTAACTAATTTAAAAATTTCTTGTTTAATTAAATAGAGCCTAGGTGTAACAGTAGGTACAAATTTTAAACCCAAACGGAGAACAGCAATCTGCTCATCCGTTAAAGCACATCCAGATAAATTAACATCATTTGAAACATTTACAGATGTAGAATAAGTTTCAGCACTACTCAATTCAGTTCCATCTACGCCATTTATATGTTTGTTTAGATTGTCCTTCACCCGCTGCAGAATTGAAACCAATTCCTTTTTTCTTATTTCCTCTTTTGGTGTTTTCTTCATTCTGGCGAAAATGCTGTTGATGGACTTCAGGTTCTTGTGCAACGAGCAACAGGGGAAAGTCATGTACTTCACCCTCCGAATCAGTGGTAAAACCTATACCATCGGAGGAAGCAAAAGAGACAGGCAATTGTTTTTTGTTATTTCTTTTCCCCATCTGTCCTGAATGGAAACTTTGTTGACTTCTCCAAAGAAAAGCCCGCCCATTTCCGTAATCACGAATATCTCATTTGATTTTATGTAACTTGAGATGAACTTGTTCATTTTCAAACTTATTTAGTTTCTCTTTCAAATTTTTGAAAATGTCATTAATCTTAGAATCACCTACTTGATTCAATAATTGCATATGCATCTCATTAAGTTCATTTTTTAACTTCATATGCAATACCTTTTCCCTTTCTACCAGAATATTGACCCATTCCATGGCACAAGTATGTGCCG
Source organism: Protopterus annectens (assembly GCF_019279795.1). Taxonomy (NCBI): domain Eukaryota; kingdom Metazoa; phylum Chordata; order Ceratodontiformes; family Protopteridae; genus Protopterus; species Protopterus annectens. The sequence goes on along the minus strand of NC_056749.1, from coordinate 660,116,375 downwards.
CAGCTAACCAGCGATCTTTAAACATTAAATCAGTATTGTCCGCTATATCAAAGAGAGTTGCTAGGCTTTTAAAAGTCCTTAGTCCTCAAGGGGCAATATTCAGTTCTGTGTATCTAACTAATCCCAAAAGATTAAAATGACAACGAGTTTCTCGGAAAATCATTTTTTCAAAACTATCCACATTATCCTGTATCTCCTGGGAAAATGAACCATGAGAATTTCCACCAGTGTCCCCAAATGGATTATTATATCTCTGCTTTCTATCGTCCATGAATTTTAAAGTGAAGTTAGCAGAGGTAGACTCACCATTTAATAATGGTTGAGCAGTTTTTGAAACATCAGTCATTCCGATAGAATGAATAGATGCAGGTGGGACCTGATAACCAGATGAATTAGGTGGCACATTTGAAACATGAAAAGCAGCTTGAGAAAAAGGAACTGAAGAACCATGGACAACGAAATTGTCCATAGTTTTCTGCAAAACCATACCCGATACACCCAGAATTCCAGAACCACCAGGAACCGATGGGGTAGCGGTGGCATTAGTAGTAACTGTTAAGTCTTCTCGAAAGACCCTGGGAATGTTCAGCAAGGAATCCAACTCCATAGAAATCCAATAACAACAAACAAGAAGCCAAGACTGGTAGGATACCAGTAAAAATCCACAAAACAACAAGGATTCCAAACTGATACAAATGTGTAAGCAGGATAACATAAGCTGTCTTGTCTGAGTTTAGATTGGTGACCCACTCTTCTATTTTGCCATCAAAACTGCAGAGAGAACTCTAGGGAGAGCTTCAGTGCTTGATGGGCTCATTCCTCCAGTTGCTCAGATAGTATTTGTGAGACACATTTCATTTTTCTGACTTGGTTAATTATCATTAATTTACACTGATTATGAAAATTGGGAAAAATATAAAAGAGCATGATAACAGAGGAGGAGCTAGAAAGGGTGGTTGACTAAACAGATGTAATCTCATCCAAATATGAAGATATCAAAAAGAAAAAGGCTGTGAGAATTCATTCAAAATACATTGGGAATAGTATTAAATATTGTGATATGAATTGAGGCAACTCTTCAACATGTTTTTGAAGAATGACAGAGAGGTAGCAAATTTAAAAAAAATGACTTCACAACACCAACATTTGCACAGTTGAAAAATGACCAGTTTGTCAATGATGATTTTTCTCAGAAGCTATCAAATGGCAGAAATTTTTGCTTACATGTATTATTAAAATTTCCTTAAATGACTAATGAAATATCAACAGTCATCACCTGCATTGCTTAAAATGCATTTTTTCCCTGACAGGAATAAACATGTTTATGAATTCTCAGTTCATAATGGCTTAGATAAGAGGTTTACCATATGCATTGAACTCTGAGCTTGAGAAACATGGTGCAAGGTTATCTGTGAGGGTTGTGGTGCAACTGTGTTCAGTGGATTTGGAAAGTGAATATCATGTAAGTAACGAAAATTGCATCAGAGAATGAATTTTCCATGTTTATGTTTCAGAATATGAGGTTCATAGGTTCATAGGTTAGTACTAGGCTAATTGCCCTTGTGAGCCATTTTAAGCCTATCCAATTATCCCTTGTGAGAGTCAAACCCTGCACCTTTTGTTTGTAAGGCAAACACCTTAACCATTAGGCCACCCTCCCAATCCTAGGTGGAATGCTACACTGTTTTCCCCTAATAGTTTACCAGAATGAGGCTCCTGGACAACAGGATTTGTAAACATTTGACTGATGTTTGACTTTTTGTAAACTGTTTATGGGAATTCCTTATTGAAATAAAGAGGTTGACAAATGGGATGGATATTATTTAGGTGTGTGTATTTATAATGTGTGTTTATATTTTTCAATGTGTTTATGATAACACATAATACTGAAGGTATGAAGTATGTGAGGGGAATAATTGATGTAAAAGAAAGACTGGGGTACTGAGGCAACTTGACCTTGGTTTCTAGATTTGTTTCTTTTCTATGGACATTTGTGGTATGATATTAATAGTGCAAAAAGGGTTGGGAGGGTGGCCTAAAGGTTAAAGTGTTTGCCTTACAAACACAAGGTGCAGGGTTTGAGTCTCACAAAGGATAATTGGCTAGGCATAAAATGGCTCGCAAGGGCAGTTAGCTTAGTACTAACCTATGAATCTATGAACATTTGAAAGAATGTTAGTTATATAATGAAATTTAATGCCAGGAGATGTTTATGTTGCTAACAATCATTTGTGGTAAGATATTTTTTATTTCTTATTAACCTGAATAATGAAACACTGATAGGAAATAATAATACATAGTTCTTGCATATGAAGATGTAAGTGTTATAAGTTGTTGTGTTAGCAATTAAAATGATATTCATGATGGAAGAGGATTATATGTTTTATAGATGTTACAGTAAATATTTTAGAAATACATTTAATCATCTCAGGCTAGGCTTTTCTAGACTATAGTGTACTATTATCAGGACCTGCCACTAAAGGTTTGATTGCTTTTCATAAGCACATTGAGGATATTATTACTAGTCTCTACCTGCATCTGTACCTGCTTTTTCTGGTTATACCTTCCCCCATTTTGTATCTACCTCCTCCCCCATGCACATTAATTAGTCTATATTAGTGGATCTCCTTGAGCGGTGCCATTTTAAAAGTTATCTTTTGGCCTGCTTGTAGTGAGGAAGCTTCCCCAGACCCTTTTCAGTGTGCACACCTGCAAGTAAGTGCCTGCAAGTGTTTAAGCTCTTCTCAAATGTTTGTGGTGCACTTGATTTAACAGGTATGTTTATGTTTTCCAACTGAAGTACTTAGCTAACTTTATGTAGTCTAGGACTCTAACTGATGTAGTGATTGCTTTTACTATAGAAACTGTTTACCGTTACATATGCTATTATGCTCATAATCGTCTAAGGGACTAACTGAAGTTATGCCTGCTTTTACTACATAAACTGTTTGCTGTTAAATATGCTGTTATGCTTACAAGGAATTTGGCTGGAGAATTTTGTCATGTGATGCATACAACTACAGTAAACAAGTGCTACATTCTCCATACTTTCCTTACCTCTGAGATTACCTACCTAACCACTGATTGTTCTTCACAGTCTTGCCTTCTTCCCTTTCCTTGGCTGTACCCGCTCCGTCCGTCCTGCGGGCTCACTCTGCTCCCCTACCCTACCCCCAATTCCCACCCACCTCTAGTGCTCCTACACTTATTCTAGCCATAAGTCCCGTCCCCATCTCACCCAATCCACTCTAATCTCCTCACTATCCCCTCCCCTCCAATCCTCCCTCACCCCTCCCCATCCCCAATCCTTAAAGCTCTAGATACACTTCCATACTCCTCCCTCCTACATTGTCACCAATAATCCTATTACATCCTCAACACCTAATCCCCAACTATTTCATTATACCTAAACCACACCATGTCTCTTCAAACCATTCTCATCATTTCCCTTAGCTTACTACTCCTAATACCCTATACAATGCTACCTCCTATTCCTCTTACAAACTACCCCTTCTTTCCTATCCCCTCTTCACCCCACCATCACCCCTAGCAAACATCATAACTCTGCCACATCTCATTTCCACACTATATCATCCTCCCTAGTGCTTCCAAACCCACTTATGTGCTTTAAACTAAAACTCCTATCCTCTTCAATGAAATGTCATATTCCCAAAGCACTATTGTACCTCCCGCCAAACTCTAGGAGCAAATCCAAACCCCTGCTCTCATTCTCATTTAATTGCCAATGCCTAGCAGGAGACATACACCCCAACCCAGGACCTAGTACCAGCAGCAATCTGTCTCCCCCCATTACCATCCATACTACCAACCCTAAATATCTCAAGATCTTGACCATCAATACCCAGAGACTAAGAAACAGATTAGCCCACTTCCACACTTGGCTATCCCATACCCAACCTGACATAGCAGCTGTCTCTGAGACATGGCTAAAACCCAACATTTCAGACTCTGAAATACTACCTCCTAGGTTTCAAGTACTTAGACAAGACCACCTAAAAAAGAAGGGTGGAGGAGTAGCCTTAATCTACTCTAGCCTACTCTGCATCACTCCTTACCAAAATCCTATTCAACAGTTCAACAATGCTGAACTAGTCATAGAAAATCTTAAACTAAATAACCAGAAAAGCATTTGTGTTATAGCCCTCTATATCTCCCCCTGGAAACAAGATTACCACACTTGAGGAAATTATTCTATGGGCCTCATATAATATCAAGTTTGAGACATATATCCTAGGAGATGTGAACATTGCCTAGAACAAAATTACTGCCAATAACCCCACCATTTCAATCAAGCTATGTAATTTCACTCAACTCATAAATGCTATAACCAGACTTAATAAAAATAACCCCCCAAGCTCCATACTGGACTGGATCCTTGTCTCCCACACTGGCACCTTACCAGACTCAGTGCTCACTTACCAGCCTTCATCCATATAGCAACCCCCTCCTCTCCTCATCTACACCAACATATCCATACTCAGAATCTCAACAACTTTAACCCTACAACTTTTTCCAGTTCTCTCAAACTGATAAATTGGGCCACTCTAAAAACTCTACCTCTGGATGGTGCTGTTGAATTCTTCAACTCAACCTTCTTAGACACTCTTAACTCCCAAGTCCCAAGCCCCTCCAAGAATAAAATGTATAAAAAACAATTCCGCCCCTTGGCTTAGTAAAGATACCAAAACACTCATGCAACAAAGGGACAAGACTTGGAAACTCTACCATCATAATAAGCACTCTGACACTCTTCTTAAATATAAAAAACTCTGCAACCTAGCCAAAAAACATATCATACAAGACAAAAAAGCATACTATATAAAACTCCAGTCTAACCACGCCTCTAATCCCAAACAATTCTGGAAATCCATCAACTCACTTCTCAACCCAGGCACCAAAAACAGTCCTTGCCCTGGCACTAGTAAATCTGACCCAGAAATAGCTACTCTGTTCAACTCCTGCTTTACTAACTCTATAGCACAACTCACTAAAACATTCCCAAACAACACCAACTCCCCCCAAATCAAACCCTCTGCCCAACCTTCCACCCCAAACTCACCTCCCAGATCCCACCTCATATACAAATAAACTTCTCTCTAAGCTTAAGCCTTGCTCCAATGCCCCTGACAATATCCCCTCACTCTTTTTAAGAATTGCAGCAGACAGAATCACCACCCCCATTAGCATACTCATCAACAGATCCATACAAGAATCATATGTCCCCAAACTGTGGCGTGCAGCCTTTATCCTACCCCTCCATAAAGGAGGCAAAAATAATAACATCTCCAACTTCTGACCCATAGCGATTCTCTCCCCTATTTCAAAAGTTCTTGAGAAATGCATCCACCTCCAGCTCATTACATTTATTACACATAACCAACTCCTCACTCCAACACAACATGGGTTCCATCCTGGCCCTAGCACAATAACAGCTCTTCTCTCTTTTCTAGACATTGTAAACCATGCCTGTGACTCCAGAGAACTTGTATCTACTGTCCTCCTTGACCTCTCCATGGCTTTCGACACAGTCTCCCATACCCACCTTCTTCACCACCTTTCCAATCTTCACCTCTGACAAAGCACCATTACCTGGTGCAGCAGCTACCTTTCTGACAGATATCAGGCAGTAAAATGGAAGACTGGCCCTCAGCCTTCCTTCCCACCCCAACCGGGGTACACCAGGGATCCATTCTTGGCCCTATGCTCTTCAATATCTTCATTACTGATTTCCATGTAGCTATTCCTAACACTAAGATAGTACAATATGCAGATGACTCAACTTTAGTTTGCTCTGCATCAAACCTCCCTGAGCTCCAAAAAAAACCTCAAACTGCCTTCTCAGCTACTGAGAACTGGATGCTCCAAAATCACCTCTCTTTGAATGCCAACAAATCAAAGATCCTTCTATTCTCTCCCTCAAAATCTATCCACCTAGACAAAACCTCTTTCAAGATTACAAGCCTTGCCAACTCCACTATAGAAGCTGTTCCTTTTGCTAAACTTCTTGGAGTTACTATTGACGAACACCTAAAATTCAATACCCATATTCAGCTAAATATAAAGAAAACCCATCAGAATCTTGGCATGCTGTACAGAAACTCCCACTTCCTCTCCCCCTCAACAAGATAGACCCTCACCGCTATCTTTTTACTACCTTCACTAATGTATGGTGTTCCCCTACTAACCAACCTATCTTCCTCCATCTCTTCTAAACTAGAATCCTGTTACAATAAAATCTCAAAGTTCGCCACCATTTCCAAATACTCCACTTACCTTACCACTGTAAACCTCTCCACCAGCTGCAATGGCTAGAACTCCCAAACTACCGCCAACTCATCACCACTCACAAGCTTATTTTCAAACCAACTATATGCCCAGCACTAACAAACATCTTAACATTATACACCCCAAACAGAACTCTAAGATATACCCACCAAAATCTAATCTCTGTTTATAAACCAAACCATCCCACTGGTCAACTTCTCATATCCTTCTTCCTCTATCTCTAAGAATTTCTGAGAACTCTGAACACTTCAAAACCCAGCTGCATTCTTACCTCTCCCAAAAATGGAAATGCAATTGCACTCCACATACCTAACTTGCTTAATACATAAATACTTTATAACACACAAAGTTTGTTCCTCCTTACACACTGTTGATTAACCCTATGTACTGCCTTCATGCTAATGCTACCTCTATACCACTCTCAGAGAATTTAAACCTCTGTATTAATTTAACTCATGCTAATATTCATGCATAAAGAACTCATCCGGGGTAATGTTACTTCTATATCATTCTCAGATGATTTAAACCTCTGTATTAATTTAACCTTGTACTACTGTTCTCAACCACTAAACATGTAAATATGCTTTACATCCTTTTCCAAGCTGCTGTTTAACTTTTGTTTAGTTTTTGCTATTTTGTATGTAAAATTTGCTTAGTTTGTTTCTGTTTCCACTATGTATTGTACTTCATATTATGGAGCTTGTACTATGTATTATTGGAGCTTTTCTCCCCAGGCCTCCACTGAAAATGGGCTCTTTGAGCCCAATGGACCTCCCCATTCATCAGACTAGAAATAAATAAAATAAAATAAATAGTGGGTTGAGTATTCATGCAGGTTTAATCAAATTTCTGATGAAGATATAAATGAATATGAAGGTAATATGTGGTGATTTTTTTTCATATTGATAATAGATATTGTAATAGCATTTAACATCTGGAAAGGATTTTCTAAACTGTGTAAACTTAAAAATAATTTAAGGAAAACTTTTGTGTAATTAAGTTAGATGTGTTTAAGGTTGAGTGAGTCTAGGTAAGTATAGGTTAAGACACTTGTGGATAAATAAGTATACTGCAATGCAGTAATAACTGCATGCATTTCTCTCCTTGTTGAAATACATTACTGAGTTTGCTAAGGGACAATGTGTTTGATAAAATGGCTATATATTATTTTAAAAGTATGTTCAGAAAACTAGTTACAACATAAGATGCATTTTCTTTAAGGTTCCCATTAGATGGTTTGAATATTGGAGTGGGTGTGTTGCCAGTGTTATGTGTAGTTTCACATTTTAACTTTAGAATATGTTATCTTATAAAAATGAAGATTTTTCTTATGTTTGTAGCTGATTATTTAGTTAATATATTTAATTAGCTGTACTTAACCCTTTGGCATTCTTGTTTATTGCCTCTGTCTTGGCTAATCTGGCCATAACTTTTTGGAGTGGCAATGAGAGTTATGATGATACATGGTTTGTATTAGTATTAGGGGAGGTTGTCTGGATTATGTTGTTTCAAATATGTTTTTATAAATTGTTTGTTGACTTGGAGATTAGGTGAAAGTGATGAGAAATTCTGATTCTTTGTTAGTATAGTTATGGTTGATATTTTTGGTTGTTTCAGTAAGACTCTCGGGGCAGCATGGCTATTTAACAGAATTATGGACTAAGCATATGGAACCCCCTAAGTCTTTAAAAAGTATTTGCCTATTTATATTTTTATTTTAATTGATAGATGTTGTTCAGTGGGGTACGTTGGTTAAATATTTGAATGAGTTATAGGAATGCTTGTATCTTAATTTATTATTGTTAGCTTTTGGGGTTATCCTTGCTGACAAGTCAGTGAGTTATGTAGTGGAATGCAAAATATATGTTGTGAACTTGAATATGATGTTCCTTCTGGCTGTTGTTAGACAAGATTTTGGCAGGGTTATGCAAGATGCTAATAGGAGAGGTCTGTATAATTGTTCTGGGACATTTTAAAAATTGTTTTTTGGGAACATTACTTCATTTTATTTTGTGTTTGCCTTCTGTGCCATATTGATGGGGTAATGCTTGTATGTTGCAGGAGAGTAATCTCTCTCAGGTATTTTCCTGTTAGAAAAGGGAAAGAGGAGTTTTTTCGATAGGTAGTCATAAAATTGGTGCTTAAATAGTATTTCAGTTTATCCAAATTATAAAAAACAAAAATAGGGAAATTTAAAGCTGCAAAATTAAAAGCCAAGACAATCCTCACACAGACATACAACATAGAGAGAGAGTTCTCCAGAAGTATCAGTTTATGTTAGTTTTTAAATGCATAATTCAATTAAATGTGTAATACAATGAGTGATATTCATTTAGAATTTGTATCTTTTAAAATGAGAATTTTTCTCATGTAAGGGTGACTGGGGAAATAAAATATGTCCCAGCTTGAGGTTGTCAGATGACAAATAGACTAAGTGTTAGACTGCATTTTTTGCAGGGGTAAGGGTGTTTAAGATAAATCATGTATGTCACATATTGAAGATGTAGTGAAATATGATGCTGTACTATGTTTGACTCACTGGTGATGTAATTGAACATGATTGTTTACTGCTAAATTGCAAGGCAGATTAAGGTAAATTGGAAAATAGAGGAGAAATGTATTACTTGCATGGGAATAGCCATGATGAAAGCAAAACTGGAAAAATGTTTTAAGTATTTTAATAGCTCATGTTACAAGCTGTATTGAAAGATTGAGTGCAGTTCTTATGAGTCTGATATCTTAGGATTCTTCTATGTAATGTTGACTAACTTCCGGTAAGATTATATAAGATTAGTACTTGACAATAATTTATTTCTCTCTTCCATTTTAAGTACTTTGCATATTGTCTGCTGGACTTGTGTAGTCTTCTCATAAATTAATAAACATGACTGTTTCTTAGGTAATGAAGCAGTAACTATTTTGTTATAAATTAGTAGCTGGAGTCTCTAAATTTTGGACTCCCCCTTCCCTCAACATGTAAGAGGACATTTTGACAGGGGTGAAGGGGATATGGCAAAAGCATTTACTGAATTCTTTGTTAATCTTTACCTTCAGTTCTACAGATCAGATTCCTGATCATTAAAATAATACTTTTGTTTTTCTAAAGGCTCCAGGGCCATTAGCCTAGTACACACCTATGAACCTATGATGTGTCATTAGCAGTGTCCATGATTTTAACTTTTTGATGTCAGAGCAAGATGCAGGTATAAATCTGCAGAACTCTGTATATAATGGAGGTGTGTCATTTTTTGATTCTCATGAATTCCATTCCATCATCTAGTTAATTGCTATGACTGGACTGGCAGGTTGTGTGCCACAGATGACAGGAAGATAGTAGGACTATGGGATCATGCATATAGAGCCTGATGAGGCATACATGATGCTGGGTCAAGGAGCACCTTTACCTATGACCTGGATAATGCCAATGATCAAGGTGCGATTCTGTGTGTTCATAGAGAGCAGTGTTACCATTTCAACAAAATTTTATGTAGTCTAGCTTGTGATGGCTTGTAGCTGACTTCACTGTGTACATACCAAATCCTACTCATGGAATTCAAGGTCAATGGAGGCACACAGGAGACAGAATGAAAGTTATGCTGTCCCTTGCAGACATCTATGGAGGCAACTTTTGCCATGAATGACATAAGGAGCATTGTGTACTCTATATCCATGTACTCCATGCCACTGAGCATTCAATTCAAAAGCCACAAAGAACACCCACCATTTTTACAGTGCTGTGGGGTAGCAGATGTTTCTGCTGGGTCTATATTAATTCATCGGAGGTTCACTTCAGCTAACCTTTCTTCATCGAACCCCAACCTCAAAGTCAAAGTAAATTTTATTCTCATTCAGAAATCACACAAGTGCAAAAACTGAATGAAATTCCGTGTCTCCAAACTCAATGTGCATACAACATATAAAGTATTTTCACAGATATTTACACATGTAATGCCTAGCTATTGCATCACAAACATGCAGGTAAACAGACTAATATTGCCTCACATGGTGACAACATAGAGAACAGTGTTTCACTTAAGAACCAAACAGTCCCTTTTGCTACTAGATTTTTGTGTACCTTTAGTTTAGACCATTTGGCTATTTCCAAAGTGCTAAATAAGAATTGGTCCTTGCTTATTGAAGACCCTTATTTACTTAACAAGTTTGGTGACAGCCCTAAAGTTACCTTTAGGAAAGGGCAAAATTTGAAATCATTGTTAGAGGTTAAACCAAAAATTATGAGAGTTCACAAGGTAGGCATGACAAAGTGTGGGTCATGCAAGCAGTGTAAACATGTGTGCATAGATGCTAAGATTAGGCTGAGAGACCAGGTCTATAAAATTAATGGCAAATTTAATTGTGAGACCAGGGGCATTGTTTATGCGGCTAGCTGTCAAAGATGCAACGCATTTTATATTGGTAAAACTGAAAGGAAAATCAAGCAGCGCATCTATGAGCACATATATGCCATAGCTAGAGGCGATTATAACAACGCCCTTGCTAGACATATTGGTTATTGCCCTGATCATTTTTTCAAGTTTACAGTCGTGAATAAGGTTGATTGTGACATTAGAGGTGGTCCTTGGCAAAATCATTTGGAAATCTGTGAACTTTTCTGGCAGATTCGCACAGCCACCTATGTGTACCCAGGTCTGAATGACCATGTGTCTATCAGTTGTATCTTAAAGAATTAGTCTTTAAAAAGATAATATGGGTAGGTTGAACATATGTTTTTATCGTTTTTATCATTTTATGGTTTTAAGCTTACAGGTTTAATGAGAAGTTAATTGGATTGACGATTATTTAAGATTATAATAATCTTTTTTGTGTTGGTTTTTAATTATGGTGCAGTAGGATTTTAGTTTATTATACTTGCATCTTTTAGGACGAAAGTTCTCTGTTTGCTGGTGCTAGTAACAGAAACACACCCCCTTATGGGTCTATGTGATTTGTTATTTTGAACACACTTAATTAGCATAATTGATTGTATAAAAATGTGGTTGTTATTCAGAGATGTAAAACTTTTTTGTCTGAGGAAGGAGCGCCATTGAGTTCTCCGAAAGCGTGTGCTTACTTCATTAAATTTACATTTTTTATTGTCAGCCTTGGACTTGTGCTTTCTACAGCTCATTCGTTTGGTTTACCAGAGTTCAGTAACCTGATGATATTAGGGAAGAAGCTGTCCCTGAATCTCATAGTTCTGCAATGTATGCTTCGGAAGCCCTTTCCAGATGAAACATGCAGGAACAATCTGTAAGCATGGTGAGTGCAGTCTTTAATTATTCCTCTGGCCCTGCTGAAACATCTAGATAAGTACAAGTCATGGATAGGTGGTAAGGTGGTCTTAATGATCCTCTCGGCTATCTTCACCACTCTCTGGAGGTATTTTCACTCAGAGGTAGAGCAGCTTCCATACCATACTATGAGGTTGTTCATCACGATGCTTTCTATCGTACCTCTGTAGAAGGTAATGAGAACTGTCAACTGGAGATTCACTCTCCTCAGCCTTTTTAAAAAGTGCAATCTCTGGTGCGCTTTTTTGATTATGGCATTTGTATTTGTGTTCCAAGACAAGTCCTCATCAATGTGCACTCCCAGAAACTTTGTGCTTCTGACACTTTCAACTGTTTTCCCATTGATGGTGATGGTGAGGGGAGAATGTTCCTTACAATTTTTGTCTTGTTCACATTTAGTGTTAAGTTGTTTCTTCCACACCAGGTAATCAGTAGTTCCACCTCATCTCTATACACTGTTTCATCGTCATTTCTGATGAGGCCCACTGTTGTGTCATCAGCAAACTTGATGATGTGATTTGTATTGTACCTGCTGTACAATCATGTGTTAACAGGGTGAAAAGCAAGGGATTTAGTACACATCCTTATGGAACTCCAGTGTTGAGTGATGCTATCTGAGGAGTTATTTCCTATGCACACTTTCTGAGGTCTGTCTGTGAGAAAGTCAAGAATCCAGTTACAAAGTGGTGTGTTAATGCCAAGTTGGAGTAGCTTCATTACCAGATGAAGAGGGATGACTGTGTTAAAAGCAGAGCTGAAGTCAATGAATAGTACCCTCGCATAGGTGTTTTATTCTCAAGGTGTTCCAGCAATAGATGGATCGCTAAAGAGATGGCATCTGCCATAGAGCAGTTTGCTCAGCAAGCAAACTGCAGAGGGTCAAGATCAGCAGGCAGCCCAGATGTTATGGTGTCTTTGACTAGCCTTTGAAAACACTTCACCACTGTGGAGGTGAGAGCTACAGGGTGGTAGTCATTTAGGCAAGATGGTGGAGACATCTTTGGTAATGGAATGATTGTTGTATCCTTGAAGCATTTTTGAACTATTTGCTGACTCAGAGAGTTACTGAAGATATCCGTGAGGACATTTGTTAGTTGAACTGTGCAGTCCCTGAGCATACACCCTAAGATGTTGTCAGGCCCAGCTGCTTTTCTTGGTTTAACTCTATGCAGTGCTCTCTGAACATCAGCTGGGTTGAGGGTGAGCATCTTCTCATTATGGCCGATGTGCATTTTCTTTGCTGTTCTGTTCCCTTCCTCAAATCTGCCAAAGTAGACATTCAGCTTATTTAGGAATTCTTTGTTGTCCTCCCATTGTGAAGATAGGGGTCTGTAGTCAGTTATGGACTGGATATCCTGCCATAGACGCCTGGGGTCTTTTTGGTCAAAGAAGTAGCTCTGGATCTTTCTGCCATAGGTGCATTTTGCTTCCTTCACTCCCTTGTTCAGATTTGCTCTGGCTGTTCTAAGGCCTTCCCTGTCTCCAGACCTGAAGGCTGCATTCTTTGCTTTCAGTAATTCGTACACCTCTCTTGTCAGCCAGGGTTTCTCGTTGGCTCATGTAATGATGGTTTGGTGAATGTCACATCATCCACTCATTTAGAGATGTTGCCCATCAGTGCCTTGGTGTACTCCTCCATGTTGATACACTGGTTCTCAGTAGCCACTGGCCTCCTTGAATATGCTTCAGTCTGTGCTCTCAAAACAGTCCTGGAATGCTGAGACTGCACCCTCTGCCCATACTCTTATTTGTTTAACTGTTGGTCTCCCTCTAGTTAGCAATGGTTTATATGCTGGTAGTAACAATAGGCAGAGGTGGTCAGAGTTTCCCAGGTGTGGGTGAGTCATTGCCTTAAATTCCAGCTTAAAATTGCTGTATACCTTGTCCAGTGTGTTCTCATCCCTTGTTGCAAAGTCCACATATTGGAAATAGTGAGGGAGAACTGTGTTAAAGTTGGCCAGATTAAAGTCACCTGCCACTATATGAACACAGCCTGAATTCTTGTTTTGTAGTTCATTTATAGCCTGGTCCACAACAAAATTATGTAGGGAATGGAAGCAATTGGTCAGCAGCACAAATGTGCCCTTTTCCCCACTGTAGTGTAATCTTGGACATGGTATATATAGTTGCAAGTGTGTGGGGGCAAATCCCCCCAGTTTGGTAGTTTTTACATACTGCAGTGTCTGTTCTGGTGGTGTTTTGTCCAAGTGCTTAGTTTCCCTGTTTAAATTTTTGTTTGATGAGAACATTCACTGGAAGGAACTTTTGATGAAGAAAGGCTTGATGAAGTGAACCTTCAAAGAATTAATATAGACCCGTTTCTGCTTGAATCACTGACCTGCACTTCTGCTGGATAATGTTGAGTGTTGCAGCCATATCACTGATGGTTCTGGAGTCATGGAGGTCCTAACCCTCACCCTCACTCCGACTTCCAGCCTTTATGAGATTATACACATTCCAGCGATGGAGCTTATGAGGGGCTCTCAGGTACAATATGCCTGTCACACAATGGTGAGGCTATGTGATCATTGTGTATCTCTTCAGCAGTCTCTGTAATGGTGCATGACAATAATGCCTCCATATCTAATGTTGCTAAAAAATCCAGTGTATCAGTGGCCACATGCATCCTGATGATATTATTCCTCTGCTGATCTACTAGTAATATCAGTCCATTATTTATCTACTGTGATGGGCACAACACCAGTGAAAAATGTGAAAGAACACACATGACACCATTATCCATCCACACATATGACCCGTAATGCCCCATAGCATGCATACTGCTACACACTAAAATACAACTATAGCACATGCTGACAGACTGTAATTCAGATATGAAAGTAAACATTTGCCAACCCTTCCCTTTAAGCATGCAAAGGTATGTTGTATTCTGTACCACATTTGACATTATTAACCTGGTTCTTTCAGTAGTGACACACAGTGATTGCTGCAGCCCAGAGCCCACATTTAAGTCACCTCAGGGATGAAAGCATGCAAGTGATGCCAAAAAGCTCATCAACATCAGTGAGTCCCTTCAGTATTGATATTCCACCTAAGTAATGGGCTTGTCCTTAGAAATATCCCATTCTTTTTCTTTTGTGTGAAGCATTACATAAGTAACCCTTCTTTGGACTTGCAGAGACCTATTATGGCCATCCACAGCATTCATATCCTCCACTAGTCCCTATTAGATTTTATCTTATAATAATTGTCAGCAGTACCTTTGCCCAGGAGGTGCATGCCATGAGATCATACATCCTGGAATAGCACTTCATTCTCCTGGCTAGTGAACTTTTCCAGGTACTGCCTGCCTCAGGTGGTCATACCAGTACAAGTACACCTCTAGGTGAATCATATCATCTAGCCATAACCCATTTTTCCCACTTTTGCATATGGGGTAAGGGCATCACATCAACAGCACTAATCAGCTAGAGCCAATGTTCACACTTCTGGATGACTAGCCCTGCCATGGTGGGTGAACCATATCAGCCAGCAGGAACTATGGTAGGGTGCAGGGTGCACATAACTATGTCCACAAACACCCTCCAATAATTTACCTGGTTGTTAGCTCCAGTTAGTGCTATGCATAGCCTCCCCTATGTATGTTACATAGTCATGGCTACAGACTTCATCCCTTATGCACTTGGATTATCAGATAAAAAAGCAGAAAGCAATGGTGTTGAAAAGGGGGGAGTTCATAAAATAAGGAGATGATTGGATTTTAGATGCAAACACTAAAGAAAAAGAATAAGAACCATACAGAATATTATAAAGTAGCAGACATTATTTTCAAAACTAGGCAGTGCAGGAATGGATCAAGGAGGGTTTGCTAATAGGGATGGATGCGAGTAGGGACATAAAAAATTGGCACAAGGTAGCTGAAATTTACTGGAAAATATTAGCAAAATGGACAAGGGATTGGGAACCAATAAATAGAGAGAGGAAAGTCATAGAGTGGTATGAGGCCAAGCAGACATTTGGAGTGCAGGTTGGAGACTGCCTTCCCTACCAGGGATTGATAATATAGACAAACAGAAAGGGGTAGGGGAAAGGTAGAGGTAGAGAGCTCTGGGTGAGTTTTTAGTTGAGTGTAAAAGAGAAGCTCAAGCTATGAAAATGGATAATTAGTAGTACATATACAATAAAATATAACAACTATAATACTCAGTCAGAAGACATTAGAAAAGACTGGGAAATGTGAATGGAAAAGGAACAATACGAATATATTTGTATGTCTCTCTAGAGCAACAAATTCTAGAAGGGTTAAGATTTTTGTATGATAGTGCTTGCACATGTATCTTTATACTCCAAATATATCTCAGAGAAATGTTCCACAAGTAGCAGCTGTTGGGAAAAAAACTGGGTACTTTGGAACAAGTCTTTTTGGGGGGAGGGGGTGATGGAAAGAGTTGGTAGATTTAAAAAAATATATATCCCTGCGCAGTACTTTATCAGGAACATTGGGGGTGCAAATGATTGTAACTAAAGGAATTATTCTTTTGAGCTGGGATATAGAAACTGAATAGAGATAGTAAAGCTCTAAGTTTAATGCTGTTGATTGCCAAAAAAAAAACAAATCAAAAACTAAATCAAGTGTAACAGAATTATTGAATATTGTAAAGGAAACAGAAGAAGTGGAGGTGGGAATCTTTATGAAAGAGAAGGAGCAAACTGCAAAGAAATGAATGAAATCAGTGTTAGCAATACATGAAGAATAATGTTTAGGAGGGGGAGTGAAATTCCACGGAGGCCAGGACTTAAACAATCTATGTAATGTTAAATTGAATACAAATTATTAAGAAAGAAACTGTATATGTATAATGCATGAAAAAGAAGAGACATCGTAATAGTTTATTTTTACTTTTCTAACAGTACATGCACTCGTGTTGCTGAAATTAATAAACTTGTTAAAAATGAAAGATAGCATAGCAGCCACCAGATAGACCACTGTTGCACCACAAGATACTTCTGGTACTGAGTCACCAGGGCCACCAGGTCTTCCTCAGTAGACAGACGAAGGTCACCCTGTTAGAGATGACTTACTATGGTAAATGGTATACTCTGTGTTTGCTTCCCAGAAGGGGCATAATTCATATTCTGAAATACAAATTGAGTGGTGATCTCAGTTCTCCTCAAATCATGTGCAGAGGTTGATGGCTGTTGAGGTGCGCAAGCTGCAGAAAGCCTGCCTTAACTATGAGCTTCAGCTTCTGGTGTGACTAGTGGAATTTTGTGACATAGTGGCCATGGCATTCAGGCCACCATGGAAACAGCCAGTGTATAACATCAGCTACCAAATGATTGATACCACAATGTGTTGCCCATGGGGCCAATCTGGCATCCAGCCATTCCAGGACCCCACCTGATTTCCACTCTTATGTTCTGTCCATTACATGCCATTGCATATCCTCTGTCTGTTATCTAACCTTCTCCATCACCATCTCTTCACACTCTGTATATCAGTATCTGTCCTCTGTGTGCATCACCTTTTACTGTGTACTGCCCCTGTCTGTCAGAGCCTGTTCTCTGTGTTTGTCTGTCTGCCCATGATACCTGTCTTTCTCCCTCTATTCTAGCCACAACATTCCTCACCACATTTATATCTACTTTTTTAATAACTGTTACAAAAGGGGATCTTTCCTAACAAGAAATTATCCCTTCTTTCCTCAGTTTTCATACTTTGATTACTTTTGTATGTTTTCCCCTATCCAAGCTATCCAAAGTCATACTATGAACAGATGTGTGACTTTGCAGTCCACACTTGTAATGGTTTATCTTCTGCACTATGATACTTTTCTTGTATCAGATGCTAGTGTGATGCAGCAGAATTACACTGCACATGGGAGCATAAATTGTCATGGCTAAGCTTGCCTGTCTTAATTGTAACATCCCCCATACTGGGCATGCACTAGGTTGCATCTGTCTAAGTTGCTCAGACTACCTGTGCTGTTCAATGCCTAATACATATCTGATTAGCTCAGTAGCCCTTTGTACATTGACCTCTCTAAGAATTACCTCTGTTCACCTATGTTCGGGTACTAATCCATGATCTCTGTCTATTCCATCTCAAAACAAGCCAACAGAAAAATATACATGTTTGGGTAGCAATAGTTGAGCATTGGCTGTAAAAGGGATGGAAGTTCACAGTTAGCAATAATAAATAGGTTCAGCTGATATACTGTTGAACTAAGTGGAAACCCCCCAGCTTTTAAAATAAATAATAACATTATTTACTTAAAATAAATAACACTATGCAACCGGTTTGTAAAATGAAATACTGAAGAAGCTATTTAACTACACAACAAAAATACAAAATAAATGGGTTTAATCAGGCAGATGACATAAAACGAGGTATTTCTAATGAGTTGTATTACTATGTCACTAACAGTAGCTGAAGAGTTACTGACTTCTAACTACATTTTACTCATATCTCCAAACAGCAGTTGCACAGTTTTACAGGCAAATCAATTCCTAGCTTATCCTTCTGTCCTAGAGCTGACGTCTACAAGAAGCAAGACAAAGACTGGCTGTCTTTGAAGGCTTACTTTGAATTTGTGAAAAGTCTCTGAACTTTTAAAATGTCCAAGAGGTACTCAGAAATTATGAAATATTGGACAACATATAGTCAGCTCATTTCATTAAGACAGGCTTCCCCATTCAACAAAGTCCAAGAGAACCTGTTTTTTTCTGCCATATTGAGCATTGCTCATCAGTAGAAAGAAAAGGAAAAAAAGAAACATTATTCCATTTCTGGCATTATTTATTTATTTATTTATTTATTTTGGGGGGGGGGTGTTTTTGAAATTATTTGGAAGAAAATGCAGTAGTAGAAATGCAAACAATAACAAGATTTTAACACATTATCTAGTGTGATGGTGAACGCATTGAGACTATATAGAATAAAATGGTTAATGTAAAAATGTCAGATTTAAGCATCTTAAAATTATCATAGACACAAAATGTTGATATTTGCCTATATATTTGCCAAGCTAATGATAGAAGGAATACTAAATTAGACCAGGAATGAAAAATATGAAAGACAATTTCCATCACGTTAAGTAACATGCATGTATGTGAAAGAATAAAATGTAAAAGAAAATCCAATTTGCTCAATATGATTTAATGAGGCAGGAAACAGATGAAAATTAAGATTATCCATTGACTGTAAAATCAGGTTACTATAAAACAGAATTTTAAATCAAAGCTTGTTGTGAAGTCTGAAGCTTCATTTTTGAATTTTAGCAGTATTTCGAATGCTTTTATATATGATAAACATGACCTTCTTGATAAATCAAGTTTGCCATAATGCCATGAATTCGTACTCAACCCTGGTTTGCATGCAACAATGAGCCTGACACCTCATATACCCTCGAGCAACACATGATGGGGAATGCATCATGAACTTTCTCTATGTCTTCTAATGAAAAATAGACTGACTTACCAAATGTGCATGATGTGTCACACAGCTCTAGAACTCTGTAGTGTAGTTCTACTTTCCCAAGGCCTGGACATAGTCTGCATTCTTCTTCCTAAATCTATTATATTATCATAGTCTGTTCTACAGCAGTTTCATATAGATTATTTCACGGAACTGAGGAATGTGCTTTCATATGTTTGGAACACAAGCTGTGGCTCTAATTTCTTAAAGATCAGAAACTCCATCTGAAGATGTCAGCCCAGAGCTGCATCAGTAACATTACCGCAATACTGTTAACTTCTATCAGTATCTCTCACCATGTCTCATCTAATCCTGTAGCCTTACATTTGCTAAGGCCTATGACTACTGCAGTGAGATCATCCACTAGTGTGAGATCTTGTAGAGGGATGCATGCAGAGCCATTAAGAATTTCAGGCATTGTAATGGGGCCACCAGGTTAATGTGTTCATTAAGGTATTCTTTCTCCTACGAATAACCCTGGATGTGGTCAGTATATTACTATATCACATGCTGAGGACAGTCTGATCAGTGAGTGTCTTAGCTTCTACTTCTGAGGCACTAAATAGTTTCTCATCATATCTTTGCAGTCACACAATAGTCCTTTTCCACATCTACCCCAAACTCAAATCTATCCAGGTTTTGCATTGGCAACGTCTGTCAATGCAACTCTTTTGGCCTGCTACCACAGCTCATCTAAACTGGAAGAGCCCACTGAAAACATCACCTTGATGGCAACCTTTCTTTTTTGATGGCTCCATGAGATACATTATTATAAGCTCAACCACCTTCCAACCATAGGTAATTGCTGCATTCTCAGTGGCTAAGGCTTCAAACAGGATTTATTTGGGTGTATCTCTCTTGGAATACAAAGTCTTCTAAGAGATATATATTGAACTTCTGTCTCACAGGTGCATATGCCAGTTGTTTCCAAGAGATACTTACCTATGTGGTTCTCCCAGTTTTGTCCAATCACTCTCCTGACACAGGCAGCTAAGTCAACAGCAAGTGGAAATCACTTAGGTTATCTCATTACCTGAGTGTGTAAAACATACAGTCTAAGATTTTATGACATGACCACAAAGTTTGCAATAAAACTTTGTCCTAGAATATAGTTCTTGTCATGGGCAATCAGTGGGTTGCACAGTAGCTCAGCTGCATCTCAATATTTTGTTTCAGATTTGAGAGTCATTCCTCATGATCAAGTCCCACCATATATCTCTGACATTCCCAACAGTAAATAGAGAAGTATTAAAACTTCCAAGTATTATTCAAAAGAGCTATGGATTGTCATAAGTATCATGACTGATATTTTCCCCATATTATATTTTGAGCTACTATTTTAATGGCTAGCTAGTCTCTTATGCACAAGCATCTAGACCAGTCATTAACCAGCGAAAGAGCATTCTAGACAAGTAGATCACTGACATCCAGCCTTTCTGATGCTAAACAAAAATACAAATAAACCTTATACAAGTAAATCTTAATCATTCTTACCTGGTTCTATGTAATTAATGCATTTGTGATACTGTGCAGTTACTGGGATGAGCTTTGAGCACCTTGGACTTAAATAACAGTATGGGTATTTGTAGTTCCATTTTGAAATTACAATACGTACATTCAAGTAGGGTCAGAATATAATGCTTTCTTATTAAATAATTCTCTTTACTTCAATATTCCTTCCCTGATGTTTCTTTTAAATTGTAATTTTTTTTTAGCTAAACTTAATTGTACTAAGCCTGTGCAGTTTCTCATGCCTTACAGTTTGCCTTTAAAAACATTACTCTTTCCTGTATGTATGTATGTATGTATATATATATATATATATATATATATATATATATATGTGTGTGTGTGTGTGTGTGTGTGTGTGTCTTTCAGCAACTTTTTCATTGCTTTGTCCATCGGAGAAAAGACTATTGGTGAATAATCTTGAATATGAGCTTGCAGTGAAAGTTCAGATATAGATGATCCAGGAAGAATGCTTCCACGGTTGTTCTCTTAATGTAAGCAAATAAAGAATTGAGTTAGCTGTCATGAATTGCACTGATGCTATACCTGATTGTAAAATAACCTGCCACCTCCATTCTCTTCAACTCATGGTTAGTATAAACTGATGTCTTTAGAGCCAGGCTTGTCATGCGTGTACCCAACAAAAAGTTCCCTTGGCCAACTATTAGAATGACAGTTGATCTATGTGATATACAGGCAGGCTTAGCACCTGCTTAGATATATTATGCACTGTGATGTGGCAGATTAAGGTGGCATTTAAAGGAGACTTCATTTTAACTGAATGTTTTGCTGGCTATGAATAACGTGCTCACAAGTTGTCATGAAATGTATTTTCTGTATATGTCTCTATGACTTCTGGCCAATAGCCCACAGAGCTGCCAGCAATTAAATGTGACATCCCTTACTGTCTTGGGTCAGTAACTAAGGAGCTTCAGTCCTCATTGCTGATTCCAGTATGAGACTCTCACTTAAACAGAATAAATATTCCACAATTTTCCCCTAAGAGTGCAACAGGAACATGCTCTATTTTCCTGGGACTGGACTATATATCACTGTCCACCCCAAATGTATTCCCATATTATACACTTCAGAACAATGTTTCTCAGCTTAAGACCTCTGATGCACTCACACTCAAAGTAAATTTAAATCTTATCCAAACACTTCTGGGAAATCCTGACACAGATTTCCAGCTGTGTCCCTTCCCCACAATAATACAGTAATGCTGTCACCAATCAGAGTGTTTTCATGCCCTTCTAAAGGGGTGTCCAATTATGAAAAATTAAATATCAAAATAAATTATAGCTATGACCAGAACAGCCATGCCTTCAAGGTGACCTAGGGAGTATCAAACAGGTATAAGCACTCTCTAATCTGTAAAGGAAAAACACTAATTTCCAGTCACAATGTAAAGTAATGAAAAACATTTAATGATAAGTAAAATGATTACAAGAATGTAAATCAACAGATCTCAATAAATACAAAAATTCAATCACCAGAAATGTAAAATCAAACTGTATGATAGGAGTCCATTATTCTAGAAAAACTCTGTTTTAATAACTAAGCTTTCCTAATCTAACTAAAGAATACAGTCTCTGATCTAATCTATACATAACAGCAAGGCAAAAGGCAGGCTTACAGTTTTTGGTGAATTCTCTTTCATAGGTGCCCACTGACTGCACAGTACTTGACAAAACTGCTCAGTACTTGACAAACTGCATCTCAACTGTCCTCAGCTCTCTCAACTGTCTGATTTTAAAAATAACATTCAGCTGTTTGAAAAGCTTATTTTCCTGTCAATCAGTGGTTTAAATAATCACTTAGCAACCAAGAACCTTCTAATGACATCATTCACTGCTCAGCTGATTCTCCACAGTACTTTAGAATGTCCCTTTCAAACATGCACAATTAGAAATTTATGAAAACACTGACAGATTCTTTTAATATTCTGTGTAAACAGAATTACTCAACATTTTAAAAACTTATTTACATTTTACAATTAGACATGCTGGCATACAATTCAAGTTAATCTGAAAATATACACATGCTAACACAGATGACATTATTTTCACTTTCTTCACATTTTCCCCTACTTATGACTCAAGCACGGTTTTCAAGTGATCCTTGATAACAAACACTTGAGAAAAATTAGTCTATCTGGGAATATCAACCCATTCATCTCCTGGGCAATCCATTTGCATTAGCATTATTAACCCCACTGCAGTGTTATCCTTCTGAGGAAACTTGGCTGAGCACAGCCCCCACCCCATGATTTGAAGCATCTACCTGTACAATGAATTCTTTAATGTGATCTAGGCTGACACAGGGGGTCCACCCACAATCTCTTTTAGTTTTTGGAAAGCCTGTTCATAATCTGTGGTCCACACTATCTTGTCTGTTGTATTCTTCCTAGTTATGTCCATAAGGTTTAATGGTTAATCCTGCCCTACTTAATCTATCCAGGACCTCCCTTGCATGTTGGTCTGCAAATGCCTATAGCATAGTCTTCAATGTAGAGTTTATCCTCTCCACAAGACTGTAAGTCTGGGGATAGTAGGCAGTGTTCTTTAGATGTTTCACCCCACAACACTTCCACAGACAAGTCAGCAGGTCTGACATGAAGTTGGCACCTTGGTCAGTCAGTATTTCCATGGAAAACCTACTCTGCTGAATATTCCTAGCAAAGCACTTGCCACCTTTTCTACTTCAAGATCACCTGTAAAAGGAATATTAGAGACTTTAGCTAGAAGTGGCAAATGGTAGGCTCTGGGGTCTACCAACTGCTACACTACCTCACCTCCCATCCATCCTTTAGGAGTCCATTTTCTATACAACAAATCTTCTTCTCTGCTTCAATATCTCCTGCACAAGCAACATTAGGGACTATACCTAGAAGTGGCAGAAGGTAGGCTGTAGGCTCTGCAAGCTGCCGCACTACCTCACCTTCCAGCCCTCCCTTAGGAGTCCACCTTCTATGCAATAACCCTTCCTTCTCTGCCTCAATATCCTCTTCCCAACGAATATCAGGTACTATAGCTAGACATGGCAGATGGTAGGCTCTAGGCTCTACCAATTGCTGTACTACTTCACCTTCCAGCCCTCCTTTAGGAGTCTACTCTTTATACAGCAAATCATTGTTCCTGTATACAGACTTCCCTCTTCCTTGATCCACAGGTGTTTTCTTAACTATTTCCCTCAGGCTTTGTACTGTAGGCTCCATAAGTTGAGCCTATCTCAACTGTACATTTGTAACCCTCCCTAGCTCCACTTATGCAGGAAGCCTAGTATTTCCTGACAGCTGTACCTCTCTGTCAGTCAGGGTGGCATCATTCCCCTGCATCCTTGCAGTCACCATGTCCAAGGGAACATCCGTACATCCCAGCAGCTGTGGCTCAATTTCAGACTTACTGCTGCAGGATAGCTACTTCTCTGAAACAAAGTCCAAATGAATGGTACAATTAGTGCTCCAATACAAACTAAATAACAGAAAAAAGCACTGTTGCGAGTCCTCAGTAAAAGTTGAATAAAATATTGTTAAGCGCTTTCATCAACAAGTGTGACTTACTCAGAACAAAGAAACAATTGAATAGACAAGTTTGAATACACAAAACCAGTTAACTATTGGTTCAAAACTACCCAATGCTGTTCAGAGAGAGTTTAGTACTCATGAATATTTAAGCAACTAAAGTGCCTATGGCTAAACCATATTTACAAAGAATGATAAAAACTTTTGTTCAACAACACATTTGCTGTGAAGAAAACTTTTAAACATACACATATTGTTGTTAAAAATCAACAAAAATTCAGAAAAAAAACACTACTCTGTTACTTACAGAGTTCTTCAAACTAAATACAAGTAAGATAAAACTGTCTATTAAATATTACTTGTTAAATATATGAAGTTTTATATACTAAAGTAATGTTGAAATATTTGTTGTATATAAATATTTCCCTAAAAAAATTACTGCAATAGTAAATACACATGAATTAAGTTAAAATTTCAAACTGATTTGCTTTCAACAGATGTTGCAAAATATGAGTGTTATTAAACTGAATCTGCCTTTTCTTTTAAGATAGGCATTATTGTTACATGTTCATTTAATCCTGGTGGAAAATCTGCAGCCAACCTTAACTGCCATAAAAGTTCCTTCTTATGTAATGCATTTTGCCAATCACCACCTCTCACTTCAACAAATATAAAATCAAGGATGGCAAACTTGAACCCTACAAAATTCGTACATAAAGTACTATGTTTGTATAAAGCATTAGTATCTTTTCTATTTTTAATGTCCTATAGGTGTTCATATATCCTGGTCTTTAATAATCTCTCTGTCTTGCCAACATAAAATGAGGAACAGATATTACATTTAGCTATGTATACCAATTTGCTTGAGGAACAGTTGCCACTTTTAAGAAAAACGTAACTTTTATTATGGTTGTCAATTGTAATAGAACTATCTTGTAATATGTAGGAACAATAGGAACATCTACCACAGGGTTTGCTTCCACCCTTGTTCACTTGTGCCCCTATTGGATTACTACCTCTCTCTAATAGTAATTTCAAATTTGGTCCTACCTTTGTAGAAAATATTGGTTTGTCACACAATATTCAGAATATCTCACTGTTAGTTTTAAAGACATTCCATTTTTTTATTAAAATGTCCTTAATCTTGGAATATAGGGGACTGTACTGTATTACACAAGCTTGCTGAAAATCAGTTTGGTTGTTGACATCTGAAACCTTCACTAAATTGTCATTGTGATCACCACCTCCACCCAGTAGAGGCATGTATGTATTGCCCCATTTGTCAAGAACATCTGAAAGTATTGGGTCTATGAAATAGCCAGGGTAACCTCTCTCTAGGAACATGTCTTTTAAATGTTCAAGTTTGCCATCCTTGATTTTGCAGTAATGTTTTAGGGAAATATTTATATACAACAAATATTTTAATATTATTTTAGTATATGAGACTTTATATATTTAACAAGTAATATTTAATAGACAGTTTTATCATACTTGTATTTAGTTTGAAGAACTCTGTAAGTAACAGAGTAGTGGGGTTTTTCTGAATTTTTGTTGATTTTTAGCAACAATATGTGTATGTTTAAAAGTTTTCTTCACAGCAAATGTGTTGTTGAACAAAAGTTTTTATCATTCTTTGTAAATTTGGTTTAGCCATGGGCACTTTAGTTGCTTAAATATTCATGAGTACTAAACTGTCTTTGAACAGCATTGGGTAGTTTTGAACCGATAGTTAACTGGTTTTGTGTATTTAAACTTGTCTATTCAATTGTTTCTTTGTTCTGAGGAAGTCACACTTGTTTTATTAATATTTTATTAAACTTTTACTGAGGACTCGCAACGTTGGTGCTTTTTTCGGTTATTTAGTTTGTATGGAGCACTAATTGCACCATTCATTTGGACTTTGTGATTCCTTCTACCCATACCATAATTTCTCCCTTTCCCTGGTTCTGAAGAAAAGGCACTCTTCCCACCCGCAAAAAGTTATCCTCCTTTCCAAACCCCATGCCCTTTTTCCTTGCCATTCCTCTTCATGCTCTTCTACCTCCTGACTCTACTATCCATCATTTCCTTCCCATTTATAAAATAAACACATGCCACTTTGCTACTTTGCTGTGTTGCCATGTATGGTAGCAGTGTCTGTGCAGCACATATGCAGTACTTTAGTGCACATGTGGAAGCACATCACTGCGAGCTTACCATCTGGATGCTGATTGCCCCGGGCCACATAACATATAGCATGGTCTATCTAACTGCATGCTGACTGCCATTTCCATACATGCAATTCATCTTCCTTCAACTAAACAAGTAATTACCACCTGCATGCTGATTGCCCTGGGCCACATGACACATAGCATGGTCTGTCTAACAGCATGTTGACTGGCATTTTAATAAATGCAATTCATCCACTCGCAACTAAAGAAGCACTTGCATTTTTTTGATAATCAGAGGCATTTTCAATATTGAAGCCAATAAGTGCTAAATAGTAATTACTCATTTGAACAGTCAAGTAAAGTTTTAAGGTTTCATTTTTTTCAATGCGACTTATTTCTCAAGGCCCAAATAATGGGTCATTTGAGACATAATTCCTGTTTTCCTAATCATCAGGTTATTTGTGTTTTTTCTTCTATAATAAACAGTATTTGGTCTTTACCTGTTAAAGTTGGTAGAATTAATTTTAATGCCTTAGAGAAGATTAACATGAGTATTTTGTCTTAGACAAGATTAACATGAGTATTCTGCAATCTATATTTAATAATGAATTTAACCAGTGTAATACATATTGGGTTGGATCCTTATCCAGTTTCAGTAAAGGAACTGTAAACATACACTTCCAAGAGAGAGGAAAGATATTTTAATTTTAATACAATAAATACTTTTTAAACAAATGAATGACATTGTTGGATATATTCTGTAAATTTCATCAATTATTCTGTCAGTTCCTGAGACTTCAGGGGCTTCATTTTCTGTGTTAACTTGTTTGCTTATTTCTGTCAGTCATACGTTTTGAAATACTTGTAATAATTTCCATTGATTGTTCATTTGCTATAGTTTTATTTAAGCAGAAAAGCAATAAACATCCATTTAAGTCTACCTTTTTATCTTTAAAAATGTTTTCATAAGATTTATTTAATCTTGCAAAGACGTTCTCCGCATCCATAACACTTCTGTCATTCATTGCAATCTGGATACTTTTTTATTTAATTCAGTCTAGCTAACATTTTAGATCTAGTTGGAAGTCTGTCTGAGCCCTTAGTAGTTGTTACTGAATCCAACTTCAGTTTTACATTTTTTTGTTTTCAAGATTATTGTTACTATAGAAGTGACACCCCAACCCCATGTGCAAAATGGGAAAGGGGTTGAGGATGGATGGATACTCACCACACTATCCCACATATTATCTGGCTGCATCCTCTTGCCTTCCCACCTCCATATTCCTGATTCTCCCAATTGCTGCTTAGTGAATAACGCATATGTATCTGTTTGCTGAATGGCCCTTTTGAGTTCTCACAGTGTTACCCTCACAATATTCAATGCTAGCCCTGTTGAGTAAATATTCCTACAGGAACTTGTAAGTATAAAACTAGGAGCAACCATTTTTGGAGTTCCCAGTTATGGTCTCTAGCAGTAGCAGCAGACAGTGAATGATGTCAAGACATTATCTCTGCTTTTCTGATTTTTCTGAGTTGACTCAGAAGTCTTCCGATCTTCCCACAAGGATATGCAGGAATCAAGTCCTCCAAACCTTCCCCGTGACTCAGAGCTGGTTATCCATTACATTATCCTGTCCTCCAGCCAACTCTATTGTCTATCAGAATCCATGCCAGAACTCAGATGACTGGCACCACAGATGGGTACTTTGCCTCTGGACATCAGGACAATATGTAGTTTTTCCTTTTCTAGAGGTAGTGATATTTTGTGATTTAATTTAAAGTGTTAACTAACTGTAGACTAATAGTCTCACAGGTTTCAACATTCAGAAGCATTGTAACCAACCTATTATCATATTCTTTTGTTTTTTTATGGCACCAGCTAATAATCCTACAATATAAATGTGATTCAAAAGAATCAAAAGATATAATATTATTTATTTCTCCATTATTATTGTTGTGACTTTCGGCTTTTCCTGGTTAGGGGTCGCCACAGCGGAACTCCGGTCCGCTAATGATTGGCAGTAGATTTTTACATGCCGAGTTGCTGGCCCTGACCCACAAGCTTCAATGAAGGTATGACCATTCATACATGTCTCCACACAGAAGACGCTCTAGCTGAGAATCGAACCGGACAATGTCTTGCTGTGAAGCGACAATGCTACCGCAGCACCACCACCACATTTCTCCATTATTATTAATTAAAAATAGTTCTCTGTTTCTTTTCTTTAGTATATTATTATTCAGGTCTTTGCTGTTAGTCTATTTCTTTAGCATACTGATTAATTTTTATTGAATATTTTCATATATAGGGGAATTCTATGCACTGTTCAGGCACTGTAACTAGCAAATTTAAATGTGAGTGTTTTGATCATGAAAGGGACAACAATAACAGAATCAATCTTTATACCCAAGTCATTTGAGATGTAAATTCTATCAATACACATTTGAGTCCAAAAGACATGAGAATTGCAAGTAAAAATGAACAATTTTCTGGTTATATAAAATAGTGTTGCAAATGTATCCCAAACTTTTACTTGCAATGTTAACCATACTATTAAATAAAATATTATATTCCACACAGGTGGTGCTGCGGTAGCATTGTCGCCTCACAGTAAGACGTTGTCCTGTTCGATTCTCAGCTAGAGTGCCTTCTGTGTGGAGACATGCGTGAATGGGTGTACCTTCGTTGAAAGTTGTGCATCAGGGCCGGCAACTCGGCATGTAAAATTCTACTGCCAATCATTAGCGGACCGGAGTTCCACTGTGGTGACCCCTAACCGGGAAAAGCTGAAAGACACAACAACAACAAAGGATTAATTGTTACTATACAAATTATAAGGTCTGTTGTTTTTTGTAAGAACATGAAACATTTAAATAACATCACAAAAATATTATACTCAAATATTTTTTTCACGGATATCACTTAGCTCTTTTACCAACAGTGGGATATAGTAACTTCTCAGTTGTCAGTTTTGTTTTCGTTGTAACATTACTTATCTTGTGTCTTTGTAAATGCAATAACATTATGCAGATTCCTTTCAATATGCATCTTTAGAGATATGCAATTCCAGTTCATATATTCGCAGCTTTTTGACATAAGAAACAGCTTATTGGTACTGTTAAAAGTCTTTGTTTTATAAGAAGGAACATCTGAAACCTGTCAACATGTAGAATATGAGTGCTTATATTTTTCTTTTTAATAGCTTTAATTAAGGGACAGAAGGCTTTCCTTTTTGCGTTTCATTGTTTTTATAGAAAAGTCATTTTTCAAATCTAATATTATTGTTACCCATTTAAATAGGAGAGTTGCACTAGGCACTTTTTAAATTAATTCATTGCCCAAATACATGATTTTTTAATTATATGTATTAAAGCATCTTCTGATTTTGCAGGGAGTTTCAAAAGTGATCTATGCATTTTACAAATACTGGTATTAATACAACTTCTGATTTTGTAGGGGTTTTCAAAAGTGACCCAGGTAATCACTCTTCCCCAAATACAAAAAATGAAGGAACCAAGCCAGCAATCCACTCATATATTTTATTTAGCGATTTTGTCTCATAGTAGAAACTTCATCAGAATAATCTCAATACCACCCAACATATCCTAATATAGATACATTAATTAACCGACCTCTTAAAGGGAAATGCATTTATATCAAATCCTACCTAAGTATAAAAACATGAATTGTATACAAGAATAAATGTAGTCAATTGGTTAATTAATGTATGTATATTAGGATATGTTGGGTGGTATTGAGATTATTCTGATGAAGTTTCTTCTACAAGACGAAAGTGCTAAATAAAATATCTGAGTGGATTGCTGGCTTGGTTCCTTTGTTTTTTTGTATTTAGTTCATGTGGTGCTTGTGTTCACTCCTCCCTTAAAGAAAACAAGATCCTTTAGGTTTAATATTTTGGGAAGCTAGCTGTTACTATGTATATTGTTTTATATCACATATACTGTCAGATCTTTCTTCCTTCCTTTATTTATTTCCATGTTTTGTAAATATAACAGTTTATCCAACAGTCACACATTTTATTTTAAGAAGAGGTCTGGGTCTCTCCATCTTTTAATCTCCCATCTATGTTGGATAAAGAATTATCTGTCCTTTATCTGAACTCCTTGTTCCAGCATTACCATTTCAAGAACTTCACTTGTATGAAATCAATTTTAATATGAAAGCCACAATCTGTAAGTCTCTACTTATAGATATTTCTTTTTTAGAAAGTCCAAGGGTGCATATTTTTCTTATGTTGATTCAAATTGGTTAGTCACAGGAAGGTCAATAAATTAATCCCAGAGCTGTGCATTTACAGTTCTATGACAAGTCAGTGAAATAAAGTTCTTAGAATGATAAAACTGGTTATTTTTTCTTACTTAAGTGGCATGTAACTTTCCTAGCAGATTTCATAAATATCTGCAGAGCAGTTAAATGGATCTAAGCCTTGATTACGATCTTGGATCCTACCCTGTACTGATTGTTTGAGACTTATTTTGAAG
Organism: Protopterus annectens; assembly: GCF_019279795.1. Taxonomy (NCBI): domain Eukaryota; kingdom Metazoa; phylum Chordata; order Ceratodontiformes; family Protopteridae; genus Protopterus; species Protopterus annectens. The sequence goes on along the minus strand of NC_056749.1, from coordinate 660,085,655 downwards.
CCGTTTGAGGCCCAACATAGTGAGGCCTGATTTTGCAAATAAACAATATACTTATATAAAGCATATATCCAGTTCTTGCCTGTACTGACTTTCAAGCATCTTCCCTGAAGATGTTCACTATAAATAAATTTTGCTTGTGTATTCAAAGGTTTTAATACTGTTTTCATCTACTGAGAGCATCTGTAAGTAATGTATACATCCAAAGTGTTGTAATTTATGTTTGATATTAGTTTAAGCAGTCATTTTTGCAGTTCCTTTAATAAATGTGAAGAGCTGTTGCCATATTGATTTTCTAGCTGTCATTTTTGTAGTTTTTGTTAATCATGTATGGCAGAGTAATGTTATTTTTTTGCATATTTCAAGGATTTTATTTAATCTTTTCAATTACTTTCTCTTGAATTATGTTCAAATTGTCATTAGCTTTTTGACTAGGTACTATGAGTTTGGTGTATACCAAGTCTTGCAAAAATATTAATGACAAAAAATAAGTTAAGACCCAGTGTGATAGCTTTGGACACATTGTTGCCAAGAAGCTGTTCTGTCTGGCAGTATGTATTGTTGGGATTTAATCTTTTTTAATGTCAATGATTTGGATGGTTCCTGTAATGAAGACAACAGTACCTTCCATGACTTCATTCATAGATGGAGCTTTATACACATTTTCAAGCAATCAGTAAGACATTTTGCCTGCCATGACAGCTCGTTTTATTCCTTAGCCTATGGAAAATTGTTTGACTCTCTTGATTTTTTGTAGTTATAAAACTACGGAAATGAGTGCTCAACAGAGATTGAGTATGTCTTCAGAATTTTGATTGTTTCTGTCTATCATGAGATAGTAATATTTTTGCAAGACTTGCTTTCTCAGTTTACTTATTCATGTTTATTGAAATTAATATTCGTTATACAAATTACGTCATAGTCAAACACTGAGACGAGAAAAACCATTGCTTTGTGAGGCTTCACAAATTCCCTTTTAGGGGTTTCTGTAAATATAATCATAAAGGAATTATGCAATAATACTGTTATGTGTCAGTTTATTTCTGGTGTGATCAAAACAAAGGCAGACTTGAAAATGTATGTAAATAAATGGAAATTACTTACAAATGGTTGTAGTCAATGGCATAGGTTTAAAACTTTAGAATACTTTCAGTCCATTTTGAAATGTATGAAATGTAGGTATAAGTTTGCAAGTAATACAAAAAAAATGAAAAAAAATATTTGAACATATATATAATGAATGTTGTTTTGAACTGATGAAGTTAAACTGGAGACAACAATGCCAATTAGAAGCTGAACTTTTAGTTTAAATGATTTTTGAGATGCATCTTCTTCTTCTGAAGATTAATCTACCTATAAATAAATTTTCTATATCATGCAGACAGAAATCAAATTAAAATTCTAAAAAAAAAAAAAAAAATTAAGACCAGGTATGGGATAAATGCAAAAAAGCTGGGCTGTAAATTACTAAATCATTTTCTTGTAATTTAACTACAACACAGGAAGAAATATTAAATAAGGACTATGTTGCCTGTGCACTGGCCCAGTAATCAAGGAGCCTCAATCCTTATCACTAACACCAGTGAGGAGGGTCCATATTGGGAAGGATAGCAAATGCACACATAGTAAAGTACAATTTCCCTTAAGAGCACACAGAGGTCACATTCAGTCTGGGGCTGGTTTCTCCCTTTCTCACCAGATCCCCAATAAGACTCCCCACTGGCACAGCTATGGAGTGGGGTCCTTAGCCAGGGTCCCAAGCTAAGTCCTCCTAGTACTCTCTCTGTCCAACCAGTGCTTCGTGTCCCTGCCCAAGTAGCTTACGCACACGTACACACACTTCAAGATATGATTTATATACAACCACACAGACACTTCTTGGGGAAGGCTGGCACAGGCTATGCCCCTTCTGTCCAGCCTATAAGTTAGTAATCACTGCCACCAGGACTCTTACTTATCAGCTACTAAAAAGGTCCTTACCAAAGAGTGTCCAATTATTACTAATATTATTATCCAAATGGTAAGTGTGACTGAGCAGCAAGGCTTATTTGGAGTGGCTTTGTACAGTATCACTATATACCTGCAATGTACTCTAGAGCTTAAATTATCTCTACACAAAACCACCACAGTTGAAATGTTTAAAAATATTTAATAATAAATAATAAAAACACAAGACAATACTTCTTAATGCACAGTGCTAGTCAAGAGTTCAGAGATCACAGGAAAATACTTAACATAATACACTAGAATAGTTCTGACATAAATATAGAAAACAGCTAGTCTAATCTTACTATTTCCTATCTATTCCTTAAGAGAAACACTAAAGTCTAAGATCCTACTTACATATAGACAGAGCAAAGCAAGTGCTGGTGAGTGGTCAGTTCTGAAGATAATACAAAATGTTCTCTCTCTGTCTCTGAGAAAGTCCTTTAAATTGGTAATACATCCTGCTGACTCATTTTAGATTACATCACTCTTAACAATTCTCTGGTTTCCCAGGCTAACAAAAACTCTGCATTAACACTTCTTAGTAAGCTTATACCTGGTCAGGAAACTACAGCAATTAAAGACATTATACATGTAAAATCTAGCAATTAACTCTAGTCTCAAAACAATAGAAAGGATCTGTTGGTTCAGACAGCATGCCTCCATGCCCTGAGATCAAAACAGTCATAAAATGCTTGACTTATCAGCTTTCTTTCAGCAGAGTGCACTGTTGTTACATTTTGCAGTTCAACATCCAATACAGTCTTTTCACATTTAAGAGAACAAGCCTGTGGCTTATATTAATATTTACAAATGACAGAATTATCTACACAATTCTATCTAGCTAGGCTGGCAGCCTTCACATATCTTCACAATGACTAAATGCTATTCTTTGCGATACATTTGGCATTTTAAGTCTGAAACTTACAAGGAGACTATTGCTTATCAAGCAGCTTACATGGACTTGTTAAAGAAGTAATACAAATTTTCACAGTAATTAACGAAGAGTTAAATGGAGTTTAATCAGTAGGTAGCACTGAAGCAGTTAGTAGCAAATGCTATGGTCGTTTGCAACATGTTCCATCTGGAAAAGTTTCCAGTGCTATCATGGCTTGAAAATGCTGTTCTGGCAGTTACAAAACTTCTGTCATACGTATACAAGATATTTAATCTGCTCAGTTGAAAATTTATTTCTAAGAGATAAGAGTAAAGCATGACTTTGTTTATAGATATAGTAGATATTGACAATGCTGTACTAAAGTAAAACATAACAGACCAGTGGCAGTATGTTTTCAGCTTAATAAATTTTCTAAAATCTAATCAATTTAAAAAGTTTGTAATAGAGTTGGACAGTCTTCAGAATTCTGAGGTAAAATGGGGTAAAACTATAGACTGAAAAATAATATGTAACACTCAAAAGGCATATATTTTCTTTTACATCCTTACTTCATAGAAGTGAAACTAAACTGACAGACAGCTGTAATCATTCAGAAAGATATGCTGAATGAGTTTCATAATTCTCTTATACTTAATACAAGCCCTTTGTCTGAGCATGTAATGGATATATCTAAGCTGATGAAAGCTGCTGTGACTCAGAATCAGCAAAATATCCCTGCATCTTCATTATGCACATGCAATGTACTGTTATGAATATTCTGCAATGCCGGTATGAGATTAAAGAATGTCAATAGATATTTACTTAAGTTCCCCTCCTGCAACAACATTACACACTGAAAGGAGGAATCAATAATGTACCAGGATCACTCAGGCCTCAACAGCTGGGCTGTGTTCCCTGCATATACACTGCAAGTATCCTGACAATAGTAAATACAGAGTTCATAGCCAACACCCATTTAACCTGTCAGTTATTGGAATTCCACCCTGGCTACCCTGTCAGGCCTAACATATGATGATCTCCCACATCTAGCCTAATAAGATTTGAAATCATTTGTCATCTCCTCCTAGGCTTACGTTGAGCAGACCCATCGACCTAATGGCAACTAGTGATGCAGTGATTAAACCCAGTTTCAGCTCCTTTCTGCAGCCTGGCAATGTTGCACAGCTCTATTCCATTCTACTCACCCATCTGTTCAGCAACGGTGTTCCTTCTCACAGAAATTTGTCTACAAGCTTCCTTTAAATTCTACTCTAACAGCCAGACCAGTGATGTAACTCCCTCACATAGCATGACCTCCTCATTCCATAAAGCAAAACCTATGTAGTCCAACACTGGTCCTCTAGCTTGTACATGTCTTCATGTTGTAGTCACCCAGTGGAATGAAAATTGCATTCAACATAATCTACAGTGATTTGGTTTTGAAACCTATCCTTCAGTGGCTTTACATGGGGAGGACTATTGAAATGGCAGCATTCCAAATGCCGAGTGCTGACACACCGAGAAAACAAAAGGCAGAAACTCCAACAGAAGAGCGAATCTTGAACATTGCTCTGATCCTTTCTTTTCTGCAGGGGCAAGCCCCACCAACCCTGAACTTATATATAACAACTCTGAGGTCACCATACCTTGGAGAAAAGAGAATATACTGGGAAATTACCATCTTGGAATTAGTATATATAACACTGTTTTTTTCAGCCATTCAATCTCCTTGTTTTAGGACTCACTGTAGCAGGTCCTAACATGTCAAATGATTAGCTTAAAAACCTTACATAAGTTGAAATTGTCTTTAGCAGTACAAGCAATCCAGTGAGAGAAAATATAATATATGCAAATTCTTATGGATGACTTGATAATGTGGGCATGCAGCAAAAATGAATCCATAGACTAGCATTTTGATTTTGATCTCTGCAATGTGAACTACTTCTTTCAGATATTTCTAAATGTAAAACTTACTAGTTTCAAAAGATGGTGATCACATGTTGACACATAATACCTGCACATTGCTTGCTGTTACTCTACTCAGTGAAACATAGATCTTTTTAAGTCCAGTGAATAAAAATGACTTAATGTATTTGATACAATTATATGACTGGTGCAAAACAGAAAATTTGTGACAAATATCAAAGAAAGACATTGAAAGAATATTTGTCCAACAGAAATTAAACTTTTTGTAGTGCATGGAACAGCTCTACATCACTTAATCAAACTTACTATTCATCAAATCCCTTTTCGACCCCTATTTGTCAAACATACAAATCAGCGAATACACTTTTAAGCAAATCTTTTCCTAGGCAAAGCAATGGTTGGCTGCCATGTGAAATTTGCAGTTTTCCCCACTTTAGTGCGATCTTGGAGTTGGTATATTTAATTTGGGGGGCATAGCCCCCACCTGGCTAGGTTTCAACCTTTGCTTTTTTTCATGTTTGGTAGGTTGGCTTACTGTTGGTTAGCCCTAGGAAAAGTTTTGTTTAAAAGTGCATCTGCTGATTTGTGTGTTCGACAAATAGGGGTTGATGAATATGGATTTGATAAATAGTAAGTTTGATTAACTGATATAGAGCCACATGGAACATCATGATTACACTCCAATATTCACAGGGATAAAGACAAAGAAGTTAAGCACATCTGTGCTGCGAGACCTAACATTGAATTGTTAAGATCGGGACTCACTGTAGATACTGAGAACTTACAGTGTCAGCCAGCAAATGACAGCAGCAGAAGTTAAAAAAAGCTTAATTTCTGCCTGCTGTCTCTGCTTGCAATCTGTCCCTGCCATTGTTTCAAAATCTTACTCTGACCTAAGACATGAATTGCTGTCTGTTTGACACTGCTCACTAAATGCTTTACCAACTTTGAAAGCCAGCAAAACACGTGGTACTTTTTTTTTTCTTTTCTGTAAATCTCCGTGTACTGCAAAGAATTATGATTAGTCTTCCATCCTAAACTACTATTATATGCTCTTGACACAGATGCCATGATTAACCTTTCAAGTTTCATTCTCAAAGTGAATTTCTTGGCATCCATTTTTCCAGCACATAGTAACATGGTTACAGTCTGAGACCCATTCATAATTGACTATGTCCCATACTGCTTGCCACACGGACAGTTCCACAGTATGACAAAGCAGTAGAAAAGCTGTTATGCCTCTGGAGTTTTGGAATAAACTATGTTTTACTTAGGCCAAATGAAACACTTACATATTTATTGAACATTGTACATGTTAGATACCCTTGATATATTTTACCGTTGTTTCATAAAATTGATATGTTGAAACAGGGTATGCATTATGGAATTTGATATAGTTTGTTTGAAGTAAAATACAGAATCCTAATGTCTGCTTCCTTTGTTGTAATTTGCCTTTAATATTATGATGTATATATGTTTATGCAAAAAGGTGCAATCGATAAAATAATAAGTAAGCACTCAATTATTTAGATTTTTGAGGTCTGTAAAAGAAAGAGTTAATTTGGATATGTGGTAAATTTTTTGATACAAAAGAGACAACTTAAAAAGTCTTCATCTTTAACACATGCAAAGTAAACATCTCAAGATCTGAAGTCTGTGTACCACCCAGAAACCAGAATACATGATTTCCTCACTACTGTAGACACATGATGATCAAAGGCTAGATTACTGTCTATGTGTGTCCCCAAATCCCTGACTACTGGGTCACCTTTTAGAGGGGTTTTGTTAGTATGATAGTTACCAGGGTGATTTGCATCCTAAAGAATAATATTATTCATTTCTTGGCATTTAGTTTTAGTCCATGGCTTTGACACAAGTTATTTTTCTGTGTCAGCTCTTCCTGGACAGCATTACTGTCAGTTAGGGATTCTATGACTGCTCCTAAATTGCAATAATCTGCAAATTTATTCATCCAGATGTCTTTGATATTGGCCTTCACTTCAGAGAATTAAATGCCAAAAAGGAGTGGTTCCAGGAGTCATTACTGATGGTATCTGCTTGTGACTAGGCTCTTTGTAGAGGTGGATTCCCTAATTCTAACTTACTGATTCCTGTCTGTGAGCCAGCTGGCTATCCAGTGAGTGACATAACGGTTTATACCTAACCTCTTGAGTTCATCAACAATGTCTGAGTGGGGTTTTATATCATATGCCTTGGCCAGGTCAAGGTAGGCAGTCTGAATTGTTTCACCCTCTTCCATTGCTTTGGTGGCCTTCTCAAAGAAGGCCACCAGGTTGAGTAGGCATGACCTGTCTTTGATGAAACCAAATTGGGTTGCATCTACTGTTTGGTGGTTTCCCATGTCATTGTTTATAATTTCCATGATAATATTTTCCTCAGCTTTGCATATGAGACTAGTAAGACTTATGGATTTGTAATTTCTGGGATTTGTAGATGGCCCACCTTTGTGTACAGGGATGACTATTTGTGTTCTCCGTTCATGAGGCACAAAGCTTGTTTGGAGGCTACAGTTAAATAGCAATTCCAGCAAGCCTGATAGGGCATGTTTCATGTTATTTAGAAGGCATCCTGGGATACTGTCTGGACCTATCAACGCAATGTTCTTGGCCTTATAGAGAGCACTTTGAAACTGTTCTCTAGTGATAGTAGGAGGAGTTATATTTGATGGTATTTCCTGAGGGGACAGAGGGGTAAAGTTAGAGCTGAATTTGTCTGCCAGTGGATTTGTTATATTTTCTGCCTCAGTATAAATGGTTCCATTAACAATTAGCTCTGCACACAAATGTGTATTGCCTTTGAGGTTGTGGACATAGCTAAAGAATGCCTTGTTGTTATCCTTTGTCTGGAAGACAGTATGTGTCCTCTGAGTTGTTTGTTTAGTTTGATGAAACCGCTTTTATCCTGCAGTGTGCTACACCTCAGAAATTTTGCCATGACTTTCCTCCTCCTGTTATGCAACCTGTTGATATTGTCATTGTACAAAGGTGGCTGTTTTTTGTAGTTAGTTCTATACATCTTTCTGGTGGGTATAGCTACCTATATGCAGCTACTAACATTCTTGAATAGGATTTTTGTGAACAGTTCTATGTAGGCAGCAGTCGTCTCAAGGTTTATGGGGGCTTCAAATTTTGCCAGGTTATTACTTAATAGTAAGAAGTTAGCCTTAAAGTACTGCTTAAGCATTCCAGGGTTAGCTGAGGTTCCAGGTTTTATTTTTTTCCTTCAGCAGAGACCAGTTTGTGTTTGGCCTTACCGGAGAAGAAATTACACTAGGGTGTGTACAGCAGTCTCCCATATTAGTGAGGACCAGATCCAGTATGTTTGCACTCTTTGTTGGCATATTGACAATCTGGTCCAGGGAGTTTGTGTTTAAAAAATCCAGGAATCTCTATGACTACATGTTTGGTGTTGTATGAAGTGTTTGTGTGGTCTGCATTGCTCTAATTATCACTCATATCTGCATTTAATTTTGATTTGAAGCTCTTTATTTAAGGTTTGATCACTTCTTTTTTGTATATTGTTCTAGTATTACATTTGTTTTGTTTCATGTTTTCTGTTCTGTTGGAGTTTTAAGAGTTCTTATCTAGGGTCAGTTAAAAAAGTTACCAAATAATTCCTTTGCAACTGTAAATAGTATCAGTTAATTAGTAGGGGGGAGCTGAGAAACAGCATTGCTCTTTTATTTAGAAATATCTGTAGTTAGCCGAAGTGTTTGTGTGGTCTGCATTGCTCTGATTATCACTCATCTCTGGATTTAATTTTGATTTGAAGCTCTTTATTTAAGGTTTGATTGCTTCTATTTTGTATCTTATTCTAGTATTACATTTGTTTTGTTTTAAGTTTTCTATTCTGTTTGACTTTTAAGAGTTCCATCTCCCACTCCTTGTTGTGCCCTTAAATTTGGTGGCTTTGGCGTTGCCCGCCCCTACTATATATCTAATTTTGGACACTCATCCCAGTCCCATCTCATCAGCTTATTCTACTGAGTACAGAGAGACCATTTGGGAAGGCCCACCCCTTAGTTTCTCAACCTTGAATTATAGTGTTTCATCCCTTCCCAAGTAACCTAAAAAGACATTGCACTTTATGCATCTGCTTTTACAGAATTTCTGTTTTGTGCTAATTTATTTTACTTTTGCTGCTTGTTCTTAAAAGTACTCAATTGCATTTATTCTGCTGCATTTATTACTGCTTGTTAGTAGCCTGATTAAATTCTAACTGTTATTCTAAGCCTTTTGATTTAAGCACTTGGGCTTCTGGAAAGTTGTTTTACATTAAGAAGGTTTGTTGTCTAAACTCTTGTGGCAGGAGAGGTATCTTACATCCTTCTAAGTTGGGAATTGCTGGTTGAAGGCTTAGTGTCTGTTATTCTAAAAGTGCCTTAGTTCTGGTTCAAGCATTTGGGCTTCAGGCCAGTTATTTTACATTAAGAGGGTTTGTGGTCTGCATTGTTGTGGGAGGAGAGGTTAGATTCTGCCCTTCTGAGTTGGGAATTGCTGTTTGAAGGCTTAATGTGAATGCTTTTTATTTCTGAAATTGGTGCACCTTGTTTGCTGTAGCATAGACTAGATTCAGACTTGCTAACTCTATCTCTGTTTGTATAACTTGAGCACTCATCCAGGCCATCTTTTTAGAGAGGTTTCCTTGCACCCTAGTGGCAGGAGTGTGCAGTTAGAACTTGTATGATTGAAGACTGCTGGAACAGGGCTCAGTTTTGAGCTTTTATTGGTTAATTGGTTAATTTGTTTAAATCAGTTTGCTGTTGTTTGCTACTGTTATATTTATGTTTGCATCTGTTCTCTTGTGTTAAATTGATCTAAACAGAGTTTAAATATCTTTAGCATTTTCTGGTTACAGGTTTTGCTTTATCCAGATCTGTTTGTGTGATTCCTATGTTTCCTGCTACTCCATCTTGTGTTGGCCAGGGTCTGGCTGCACTTAGTGGTAGTAGGTGAGCTGGTTGGAACTGGTCTTGCATAGGATGTTGAGCTAAGAGCTCAGGGACAAGGGATGATTGGTCACTTCCAGTGTTTCTATTTTACTTTCCATTTTAAGGTATTTAAACCCAGAATTTGCATGGGTTTGTGGTTGTTTGCCTATCATGCACCACCACCATGCTGTTTTAACCCTTTGTGAGGTATCTCAGTTGCATTTTTCCCTTACCAGCTCTCCTGTGTAAGTGAGGCCCTCGTCTGCAGCTGTTATATTGATTTTATCCAGCCATACTCACACCTATAGGTAGTCTTCTCAGATAGTGCCCACTCTACTATCCCTGACCTCTCTTTCACAGATTCTGATAACCATGAATGGACAATTTCCTATGGTTTCACCTGTTAGTTTGGTTGATAGGGGAATCTGAAGACAGTGCAGCAACTGCCTTATGTACACAGACAACCTTCTACTACTACCACCTAGGAACACATTATGTGAGAGATGCAATGACATTAAGAAACTAGAATCCTTGCTGTCTCAGTCACAAGCCAGTACATCTGGCACTGAGAAGGTTGTCTGCACAAACACTATGAACACTACACCTCTAACACCGCCCACATCTGTACAACACACTCCTACATATGTGGGGTTCTCAACAAAAACATACCTAAACAAAAGAGACCTCCGAATCAAAAACACACACACACATCACAACCTACAACACCAAGCATCACACATAGTACACATTTCTGTGTCTCAGCCTCTAAGACCCAGCCAGAAACCTAAAATACTAATCATAGGAGTCTCTGTTGTGAGACATATAGATGTGATCCTCACCAGGCTAGACAAGGAGTCACTCTAAGTTGCTTGTCATGTGCTAGAATCTGCCATATCACTCACATACTCAAGTCTCTTAACAACAGATACTGTTATGACTCTGTCAGACTCCATGTTGGTGAGACCGACTTGAGACATACCTCTCTGGACTATATGAAGAGAGACATGTTTGAGTTGTCCAGTGCAGGTATGTCCCTATCCTTAAGTAGCATCCTACCATCACCTAGAATGATGCCTCAATACAAACAGAAAATGATTGACTTTAACAATTGGCTTAGTTTCTGGTGTCATTCCAATGGGATCCAGTACCTGACAGTCTGGGAGGACATGATTGACAGACCATGATGCTTTGCCAGAGATGGCCTTCATCTGTCTCCCCTGGGCTTCAGGCTTCTGACAAAGGCTCTTGCCTCCCCTATAGTGCCTTTTTTAGACAAAGTCATGAGCACAAAATTACCAACATGAAAGTTTCTTTTAAATGAAATTTAAAGGTCATGCTGCTAAATGCTGGGAATCTTTGCATGAAACTTGCACTCATTGCAAGCATTCCTTACCATGGAGGATGCTGACATTTGTGCAGTCATTGAAACCTGGTTCAGAACTGTGGAGAGCAACCCAGCCTTACCCGGTTACTCATTCTACCATACTTTCAGACCTCAAACAGAGGGCTACAGAGCCACAGGAGGTGGAGTTTCAATATTTATCAAAGACTTACACACCTTCAGGCTGGTCAAATGGTATGACGCACAAGAGACACTCCAAATGCAGTTAACTGTTGACTAAACACCTATTCAAATCATACCTAGCTACAGACCCCCAACCATGACTCAGGACGCCCACTTCACCTATCTGGACTTACTTGACTCCATCAAGATTCAACCCTCTACCCTGATCCTGGGTGACTTTAACTACCCAACCATAGAGTAGAAGACTTATTCTAACCCAAATGTGAACACCAGAGATTCCTTAACTTCATCAATGCCAATGCATTGGATCAGCTGGTCAACACCCCTACAAGAGGTGAAAATATCCCCAACCTGGTCCTAAGCAAAATGAGTAGCCACTGTAGCACCCCTACAGTGTCACCCTCCTTGGTAAGATCCGACCATAAAGCAATCACTTTTAAAGTCACCATCACTCCTGACCTCCCCCTTGTCAGGATCAAATGAAAACACTTTTCCAAAGCTGACTAAATTCTCCTCAGAGCAGGTTTAAGCAGCTTCACAATCTCTGTCCCTTCAGTTGGAACTAAAATCAAAAAATTATATGGGCACCTACATAGCTGTATGGACTCAGCAATACCTGAAAGGACCAAATCATCTCTCTCAAGGAAGAGTAATTCTATCTGGTGGACAGCAGCAATAAACAAACTCTATAATAAAAGGAAAAACAATTGCTGTCCAGAATGAAGAAGGAGCAGGTGCCAAGTTGGAACCAATCTCTCCTTTGTCTGAACAAGCAAATAAGGTCACTGGTAAAATTCTTTAAGGCTAAGCCACATCCACTAAGGACAATCACAAGGCCTTCTTCACATATGTCCGCACTCTCAAAGGTAACACCCAAATTTGCTCTGAACTGATGGTCAATAACACCACATACACAAACGCCATAGATATAGCCAACCTGCTGGCAGACAGGTTCAGTGAAAACTTCAACCTCCTGTCTCCCCATCAGTAAACCAAAACATCTCCGGCACCTGCTCCCTCCACTCATCACCAGGGAGCAGGTCCTTAATGCCCTCTCAAAGGCAAAAAATACAGTTTTTATGGGACCCAATAGCATCCCTGGCTGTATCCTACATGAACTCAGGCATGAACTATCAGCTCCATTAGACACCCTATTCAACCAAAACCTGAGCACTGGCTTTGTCCCAGCTGAATGGAGAGCAGCCACTATCATCCATCTACACAAAGGTGGAGTATCCACTGACACAGGCAATTATAGGCCCATCAGCCTAACTAGCCTGATATGCAAGGACATGGAACACATTATCATGGACCTTATAAACAAGTACATTGGCAACCTCCAAACGCTTGACCCCACACAGTTTGGTTTTGTCAAAGGGAGATCATAGCTTAACCAGAGCATAGGTTAATAAGTTACTACTAGGCTAACTGCCATTGTCAGACATTTTAAGCCTAGCCAATTATCCCATGTGAGAATCAAGCCCTGCACCTTCTGTCTATAAGGTAAACAACTTAGCCATTAGGCCACCCTCCCAACTAGGCATCATGCTTGTTAAAATTGGCCATGGAAGAGGGGAAGACAGTGCAAGCAAAAATCAGTGGTCTGTGGCTGAACAAGTTTGCAGATGACTGCAAGCTGGGTGCTGTCTTAAATTCTCCTAGTGATGTGAACATCCTCCAAGAGGGCCTTAACCAAACTAATGACTGATGCCAGAAGCATGGCCTCAAACTGAATGCCAAGAAATGCATCATTATCCCCTTTGGGGAAAATGGTATTCCCACTAATTATCACATTAATAACAACATACTAAGCATGCAATCAGTCATGAGGGACTTGGGCACCCAGGTTGATGGCAACCTAATTTTTGACCATCATGTTGCCTCCATTGTATGGAAGGCTTTCTACATGGCCAACCTCATAAATAAGGGTATTTCATCCAGGAACAAGGAGGTCATAACATCCCTGTACTCCTCCCTTATCAGACAGATTATCGAGTACAATGCCCCCTTCGGCATGTAACTTGCCAAGCACATGCAGCAGTTGGAGTGACCACAGAGGTTCCTGACCAGGAAAATCCAGGGTCACAAACACCTATCCTTTAAAAATAGGCTACAAGCCCTGTCCCTCTACTTAGTCTCATACAGACTGCTCAGAGGTCACCTATTGCACAGTTGTTGTAATTCTGTGTCTGGCATACAAGGCCATCTCAGACCCAGCCTTGATGGAGTTGCTGCATATCTGTAAAGCAAACTCCACTTGAGTATCCCAGACACAAGGCTTTAACCTGGTCTGTGACATTAATAGAACTTCTCGGTGGGATATATTTGTGTCCCAAAGACTCCCCATTTGTGGAATAGACTCCCTTTCCATGTCAAGCAGGGTAGCTCTCTAGCCCTCGTTAAGAGGAACCTGGATGACTGGATGGGAAACAGAAAATACACCCCTGGTATCCCACCTGTATCCCTACTGGACAGGGGAAACAGGTGCTGACTTCGAGGGAACATGGGCAAAATTCTTAGCTAGGCTCATAAGGGCCTCCAGGCCAATAGCCTAGTATCATCCTATGAACCTATATGATTCCCATTTAATAGTGGGGTAATTAAAGTTACCCATGCATATGGTATTGAGTTGGATGGTGAGTGTTTCCAGTAAGCTTAAATACATGTTATGGGTCACCTGGGTTATAGATGTTGACCTATAAATTGGAAGGAAGTGGAATGAGATTTTGCCTATGGTGATTTGAATATGGAAAAGCTCAAAAGCATTGTCCATTTGACCAGTCCTGAGGTATATTTATTTCTGATGTAAACTGAGACATCTCTACCTTTAGTTCCTGTCTGTGCAGTTTGCATAAATTGTATGAAGCGCAGATCAAAAACATGAGCCAAAAATCTGGACTTTCTGTAAAATTCTGGACAGAAAAAAGATGTATTTTTTCTTCAGTACTAACAAAATTGAATTTACTTGTATGTTTAAGTTTTGTTGTATATCTTCATTTAGCCCTATTCATGCCCCTTCAGATAAGCAAATACATCTGTAAATACACACACACACACACACACACACACACACACACACACAGGTAGACACACTCTCACCCATGGCTCCGTTCTCTCAGGAGTGAGTGGGTGGAAGCTATCAAAAAATGACATTCACTTTTTCCTCTTAGAGAAAAAAACAACTCAGCTGAGCAATTGCTTAGTTAATCAGGGAACCCCCACCATTTCCAGGAATGAGTACATAGTTAATTAGCATTAGCCGGTTGGAGATTAACACAGCAAATGCTCATATGAGCAATCACTTTTACAGGCTGTGAATAGCAGTGAACAGTCATATGAGCAAACGTTTTCAATTGAGTTTTTGCAGGTAGCTTTTGTATGGGATCATGGTGTAGCAGAGTAAGGGAATTTTCCCTTATCCCACTTTTGTGCGATCTTGGAGCTGGAAGGGCTTGCACTTCCCTGCAAAACAAATTAGTTTTATTTTTTGTTTTTGATCATTTTAGGTTCGATATAAAATGATTGTTCTTTCATTCTTCGCTATTATGAGTGTTTGATCTTTGATGAGACAGTCCGTTAGCCACTGCCCTGGACTGAGGTATTAGCATGTAGCTGTCCCAGTGAGACTGATCTCCAAACTATCATACCTGCCAGGATTAAATCACTGAGGGAGATTGGATTCTGAATTAGAAATGCTTCCCACAATCAGAATACCTTTCAGAATACCTTTTATGGTAAATCTTTGTGAATCAAAGATAATATCTACTATGTTTGGTCTTAACAGGGTGGCCTGAAAATAGTCCATTTGGATCAGTGCTACACATTACAAACAATTTAAATGAAGAAATAGTTAAAATAAAAAGTAAAGAAATAAACTGAGTGTTTTATATTATACAAACATTCATTTTCATTTCAGTAGCTTATCTCAGTCTCAGTGACTCATAAAACAAGCCATGCAATTGTGCAATACATTATACAGTTTGTACAATCATAGCTCAGCAGTTTATGCCTGTTCTAGGTGTAGACTCTGAAGTTGTATTGTTGAGACTTGAAGCAAAGTGATGACAAATAAACACTGCATATTCAGGTTGGCTATGTAAAAAAATCAGAAGTCTTGAAAAAATAATGGCTATTACTGGAGTTTAAAACATTCGTTATACCATTGTGAACCATTTATTATGGAATTATCATATTTCTTAATTTTATTATTTTCAAAATGAAAATCTGTAAACTTAATCAGACTTACTGAAACATATGACATTTGAGTACATTTGTCAACCTCTCTGCATTCATATTTAACTACAAGCAATTGCAGTAAATGTTACTCTGTGATAGCAAACAGAATAGTAGAGATAATGAAGGCATTGTAAATCTGGAGACCTGAATTTTAGTTCCTTCAGTTTCACAACCCACAGGCAGTACTTACAAGCTGTGCAACCCTGAATATGTCATTTAATCTGCTCACACTTACAAGAGAAGCGTATGAAAAAGATGTATGATCTCAGCAGGATAAAGGGCTATGATACAATTAAAATATTATTACTACATTTAGGACAGCAATACATTTTCTAGCTTTGCCAAATAAGCTGTTCAGTTTTAAGGAGCTCTGTTCCATGCATGAAGCATCAGAAACACTCCTCCCATACTGGAGAGTAACATGTTTTCATATTGCCCGTAAATGTGCACTGTAAAGATCAACATATACGCTCTTGAGTTATTGTACACATCATTTGGCTGACAAGACATATGTAAATATTATATTATTTCTGGAAAGTACTTTTATCTATTAGGGTTAAAGAGTAGACCGATGATTTAATGCATTTTTTTATTTGTTATTCTTTGTTAACTTTGCATTCTTGCAGTTAAAAGTGAGAGGCAACAAGAAGTCTTTAACCAAAGCAGGCTGTGAAACATTGTTTTTGCTGTATATAAAAGGTTGGAAGGCATACATTAAAACTGCATTTTAAAAATGTAATCTTGTGCTGTACAAATCCGTTAATGATAAGTGCAGAGCAGTACTACAAATGCTGCTTGGAATTCCCCTCTTCTTCATGGAAAATAGTTTGGGCTTTAGTATTGTGTTGTCACTGTGGTGACAAAATCCTTATTATAACAATGCAATATCTCCTGAAATAAAAGCAACGTTTTATTTATAAAAGTATGTTGTAATACTGATGAGATCTTTGCATGCTCCTCAATGAAAGGTATTAGATGCGACATTTGCAACAACAACAGCAATAACAAGAAAGTAGTGTGGATGTTGTATATCAAAGCGAATACATAGATCAAATTGGTAGAAAGCCCATCAGCAAATGTGTGATATACAATGCACACAGATTACAGATGGACTGGGAAATTTAGAAGTATTACTCTTCTGTTTCTATCATCATCATCATCATCAACAACCACATTTTTCTCATTTTCTACCTGAGGTTGGGGTGTTATGTCAAATGTCACCATCTCTCTCAGTGCCACTGTCCTACCTTCATCAACAGACATACTTGACTGTTACAGAGCTTCTCTCACACAATCCAGCCATCTCATTGGATGATGCCCTCATTTCCTCTTGTCTTCTTCCTCTCTGTCCAAAATCTTCTTCAAAAGATCGTCTTCTTCTTTTCTGCATAAGTGCCTCTAACACCTTAATCTGTTCTCTTTGCAACGCTGTACAAATGGAGCTATTTTGGCTTCTACTCTGATATCCTCCTTCATCTTTCTCACAGTTTGCATCCTGTCACCCATCTCAAGCACTTAATTTCCATCACCTTTGGCTTCCTTAGCTGCTCTGCCTTTACTGCCCAGGTTTCTGTACCACGTAGTAATATTGGTTCTACCACAATTTTATACACCTTTCTTTTCAGCTTCTTTGGCATTCTTCTGTCATACACTAGCCCTCACACTCTGAGCCAGTTGGTTGCAGCCTCTCTGATTCTAACTTTAACCTCCTCATTCAGACTTCCCTTCTCCTCAACCACCTCTTCCAGATACTTGAAGCTGTTAACATGTCCCACTATTTCCCCTTCTATCTCAGTACTCAGCTTCTTCTGATTTCCCCTATTTGTTGTCATTACAACTGTCTAATCTGTACTCAGTTTCATCCCATGCACCTTCAGTTTTGCATTCCATTCCCCTATCCTTTGCTGAAGTTCTTTCTCAGAGTCTGCCTGTAATACAACATTTGCACAAAGCACTTTGTTGATCTGACCCCTCTGATCTGTTTGCTAATGTAGTCCATGACCACTATGAACAACATTGGTCTCAGACCTAAATCCTAATGCACACCCACTCCCAATGCAAACCCTACAGCTTGCAGTAATTCTACCAATGTTTCTGAGACTTTCTACTATTGCAGTACTGGCCAAATCAACTTTCTTTGGACCTTGTCATATGCTTTCTCCAAGTCTAGGAGTTGCCAGTTGGATTCATTCTTCATTTCTAGCTTTTTCTCAACTATCTGCCTCACTGCAAACATTGGGACTGTTATACTGCATCCTGTTATAAATCCAAACGGCTTGTCTCTTATCTTATTTTGTAGTACTCTGCATATTTGTTTATCAGTCATGCTCTTATGTTCCAATGGTATAGTATAAACAGCTGTAAGGGGCTGAGATGTCCAGTTCAAGAATGAATAACACACCAGAATACTAATGGGCCATCTTTTATGTCAGGCTTGAGTAACACCGGATTCAAAAAAGAAAATAGCCCCAAAGTTCTGGAGTGCCTACTTACCATTGTATTGGGAAGGATAGTTAATTGTTGTGCTCACATGCATAAATACAGTTTCCAGGAGAATTAAATTATTTTCATTACACATCTCTGTAAGAGCAATGGCTGCAAATTTTATCTGATAAAGAAAAACTGTTTTTCAAGTATATAAATTCAAAGGCACGGGCTAATAATTCAACTGACCCTTTACTTTACCATAATTTAGTTAGTGACTTTTTTGATTTGGCAGTAATTTCCAATCAGCATTTCACATCACATAATACTATATCAACATGCTATGTGTAACTGGTATGTTAGATTAACAGCAGGATTTGGTTAATGGTACCTGTCCACTTACTAGTATTTGTTTGAAATTTGTTTACCAGGAAAGTCTGACCTGGGTCTTAGGATCTCATTTTCAACAGAGGACCAGGAAGAAAAGTTCCAAGGTACACGATAATTAATAATATATTGCAATAGAATTCTTATATAACTAAAAATATACATGTCAAAATTGCAGTGGAAGAGATATGTCAGATATTTGCAAGGTACCAAGGAGGAATTTTATTACAATATTGATTAATTATTTGAATAGGAGAAAAGGGAGGCCAGACAGAACTAGGGAAAGCAGAGGAGTAGATGAGAGTGTGAAGTAGGGTATTAGTGTGTGCAGTAAGAGTAGCTGATGTAGGAAGAGAGGAGAGGTGGGAAGCAGTAACAGACGCATACTCAATATGTACATATAAATGAAAATAGAAGAAGGAGGGAGAGAAAGTAGTGAAAGTATAGTGAGGGGCAAAGGTTGTTGACGAGATAGAGGTGCAAAGGTTATTGTAAAAGGTAGTTAAGGCAGAAGGAATACAGAATTAACTGGGCTTAGAGCAGGAACAGATCCATGCTTTGCTTAAGTATTCTTTCAGTGCATATTTAAATGAGAGAAAGTTAGAGTTATTTCTAATATTTGTTGGGAGATCGTTCCAGGCTTTGGTGATGTGATGGGAGCAGAGTCGTGTTCCAGTATTTTTATTGGGTTTATGAACCGATAGAAGTTGTTTGTCTTTGGATCTTAGAGGTCTAGTGGGATGGCGGCTAGGAAGAGTGGAGGTTAGAGCAGGGCAGGCAGTGGGTTTATGTATAATGTTGTGGGCTGATAAGAGTTGTATGAAGGAGAGATGCTGTGGTAGCTCTAGCCATCTTAATGATCCAAGAGAGGTGCAGTGGTGAGTAGAACAGGGAGAGAATGTGGCAAAGTTTTCAGTTTTATTTAAGCAAGCTTAAAGTTTAAATAAGAGGGAGATCTGGAGACTGGTGACAATATTTCCCAATATAGTTGTGAAGGTAATAGGTATGTGTTAGCAAGAGTGATTCTGATGGATTGGTTAAGAGAAGGAGAATATCTGTAGAACATGCTTAATTTGTGGTGGATTTATTTGATACTAATTTAGATGTGGAGATCAAATTTTAAGTTTTCATCAATGATTACATTACAACTAGCATCTTAATGTATGGGACTGCTTCAGTTAAAGTGTTATTTAAGGAATGAATTTTGAAATGTGGTTTATATACTATTTGCACTTGTGGGAGAAAGAGTGTGAGTTTTGTTTTATTGGCATTGAGTAGCAAATGGGAGTTGTTTAACCAGAGTTCAATAAATGAAAAAGCCTTTAGGGTCATGGGTTGCAGGTCAGTCAGGTTATTGATGAACAAATAATAGTCGGATCTTCAGCATATTGGACTAACTTGGATTTCTTAGCTTATAAATGAAGATTACTTATAAAGAAGTTGAACAGAACAGGACCAAGGATGGATCCTTGGGGAGCCCCTGTGATGTTTGCTAGGAAGGGAAAGAGAGAGCCATGACAATTAAGTGACTGTTGTCTGTGTGTAAGATAACTTTTGAACCATGCAAGGGAGGATAATGTGAGACTAAGAAAAGAAAGTTCATATAATAGCTTATTGTGTAAGACTGTCACATGCCTTAGAGAGGTCTAGAAACAGTGTAGTGACAAGCTGACCAGAGTCTCTAGTATAATATGTGATATCCATGAGTGTAGTGACAAGCTGACCAGAGTCTCTAGTATAATATGTGATATCCATGAGTGTAGTGACAAGCTGACCAGAGTCTCTAGTATAATATGTGATATCCATGAGTGCAGTGACAAGCTGACCAGAGTCTCTAGTATAATATGTGATATCCATGAAGACTAAGAGAGTGGTTGATGTGCTGTCATGTGGTCTGAAGCCATGCTGTGTTCAGGACAGTAATGTATTACATGGACAAGGTAATTAATGAGATGTAAATGGATACATTTTTCAAGTATTTTGGACAAAGGTGATAGGATGGCAATGGGGCAGTAGTTAGATAGATCAGAAGAATTGCCCTGTTTTTGAAATGAGATAATGTATGGCTTTTTCCAGATGCATGGGACATGTGATTCTGAGATTGATCTGCTGATAACAATACTTACTAAGTAAGCTTGAGGTATTCTGCAGGGAGGTTATCTGCAGAGAGTGAATTGAATTTGAGATTTAGTAGACGTTTCTTTATGAAGTTGGTGGAGACTGGGTGGAGGGAAAAGGTTAAAGCAGTAGCATTTGGATATGGAGTGAAGGAAGTATTTATACTCATTATTGAAGTATTTGGACCAGGGAATTGATTCAATGTAGTTAGAGGGTAAGTATTGTTTTGACACAAGGTTGGCGATGGGATTGATGAAATGACTGTTAAAAAGTGTGGCAGTTTTACTAGGGGATTTATCAAGGTAAAGGCTAGGATTTTATTTTGTGCCTGGTTTGAGAAGTGAGTTGATTGATGAAGAGAAGTTTTGGGGTTGTGAGAGGTGTTAGTTTGCAGGTTGTTATAGAATTTCTTTTTGTCAGTGATGATAAGATTTTTGACTCTGTTTCGGAGTTGTTTTTAATATAGATGTTTGTCATGGATTTTAAATTTTTGCCATTCATTACATGCTTTGTCTCTTAGTGACATTAATTGTTTGGTGGCAAATGATAACCATGGGGGATGATTGCTTTTGATTTAGTCCACGTGGGAGCTAAGCTATTCAGAACGCTTAGGAATTTGGTATGAAAGTGATTTACAGCTTCATCGAGAGGAAGAGTTTTTAGGTTAGACCAATTAGTGGATTTTAAATCCATTCAAAATTCTGTATATTGAAGTTTTTTAGGTTACTGAAAGTCTTGTATACATGTGTACAAGGACTATGTTTTCATATTCTAATGGTACAGGATGGCAGGTGATCAGTAAGAGTGTTAGGAAGGGTACCTGTTTGTGTTTACTTACTTGGATCGGATACTAGAATCCAGTCTAAGGTTGATTCTTGTTTGCTGTTTTTGTTGTACCTTGTAGAAGTTGCTACTAGTTGAGAGAAGTTGTAATAATTTAAGGAGGCAGTGGAAGAGGTAGATGTAAGAGCTAGCCAGTTTATGTTAACATCACTGACAAGAATGATTGTTTTGCAAGAGATATTTTCTAGAAATCCAAGACGGGATGTTTTCAAGCACAGGGATGTTATGACCTAGGGAGATGTAAATGACTATTATACACCGGTTCTTTGAATTGTTTATTTTTAGTACAGTTATGAGTAATTCAGCATTATCAAATTTAGGGATGTGGCAAGAGTAATTAGTAACAATAAGGAGACTATTGTAAAATAAGGCAATTCCATCTGCTTTTTATGTAATCTGGCTAGTCTGATTAAATTATATCCTGGGGGCAGTATTTCAACATCTTTTATGTTAGGTTTAAGTCAGGTTTCTGTATCAACTAAGAAATCAGGTGCATATAATGCAACCGAAACATGGAAGTCTTAGATTTTGTTGCATATGCTTTGAAAATTGAGGATAATGACGTTCAGATTTTTGCTATGTGATGAGTTTGTAGGGGTAGGGGGGAGGTAAGTGGTAGAAGTTGGGCCTGAAATGGGTTGAACATCACCAAAGAGGGAGATGAATGAAATATAGGTGGATAATTGTTTCACTATAAAAGGGAATTTAATTATATAGTAATGAGGCTTAAGTTATTTATTTCTTTATTTTAAATTTGTTTACTGGGGAAGTTTGCCCATTTTCAGCAGAGGCCCGGGGAGAAAAGCTCCATATAATATGCCAAAATACATGACAGATATCCTACTACCGAATGCAAAAACACAGAATGAAGTATACAAACTGTCTAATATATGATGGTCCTTATAATACAAATTACAAATTATTAGTGCAGGACTTGTATTCTTCTACAAAATGCTAAAACAAGACACAGAATGTTCTATTGGAATTCTATTGTAAAAGTTTTATTTTTGGAAAGGGTAGTATACAAGTTTGAAGTAGACTAGGTGACATGTTAGAGAAACATTTTCTGTTCTGAGGGATGGCTCTGGATGATGTTATGGAAGTGATATGAGAATTGATATTGAATGTACAGTAGCTTATAGAAATAGGAAAAGAAAAGCTAAAAAAATTGAGGTTAAGAGTGTTAATGTTTAGGGGGGCATGGTGTTTGCTTAGAGTGCGTGTAGTACGGATATTGAAAAATGTTGTTGTGATTAGAGAAGGTAATATACAAGGATGTGGATGTGGCTAAGCGTAAAAGAACGTGTTTTGGTTGTGGTCTGTAGTGGAGAGATGGGAGGTCTTATGGGGGAGGGGCAGTGGTGGGAGTAGCTTGAGATTTATAAGTCTAGCTGTAGTGGGGGAAGATGGAATTTGGGGTTAGGGTAGGGGATGGGAGTGGTGTGAGCCCAAGCACAATGAACGGAGCAGGAAGAACCCATTCATAAATGCACGTGTCAAGAAAAACAATCAGTAAGGAAAAGCAACATTTTGGTTCAATAGTAACTACTATAACTACTGAATGACTGCATGGGAACATTACAGGTATGGATTAAGTAGAGTGCAGGAAGGACAGCACACTAAGAAAAGAGTAAGGAGTAAATAAGACAGGGAATATAACAAGGAATAAGGTGGGTTAAGGGAAAATAATTAACTAGAAAATAGCACAATGGGGTAGAAATCTATGGTGAACAATAATAGTAGGAAGAGAAGAGAACAATGGGAAGCAGTAAAGGGTAGTGAGCACATCCCAGTGATGTGCTGGTGAGATACTTAGAAGTATTAACAGGCAAAATGGATTATACAGCAATTCAAGACATACAGCAGTAGGTCACAGGCAGGAAATGAACACAGGGGCTCTGAGAAAATAGGTGAAGCCTGTTCGCATTTCGTCAAAGTCTGCTGCAGCAGTTGGTTCAGGGTGGTGGAAGCAAGTTCTTTCCTAAGAGAAATGAGAGAGAGCTAACATGAATGGGTAAATTAAGGTGGTCAAATGGATAAATTAAAGTGGTCAAACAGAGAAGAAAACGTAACCAGGAAATGTTGCAGAAGCTATCGGAGGGCACATAAGGGCAGAAAACAAGCCTAATAGTTTTTGGCCAGGGAAGAGAGGAAATGTAGAGAACAGAGTTAGTTATGACAGTGAAACAGCAGCAGACATGGGTGTGACACAGTACTAATATAAACTGAATACAGCAGCAGTTCCAGCTTCAGCAAGCTAGTGAAAAACGGAATACTATGACAGCATATTCAGCTAAAAGCAGTATATAAAATCATAATACAGAATGTCTAGCAACAGTAAAATGTATCAGCATTAGAGAGCACAGCTGAAATTAAAATATGAGTGATCTAACAACAATACCATTGCAAAATATGTTGGAAGAACAAAAGGTGCTATATACAACCAGGCTTATAAGTGTAACAGTACGCTGCAGTTCAAGACGTTGTTACAGCTTATAACACATTCCTCAGGTTAAAAAAGGCTTTAAAAGAAGAGAACTGATTCTCCAAGTTTTAGGAACAGAAGCCATTTAGAAACATATGAATTTACTTAAAAAAACAGTCACCCAGTACCTCAATTAGCTCAATCACATCACAGCGGACATGAGCAGGGGTTCTTACGTAAGCTGAAAGAAGATGCAGTAAATGTGTGGTACATACAGACTTAGGCTGTGTTAACAAATCATGTTGAGTATGAGGCACATTGGGCTACCCGGACATGTCATCTGCATACATAGAGATGTATGTGACTGTTTCCTGGTAGATATATTTAAAATTTTGTTAATGTCAGGTGTGGTTCCAAATAAAAGGAAGCAGGTGGATGAACTGCCTGTATATAAGACTAGTCATGTGAATTTACCTCAAAATTGCACCCAATAAGTTTAACAAGAATTACCAGAACGTGTTTTTAACATTGTATGACTGAGATTATGAATCAGGACAGAATATATATACCTTTGTCTAGTGTTAAATGACATGGCTTTCTTGATGGGAGGTGCACTTTAACTAGCCTGAGTGCTTAGAGACTATGAGTGTGGTTTATCTGATATTGAGGGTTATTTGTACCTTGCAAGGGTTTTTGACACTGTCTTATAATGGAAAAATTAACAACCTGAATGCATGAGGTGTCAACCCACATACAGTTGGGTAGATTTCAAACTACTTAACAGAGAACAAGCAATGCATAATTGTTTTAGGCAAGTCAACCTTGCTGATGTGCCTCAGAGTTCTGTATTGGGTTCAATAAAATTTAATTATGTTTACTTTTTTACCCGTATTTAATTAAGGTTGGCTCTGTATTTTGGTTGACAAACAATACTTCACCCTACATGATTAACGGCTTCATAACATCGCAACACAACGCATCTCACTAAAATTACCACAAATTATGTTAAGTACAGTTATACTGTAATCCATTCTAAAATGACATAAAATTAAAACCAGTTATCCAACCGCAAAAGGCAGACACTCACAGTACCTACATGAAAAACACATATTATTCTATTTACCATCTGCACTATTTCACACTGTGACAAAGTGATTACTAAATATTATGGTAAAGCAATCTGTAACTAAACTATACCAGAATTCTATAAATGTACCACTGAGAAACTGTGCAGGTGAATCTGACCTTGACTAAAGAAGTATTCAACTAACTAAAACTAACCCTGAAACATGTCCTTTCATAACCTTGCCTTAATAGTGAGGACCTAAGCACTAAAGGTGATATGCCTGCTTTTTAGGTCTATAGTAACAAGAGACACTAATATTCTTTTATAAGTTGTATAAGGCACTATTTCAACCTATCTTCAGGTATAATGTGATATTTTGGATGTGTTCTTGTTTGAAATAAGTATTCATACAATGGTACTAAAAGGCTTCACAGAAGAATTCTGAAAATGAGGGATTTTCAATACTCACAGTGATTAAACTGAATTTGTACACTATCCTCTATGCTTGTAATTTGTAAACTATGTATGCCCTTTAGATCTTTCAATGACTCTTCTTTGCAGTCCCCACTGCATATGGTTTTATCATCTAACTCAAAAATAGTAGGTATCTCTATTTTAATTTGGTTACTGCCAAAATAGATCTCACTAAAGGTCCATTTAGTTTCCAAACAGCACATCGACTATGGAATTTCTATAGCAATTATACAATCTGAAAACTTAATACAGTGCAAAGATTGGGGAGTCACTGTTGGTACCAAGTGGGCAGCTTAGAGGAATACTCATCCCTAGCTGGTCAAATGACCTGAACAAAGTTATGATCAGATTATATAAACTTGAGAACTTATGAGCCAATGTAAAATATTGTTAGAATTATGGATTAATAAACTGTTTGACATTTGAAGGTTAGTGGGCTAATGGGTCGCTGCCATGGGCATTAATAAGAAGGACAGGCAGAGCTATTAAGGCTTACAGAATAGGGTGTAATAAGTGGTAAAAAAAGGGTGAAGGGGTACTTGGCAACATGCAGGAGTGTGAGCATTCCCTAGACAGAATATTGAAAACTTTAACATCAATGCTTTCTGTAAGATGCTTTTAAAGAGCAGTTCTAATATTTGAATGGTACTGCTGTTTTATAAAGCTGCAGCCTATTTAGTGAAAATTCTTTCAGAAATATCTGGAATGATTGGAGTGCTTTGCAGTGTCAGAGAACTAAGGATGTCTCAGTTAAGACAGAAAAATATGTTGTCAGTGTCCATTCATGATACACTATGGGGTGACTTGTTGATAGCTCTTTGCTAGTACTTATGAACATATGCAATATTTCCATATGTTCAGTAACATTTCGAAAACCAGATGTCATACAAACAATAACACTGTATCAGGTAAAACGTAAGATGTGCTGGACAAACTTATCATAGATACTTCCAGTGTAAGTTGTATTTAGTGATATTTATACTGCTGATTATGCCATGTGGAATAATTTGTCATTTTTTCTGATAATATTTCACTAAACGTGCACTTAGAAAAGAATTGGTTGCCAACATGTAAACACGCAAGCCTCCTAAAAAATTGCTATCGACACTTTATGTCTAGGTTCTACAGTTTGCAAGACAGGAAGAGTTGTTTGCGAAACTTTAGAGAAAAAATTTCATTCTGGATTTCTCTGCATTATAAAATATTACAGCACTGATTCCAAAAACTGTGAATGCATTAACTTTTATCATTGCTAAGAAGACTTGCTACTGAATACACTGCTGCCTGAAATCGTATAATAGCATTTACTGCTCAAATGATACTTATATTTGTTTGGCTTATGTTTTTAATCATTTTTACAAAAAGTGCAGTAATCTGTGACTATGTGTAGTTGAAAGGATGCATGATATTTGTCTGTTACTGGATGTAACTGAGAAATAAAGCCTTGAGGAGAAGAAAGGGACTATAAACACAAGTGCTAATACATGGAATGTGGGGTTTTGCATTGCTAATGAAGTATTACCTTAGGGAAGCTTTACTATGCACTTTGATCAACAGAAATGGTCAAAATGTAATGCAGAGTACAGTGTTATACAGCCTTTGAATATGATGATGTATTCTCTGCACAAATGGTTAGCAAGAGGCATTAACATCAGTAGTAGCGATCAGACCTGTAACACAGGTTGAACTGTGTCATGAAACTGATATTCACAAATGCTACACCATGTTTCGTTCACAACACAGTGCTTGTACGTTGCTTACTAGAAATTGATGTGGATTGGCATAATTGTTAAGCTGTTTACCAAACACACACAAGGTACAGGGTATGATTCTCACCTTTGGCAAGCATAGCTAGGCTTAAAAAGGCCTTTTGGATCATTAGCCTTGTAATCACCTATCAACCATCCGCAATTTCCAACACTGCCCAAGGGTGGTTTACTCTCTTACTTTTTGGTTCCTTACTAGGGTTCTAAACTGCCTTTCTCTCACACAGTTATGTATGTATATCACTGCATTTTACAATGCAGATTACATACTAGCAAACAGCCCTTTGCTAGTGTCCCCAAATAGTGCAACAATATTCCTGGCTCATTTCATACAAGACAGTTGAGTCCACATTTTCTTTAGTCTTAAAGCACTTCCATAAGAACAGCACTGAATGTGGCTGTATGTCTGGCATGATCTGATTCTTATCAGTGACACTGTCTGTTAAATTGCACATTGATGTTATACCACCGCTGAGATATCAGGATGATAATTTTTTATGCAGGTAGACTGCGCATTATGAGTGAAACTTACTGAGTAAGAGGTTGTAGATTCAGATTTTAATACAGGCAGCCATAAAGGTTGCTTGTATCCTTGTTGGTATGTCAATAATAAGGATATTTTGTATTATGGATATATAGGTATGGGGACATGCAACATGCTTCACCATCAGATACACAATGCTTTTTGATTTGCAAGTTCACTTAATGAGAACTACTGCCAAGCGGTTGCTTGGAGAGCAACACATAGAAACACACACACAAATGTTGTAGGAATAGTTCCTTCTGCTGAAGGACTGCTACAGCTTATAGTCACCTCTGCCCCTTCCCATAGGATAGGCACGCATATCCTTCCTTCCAGCTCTGTCAAGCACGAGTTGCTAATCAAACTCATATTGCCTGGGCCTTAGTCAGCATTATCCCTGGATTCAGATTTTAACATTTTAATTTATTGATTTTAAAAGTGTAGAAATTCAAATGTAGCTTGTTCAGATTTGGACAATATTATCAATACATGGCATGGTGAATTCTAGATAATTATTATAGCTGGGAATTTTATTATAAGAAGATGGCATTTTATGAAGTACTTTATAATGCTTACTTCATCCAATTTAGCACTGGAAGAGCCCACTAAGGAAATTGTATGGAAAGAGTTCCTAGATGGGATACCAGTACATCAGAGGATATACACACAAACACACACATACACAAGTGCAAACACACACACACACACACACACACACACACACACACACATATACACATAAGTGTAAACAAGTGCACACTCACACACATAAGTGCAAACACACACACACAAGTGCAAACACGCACACACACACATGCACACATACACGCACATACGCACACATGCATACACACAGACACACACACACAAGTGCAAACATGCACACGCGTGCACACACACACACAAACACACACACACACACACACACACACACACACATGCACTCGTGCATAAACCTAGAGATACACAAAAGCACAAGTGCAGACTTGTATGTATGCAGACATGCAGACACACACACAAACTCATGTGCATATATACCCAGAGATACACAAAAGCACAAGTAGACACTTGCATGTGTGCAGACACATACATACACACACACACACACACACACACACACACACACACACACACACACACACACACATACACACACACACACACACACACACTAATGTCCATATATCCAGAGATACACACTCGCACATGTATACATAGGTGCATATGTTTAGACACACACCACACCCAGACCCACACACACACACACACACACACACACACACACACACACACACACACACACACACACACACACACACATCCCTACAGGAAATGTGGCTTATTCACTTACAGCAAAGTCTTTGGGTAAGGGACGAAACTTAAGACCCAGGAAAAAAATCAGCATGGAGTTCATGCAGATGGTAACATGGATAAGAAATAAATGGCTGCACCATTGTGCTATCCATATTCTACAGTGTGTCATAAAATACATTAATCCTTTACCTCTCAAAAAGATAGAACTATGTGGTTGGAATAACTAATTAAATTTTTTTTCAGTGCCAGTCTAAACATTTTAGATACTAGATTGCTGTACTGACCTGTTTTTGATTTTGCATATGCATTTATTTTCTTAAAAGTAAAAACAATCACTATTTCTATCTCTTTTGTATGAATGATTTTAGGCAATTTTTAAAGATAACCAGGTGGAGGGACAGTTTCTTCCAAAACTATGGCCCCATAATAAAGCCTATAGTGTAAAAGTATTCAGAAATGACAAGTAGCTTTGATTCTATCAAACAAAGTTTGGAATCCATATTAGTTGCACTTAGCTCATGCAGGGCAAATACGACTACATTATTTTCTTGAATTACAATAAAGGGGGAGGGGTAAAGACCTATATGGAGAGTTGGGGGGTGTTAATTTCTTGATGATTGTGTGATCTTATAGTTGGTAAGTCTGGGAAGTATGAGGGTGCTATCCCTATATGAGAAGGGGTGAAAGGGAAATTATAAAAGTGTTTTTCAATGATATTGCCTAGCCACATGCAGCAAGCACTGCAGTTGAGGAGGCACTTTCCTTGTGGATCTGACTTTCATTGAGGTTCATAAGTTCCGGAAGGTTTGATGACTGAAATTCAGTCTTTAGGCTCAATCTGAGTTTGCACATAGGAAAACAGATAAAATTCTGCAGTTTCATTTCCCTGTGGTCTGCACATAATTCTGTCCATAATCCTGATATATAGATGAACATTTTCAGTGAAATTAGATAACCACAAAAAAGTGAGAGTCAATTACAATTATTTGTTAAACCAGTTCTGTGGGCATAGAAGGACAAACTCTTCATTATGAACTTGGCATCTCAAGGATGTTTAGTGGACTGGACACCTATTGGAACTGTAAGGGAGAAGAGAGTCATGATATGGCTTGGATGCCTTACTTCTCTGTGGGAAAATCATATGGGATGAATTCGCCAATGCTGCTGCTGTGTCTCATAGTAGAGTCCCCAGGGGACATCAGAGCTCACACATAGCACTGGCTTTGAGGGGGAAGTGTAGTTTTATGGGGTTATATCACTCTGGGCCAGGATTTGGGCATGTGCAATGAGACTAGGGAATAAACTTAATGCCCCTACCATTACAGATGATGTCACAATTCTCTGCTGCTCATCCCTCTACCTAGGAGAAAAAATGGGCCTTAATATTTTTAATTCTTAGGGAACAAATAGACCTATAGCATGAGCAGAGGGTGAGGCTAGATAATTATAAGACAGGAGAAAAAAGAGGAATAAATAATTACTTGCACTTGCTAACAAGGAAACTAAACTCATTCTTCATACACTCATGACCCAGGAGAATTACACTATTTAGACATGTTAGAATAGTCAGTCAGTAGCACATCTTACTTATGAGATGTGTGCAATTCTTTAGAATTATTGGATGAAGGTGATTTCAGTGACTTTGTACCGATATTCACAATGGACATTAAGGATTTGTATACTGTTATATTGCAATAAGATGGTGTGGAAATGGGTAGGGCATTGCTAAACAATATCCAGTCTTGGGTATGGGTGGTAATGTGCCCTTCACAGTCACTGTTCCCCCTTATTGTGCTGTCATAAGGCTTGCATTACCATTAGTATCAGATGCACTACTGATGTAAAGTATGCCCTGTTTCATGGTGGAAGACTCTATAACTATACCACCTGTGAAAGGATACAGATAAACACCCACGTGTGGCATTACAAATATGTGGCACTCACCTGTGAAAGGTACACATAAAAAGTCATGTTTGACATTACAAATATGAGGCTTCCACCTGTGAAAGGAGGCAGATAAACACCCATGTTTGTTATTATAAATATGAGGCACCCATCTGTGAAAGGATACAGATAAACACACATATTTGATATTTGACAAATATATGGCAATCCTACCATCCAGTGATGTACCCACGTTAGAGATTACTGGTATGCAAAGAATGCAAACACACACATACACACACACACACACACACACATATGCACACACATACCCTGTGTGAAATCCAGTCACACCTGCTTCCCAGATATGTCTGTGGAAGAAAACTGGGATTGTTGAGCATTTCTGAGCTTTTGGTACATGTGTGACCTGAACTGCCTTTTTAACATGATAATTACCAATCAGGTACGTCAGTAATGGACATGAAGCTCCACTTCCACATCCAGGTCTCTACCAGGTATCAAGTTCTGTTTTGTCTCACCACACAGGGACAACAGGAATGTTTCCATGGCATTTGAGGTGTTCCGTTATGGTGGATTTTTGTGCATACCTATCCTCTCCCATACAATGGTGTAAATCCACTGGAGGACATTAAAGGTCATGTTGATGACCCTTTGATTGACTGCCATGCTGTGACCAGCAAAATCATTAGTGCCCATCATATCAATTTATGCCACATATAGTCATAGGAATCTCAGTCCCCTTTATCAGTCTCTGGTATCTGCAAGCAATCAAAACTCATGGTGGGCCTCCAATATCATATCTGTCTGTGTCTGGGAGAACATCCCTAGGCAGTTTTTTTTTTTTATTTTCACTGTGTCTCAGCATATAAATGTAGACATAGCTCTTTGACCAATGAGCAAGCATTTCATAGATGTAGCACCTACTGTGATGTGCAAACATCAGTGTTGCATATCTCTACCACAACACACCACCACAGGACAGGTTCTCATAGTGTCCAAGTAGGGCAGCCTGAGAACAGAGCTCATACTGGTTGTCATCAGACTGTTAATTTCTTTGATCAATAAAGCACATCCATGCCCCATATATAGACCCCAGCTTAGTGTCGGTTAACCTGCATCCTAGTCCCACCTCACATTGTCCAATCTGTTCCATATATAATTCAAATACACTAACAGCGTGCATTGCAGCACATTCCTAATAGTCAATGTTGCATGACAGATGTCAGAGAGCCCCTCACATAGCCACTACCAGGGTGGGTCACTGCTACTTTCAGTTCAGACACAATCGTAGACTGCTGTCATTGCAAAAGACTCTGTCCATCTCACATAGTTGTCCTCATGTAGGTATGTAGCCCATAAAACTTACTCCCAGTGTAGGTAGTAAATCCGGTATACCTTCATTTGAATGAATATCATTTCTGTGATAGCCGAAAGGTCGAAAGTACAGCATGTAAAATCCAGAAAATTGAAAAAATATTGATCAATTGACTATTGAGGGAGTGTTAAGTGATACTCACATATATGCCATTTGAATATTAGGCATTGTATGTCTGTATAGTCACATAAAGTTTTCGTAATTGAGTTCATGTCGCAGATCTTTCTTTTGCACGCCATTGTGTGACGTAATGCATGGTCGCATAGTGTAATGCGTAATTTGGTTACATAGTTGTTGTTAAAACTTCTGTTACATGAGTAGTTTATGAGAGTAATTGAGGAATAACAAAAGTGGGAGTATTACTGACAACTATCTACCAACGACATTTCTGTTCTGAGTGGCATATTTCGGAAATCGAAATTTGGATTATTATACAAGTACTACATGGAGTGAGAAAAAAATGCAGGTAATTTCTTATTAAATAACACCTTTGAATGCTGAAATCAGAATGTAAGTTATTTGTTTTTGTAATGTGACTGTATTATTGCAGGTTAACAAAGCGGGTATGGAAGAATATGCGCCTGGTACTTTGAATTCTGTTTATAGTACGATAAGGACTTAAAAGAGACGTCAATTTCTGGTTGTTGAAGGGTATCAGTTCTACCTTGAAAAATCTGTAAAGTTGAAACAGTATTGGTGTTGTACACGTAAAAACAGTAGGAGATGTAAAGGGAGACGTGTTACAGAGAGCGATACTGATGGCTATAGATTATTAAAGAGTAATTCACATTACCATACCCTGATATATCAAGCTGAGGGTTTTAAACTAAGGGATAATCTAAAACGTCGGGAAAAGCACTCAATAAAAGACCCACGTAAAATAGTTTCGAAGTGCTAGCTACAACTTCTACAGCTGTAATCAGTGAATTATAAGGTTACTAACTGTCCCACTTTGCGAGGGACAGTCCCTCTTTGGGCAGTTGTGTCCTGACAAAAAATATTAAAAATGGCTGAGATTTTAGGACATAATTATGTCCTATATTTTATGTAATAGTTGCATAAAACAGTTATTCTGTATCTAAAATACCTAAATGTTATAAGAAACAGAATAAGCAACTAAAATGCTACAAGAATAAGCTATTATTTAGGCAAAAAAGTTAAGTTCTGTCCTTTGTACTGACCGTGGGTATGTGTCAACCTGCAAAATCT
Organism: Protopterus annectens; assembly: GCF_019279795.1. Classification (NCBI taxonomy): domain Eukaryota; kingdom Metazoa; phylum Chordata; order Ceratodontiformes; family Protopteridae; genus Protopterus; species Protopterus annectens. The sequence continues at coordinate 660,052,328 of NC_056749.1, read as the reverse complement.
GATGTTTGTCCCGAAAATGTCCCACTTTGGCTATTTGAAAAGGTGGCAACCCGAGTGAATTACCCATCACAACAGCCTTGAAACAGAGCATGTGTAAATATAGATACAAGAAGATGGTAGCCACATTTATAGACCAACATTCACTAAGAGATTTAACACCAGATATGTGACCTGTTAAGAGTAGCTCTTGCATAATAAAGCATAGCTGTGACATGCAAAAGAATAGAAACATAGTAGTTATCACTACTGCTGATAATCTGAGAATGTTGTGCGCATCTGAGTATATACTGGTAGATGGTTCTTTTCCAATTAGTACCACAGAATGTCGGCAAGTATATAGTATTCATTGATAGTTCTAACAGTAGGAAAGTTGTTCCAGTAGTGTATGGAATATTACCAAATAAAACCAAAGAATGTTATGATATGTTCTGGGGTATAATACTGGAACTGTGTACATTGCATGATTTGCGATTATTACCCAATATGGTCTTGACAGATTTCAAACGTGCAGCAGTAAAAATATTCTATTAAGAGGCATTTAAGTAGTACCGCCGCTAAATGTAGTTGGTTCCATTTGCTTCAGAATGTATGGAGGCATATTCAGAAGTTACACTTGGCATTGGAATTTGACAGTAATGTGTCTTTTGCTATGTTATGCAAAGAAATACCAGCACTTGCATTTGTTTCACCCTCTGATGTTGCTACCACATTTGAAGAAATTGAAAATGATATGCCAGAGAATGGGAAAGCACTATGCACATCCTTTAAAGAAACGTATATTTATGGCAGGCCAAGTAGATATGGCATGCGTGGTACAACATCAGAAAGAGTGCCACCAGTATTTGAGAGCTCATTTTAGAATCAAAGTGATACATGGGGAATGGGTTAACCACATAGTCAAAATGCTGTAGAGGAATGGCACAGGAGGCTACATAGTTTGATGGGTAAAAAGGCTCTATATTTGCTTGATGTCCTGCATGCCATAAAACTCGAGCAAAACCATGTCGAAGACCTTAGAAGTAGGTATTTACTCTGTCTACCTTCTTCTCCTAAACGGAAATGCATTATTAATAAGGAAGCCTCCTTTGAAAAACTGTTATGTAAATGGAATTAATTCACTCCAAGGGGATTTGTGAAATTGGTTGCACAGTTTTGTTAATTTTAGTTGTACGAGTGTACGCACTTTGCTCTGTTTACACTCTATTTCAGTATCACTGTTGGAATAGGTGTCACAACATACACTTTGCTGGTGAAAGCATTTGCTTGCTAATGTATGCTTTTGAAATACACACCATTTCATACGTAAATGCGCCCTACCATGTCTTAAAGTGATAGTACATTGACAAACTATGGAAATAAGACTGCAGAATACATCTCATAGTTACGGTCAACATTTATGTTACATGGATTTTCTCAGGAAACTCTAAAACTGCACAACATTGCTGGTGTTCGAAAAAGGACGAAAAAATGATTCCACTACATGAAATTTGACATTTTGAAATGTTCACATACTCATTTTTGATATTCTTAGTCATTCATATGACCCGTAGATCATTTCATTTTCATGCAAATTAAGGTATACCAGTAAATCCATACACCTGCATATGACAGATGACAGAATGATGTAACATATGATGAGGTAAGGAGACCTACCATTCTGTCATCTTTAAAGAACTATGGTAATTAACTGCAACAGAAACAAAGCAGTAGTAAGTTTACATATACACCTACTCTGGCCATGTGGCTGTCTCATGTCCACTTACTAAATCAGCTATAGAATAGGCTTTTCTCTCCGAGACAACCTCTTGCAGATCCATTACAATTCAGCTCACCTCCAGCAAGTTTATGTAGAGCAATACACACTGCAATGGCCTTGGCTGTTGTTATTGTGCACTTTTGGAGCTTGTAGCATAACAGTTATGCTCATGAGGCAATTAGGGGTAGATGTCATGGTTTACTATAGAAATGTTGAACGGCAGTTACGTGAAACTGGGATGATCGAATGCATGGTTCTCAGTTTCCATAATGCTGATCTGAAAATGTCTGAATCCACCTTAGCGAATGCTAGTATTCATTCACTAATATAAGGTTGACGTACTTATTGGAGATTACATCGCACTACAGTAGGGCTTGGGAAAGTTACCTTTTTTCTCACTGTAGTGCAATCTCGGAGTTTGTATATATAATATGCAGGGAGTGTGGGAGGGGGCACAGGGGAGATTGCTCCCCTGAAAAACATAAGTAGAAACATCACTGGAAGTCAAGGTAACGTGGGTAATGTCAATAATATCGGATTGCGAATTATCAGCATTACTGCTGTCATCATTTTGAATAACCAACATTTGTATTTTTGGCATTTATTTTCATGTAACTGAATAAATGATGAACATTCAACATTTTGATAGTAAACCAATGTCACTGAGAGTGTATTTAACACATTGGGCACTAGCCCTGACCTATGCAATGAAGCATGTAGATGAGAATGCTCACACATAAATAACAGCATAGTTCTATATGTTTGTGTTTGTGTGTCCTGTTGAGCCATGGGTGTATTAATCAGCCTCTTCCCATAAGTTGCTGTACAGCAGCCATGTACAGGGGTGTGAGTTAAACAGAGTAGAGAAATGTAGGCCAATGTGTCTTTCACACCCCAAATGCCACCCTGTCATGCCACTTATTTACCTGTGGTTAAATGGTGGCAACAGGCTCTGTTGCATTGTTCTGTAGCCCCTTGATGTGCATCACAAAGTACTTTCCAACTATGTTGACATGTAGCTGATGTAATTTTCCTTTAAATTTCAACCTGTAAAGTCATGGTTTCTGGAAGTGTTGAGTATGGAAGGGCTCCTACATGATGCAGTAAGGAGAAAAAAAGCAGTCTGCCTACTGCATAGGGATCAGTGAGACCATCTGCTGGGGATGTTAATGAGGGTCTCCAGTACAATGTAGATGCCTGTCACTGCCTTCCAAGTGCAGTGAGTGATGCCATGGGCATTACCTGCTCTAGTGAGCAGGACCAGCATCGATAGAGCAACTTTAATAGTCACCACAGTGACCTTCTTAGCCAATGGGAAGAGGGGGTTCACCAGTGGTATAAAGTGAGTAGTCATGACAGGTGGTCATTTGTGGGCAGCATTGTGCATCCGTATGCAGGACATGTGAATAATGGACAGCCTACCTTTTCCTTTATGTTTTTCAGCTCTTGATGTGACAGACTAAAGCAAATTGATCTGCTGGAGATGTTTGTCAAGAGTCTTTGTGTGCAGGGGTATATTTACATAATTATTGTTCCAGTCGCACATGTTTTAACTACTTGAAGCACTTCCCAGTTTGGCAGAGTTGTTACTTAATTTAAACACTGCATCCTGTTTTACATGCCTTCTGTAAAAAGCATTTTGGCAATTCAGGAAGACCAGTTCTGCAGACAACCCTAACTCCATCAGAGCCATATCATAGTCAAATGGGGTCTTAGGCAGGTTAATGGTTCACTCCCCACCCCCACAGCCATTCCACTTTCCTATTATTTGGCTATTTCTCCCCAGTTGCCATAAACACTGCTCAAACCTCTCAGTGTACATATTGTTTTCTTCTTTACTTTTACAATGATTACAGATATTTTGATTTAATTTAAAACCAGTATTTTAAGTTTTATAGCACAACCACTGATAGCCATTTTCTAAACAAAAATATACATTCTCAGGACGAATGCAGACCTAGCATGATCAGTAAACCTTTCTGCCCTTGAATCAGCATTGAAACCCACATTCAAATAAAATGCATCTGGCCAGTGGAAGATTAAGTTTAACTTTGGGCTGTTTGCAAACCATAGGCCCCCTGCACACATTTTCATTGTTCTTTGATTCACCTTCCTGATTATATTATATTCCTTGTATAATACAGCATCTGTCAGAGTATGTTTTAAATTTGTAGTTTTGATCATTTTTCCAGTAAGCAATAAAACAAAACATATGAACCAGTAATGACAAAACTACCCATTTCAGAACATTCAACCACTCAAACTTCTGTCGTTACACTTCACCAATATTAGTCAAAATGCACAATCTCTACTGAACTAAAAGTCACCCGAATAATTCCACATTAAATATATCTACAAGCAACTTTACATTTCACTGTTTCTTCTACAAATTCAGTGCCTGTTGCATTAAAAAATGGTAAGCTGGTAATAATACAACAGAGAATAGCTAGCAAACCAACAGGTTCATAGTTACTAGCCCTCAAGAGTACAGCATCCTCATCTGACCTTAAAGTAAACTACAGTATCAGCAATCCATCTACATAGTGTGGCAGTAGAACCCACAGCTTTCTATACCAAAGGCAAGTATACAATGTGCTACTAACACTGCTTTCAAATTTTGTAACACAAACACTGATGGCCATTTGCTAAACAACACAGTTGCACATTGAAAACAGACTCAGAATAAGTAACAGTACACTTCTCTTCCCTTGAAAATCACAATTGCTTGAAAATGCACTGAAACACTTTAGCTGTCTGACAGTAAGTGTAGAGGATTCAGGCTCTTAACTCCTGTAACCAAGATACAGGGTTTGAGCATGTGCAAGTTAATTAACTAACCTGACATCACTAATTAACTGCCATTCTTAACTAAGGCATTTAACACAATCTCCTCCACTTGCTGAAGGAATGTACTGTACATCCCCGCTCACAGCAGCAAGGAAGGAACCTCTCATTTAAATTCCATGTACAGAAGAGAAGCAACAGCAATATCTCAATGTGCATGGGTTAACACATGCAGAGAAGCAGTAGCAATATTGATGTGCTCAAGTCAATATACACACAGATCCATAATGCAATCTTAACAAAAAAATACTGTTAAAAGGAAAGATAAGTCTTTGATTTTTTTTTTTTAATTTTAAAACTAAATGTTGTATCAGCTCACCGGTCAGCACCCCCCCCCCCAGCCATCAGGCCCTAGGCAACTGCCTAGGTTGCCTAGTGATGGATCTGGCTCTGACCTCTAGGGAATGCTAACAGTGTCATGGTGATGATGACTAGCCTGATAGTGGATGTTTCACAACCTTCCCAGGTATCGTACTTTATGAGGAACCTATGTGTCTGTCTTCTTATATTGCTTTTCCTATAGACATAGCCCTGACATTCACAGAGGCACCAACTTTGTCTTGCCAGCATTATTTTTCATTTTCTGTTCAAACCCAGCTGCTAGTGCCAATTACACCTGTCATACCATGTGGATGCATTAGACACGGTCCTGGCTATCTATTCCTGGTAGCTGTCCTATTTCATGTTATACTGTATTATTGCCACCAGATATCTGTGGCCCATGTTTATGACATTGTTTGGTTCAGTGGCTATGTCTCTGTGGCACCTTCACTGGTGTGCCATGCAGGGTACTGTCAACTAAAGCCCTCTGGACACAACAGTACTGGATAGCTTCCATGGATGCTGGGGTCACACCGTGCAATATATGCAATGTTCGAATACCTTGCACACAGTGGGGATAGACTTCATAGCATTTAATTTAGTTCCCCGTGGTATATTCACCTACAGTATCTTTTTGTCTGGCACGTATATTGTATTTTGTTTGTCAATGCATACTGAACAGAATTTTAGTCTGCCAGGAACTGTTATGTCACACAGAGTAATACTCATTGTAGATACTTTATTTTGCTTTTGTGCTTATCTTTCTTTATTGTTGTCCTTTGTTTATATTTTACTTGTTTTGTTTCTCTCCATTTATAGTCATTGTTTATGCAGTATTTGCCTCAAGCAGTGGATGTGGTATAGCAGTGACTACCACAATATCCACCTGCCATTGCATCATCTGTTGGATCTCAATCTGTCTTGATGTCTACTTCTCCACAGGATGGCAAAGGTAATCCACTGGGAGGTGATCTGGAGGTTTCCCATCAAGGGGCACCACCAGTGGGTCACAAAGTCAGCAGACACATGTTGGAGGGTCCAGTGTTGGTCTTGGCATTCCAGTGGCTGGATACCTACATTTGTTTCAGTTGCACTATCCAATCCAGATTTGTGGTCTAGTCCTACCAATTACCAGTTGTTTCCATTTCTCCTTTGTGTTCCCACATTTATGTCCACAGTTTCCCTGCTATTTGTCTACAATTTCTGTTTGTTTATCTGCATTTGTTACCCTCACCATACCCTCTTTCATCTCCACACTTTCTCCTTGTTAATGTTCCCATTCTACCATTCTTGAGAAACTGAAAAGTGGGCAATTATTATCTTCCTAAATTATATTCTTGTTTCCCCATCCCATCCCAGTCTTCCCTTTCACTTCTCCTGCTGCGTGTTTCTCTATTTTCAATATTTCTTTGACTATTTTATATAATTGTTTCCTTTACATTTCTAAAAATAAAATAACAGTGACTTCACTGTATAGTTCTTATCAGGGCTGTCAGCTGGACTTGTAGCTGTACTTTAATCTGCATATGAATGTGCATCAGTTTGTGCATGCCATATAGGCACTACAAGAAGGAGTAGGTCATGTGATCTGTGTTGCACAGTGCCAGTCATTATGAAGCCTGTAAGATTTTCACCAATTAATTATCTTTAGTTTACTATAATCATGCAATATTGCCCCTACTGCATTGTTAATCAGCTCTGGGCAGAATTGTGCTACTGCATCAATGTTATTTTGGGTTTACACAGACACACAACCATTTTTTTTCTGAATACCAGTCTGTAACTTTCCTGGCTGTCAGAAGTCAGATTGTTCCTGCTTTTCTTCTAAATACTAAATTTATTGATTTTATCGGTGTTGAAAATCAGTCTGAAAATGTTTTGTCTTCCACTGTGCAAAAGCTATTTTTCTATTTTCATTGGAGATCCTGTTTGATTTGAGGAATATGCTGCAGGAGGAGCTGATGAGAAAGACATGTAAACAGTTTTGTAACAATAATATGGATAACAACTATCTTTTCCTCTTTAAAACTCAAAGAATTGGAGAAAGTGGTGTACTGAAGCATTTAGTTTTTAAACAGAGCACATTCATTTGTGCAAGTTTCCATTGGTATGATAATAATATTAAGATTTATAGTTAAGAAAGAAACAAAGGTTTTACAAAGTGGTGTTAAACCCTTCAATTTTTATTAATTTTTAACAGTCCTCACATGAGATTAGCTACGGTGTCCAAAATCATTTCAGTAAAATACTTGTAAAATTCCATTCCCAAGCACAGCTTAGATGTTCTTTAAACAACTGCAGCTGTTCTACACCAAGTAACTATAATGCAAATGTAAATGTGCATGTTGATATGTTGTTTTATAGAAACCCATGTTATCATTTCATGGCAAGGTTAACACATATGCCGTTTGTTGTAGTCCAAATTTAAATGCACATTTTTACTCTCTGCATGCTATAAATATGAGCCAAGCAAATTTAAATACCAGTGTTATCTACAATTAGAGCTGTTTAATCTGCGCTTTTCATGTTAACATCACAAAATGACTTTACTTATTCAAATATCGACCCTTAAATATTTTTTTAGGAAAAGGTTTCCAGAGACTTGATTTGCTAGGCATTACCAGTCTGTTAGCAACACTAACATTTCCTTTTCTTTCACAAGTACTTCCCGACCTTCATATACCTTTGTTCTAATAATAACAGTTGAACAATTCTGTAATGTATTATGATGAGCATAAAATAAAATGCTAAAAAATATAAACAATATAAAAAATATAAACATTCAACGACAGTGTCTGATCAAGAACAGCAGTACACCATCCTGCCATCTGACCCAGTATGAACTACTCAGAAGAATCCAGTTAATACTTACTAGTTTTCTGTTATTTATTGCAAAAGTGGGCATAGTTTTCAAAATATCCAGCAGCAGAATGAATATCTGGCTGAGTAACAAACTGAATAAAAATTACTAGGCTAGATTCATATAGGTTACCATTAAGCACACTTTGTGTATACTTTCTGAAATCAAGAACAGCTCTACCACAATGTCGATACTGTCTATTTACTCAGAAAAGTTATACTAAGCGTGCACATAGTGTGCACTTTGTGGTAACCTTTATGTATCTGGCCTACTTTCTTTATTACCTTGATTAAAAGAAATAAAAAGATCTATAAAAAGAATTATTCTGTTCATAAGCTAATTAAAATATGAGGATGTCATTGCGCTAAGACAGAGCTGGCTGTGATGTACATGCATGAGGGATTCTTCAAACCTTACTCCTGCTTATGACATTTTTATGATGTGCATAGGTCACTGCGGCTGTTTACTTATAAGTAAGACAGTGGCATGCAGAATTCTCAACTGTACCAATTTTGGAGGAACATACAGATTTTTAGGCTTGATTTCCTCCTGCACGTGGTGTACCTATTTTTGGCGGTATGACCCTTTTTTTCAGGGTTGAATTACGCTCCCAACAATTTTCTGAACCCCCTTATCACACATGATTTTTGAAGCTTAGTACACAGAAAACCACAGTGCGTGCCCAATATTCAAGTGGCACCAATAATGTAAAGAAAGAGGAGACACACCTTACATCTCCCATTTTTAGAAGTAACAATAAACAATCTCGTGAAGTAGAATTCTACAGTGCATAATGTCTATAAATTTGACACTGTCTCCTTGATAATTTGCTTATGTTTTTTACATCATTTTGTCGCTTTGTGTGTTTCTAAGCATTTATCCCACATTCCTTCTGGAAGTTATAAACATTATGTCATATCTGGTATTCACAGTTTACAACTATTAGATGTCCAATTTTTTTTTTGCTGGATGTGCCTACTTTTCAAAGGCCTCTGTACCTGTTTTCAATGTCTGCAGACTGAGTTACAATTTCTTGTTTCAAAAAACATTTAGGTTGTAGTGTTCTATAATGATTGTGAAGTCTACATTTTCTTTAGAAAGATGAACAAAATGTGTACAACTATTTGTTTCTACACCAGTTCATTCTACAATTGTTCTTGGACACAGGAACTTTTATAGGTTCATAGGTGTTTATTAGGCTAATGACCACAAGGGCCTTTTAAAGCCTAGCCATGCATCCCAAATCTTTGACAAGTTCTGATACCCTTGATAAGTGTAAGCGTGGGCCTGGGAGATGAACCATTTACAGGTTACCTGTTTGCATTAGAGACATAGGTACCAAGCCAGGGATGAATTTCTGGTTTCCCATCCAATTGTCCAAGTTACACTTGAATTGAGTTAGGGAGGAAATCTGATTGACATGGATGGAGAGCCTGTTCCACAGATGGGGTAGTGTCTAGGATACATCCAGCAGGTCCTATTTATATCACAGGTAAGGTTTAAGTCTTTAGAACGTGTAATTCTGGTGCTGTTTGTTTTGTGAATATGCAGTAGGTCCATCAGAGTGGGGTCTGACAATCCCCTCAAAAGCCTGTAGGAGACAGAATGCAGGGACAGGGCTTTGAGGTGGTCTGCATAGGACATATTCTTTTAGTGAGGAACGTCTGTGGACGGTCCAGTTGTTGGATATGCCTGGTTAGATATATACCAAAGGGGGCATTGAACTCAATGATAGGTCTGATGAATGACGAATACAGTGGAACAATTACTTCCTTGGGCTTAGATGCCATACCTTTGTTTATAAATTGCACAACATAGAATGATTTCCTCACCACTGTAGACACCTGATGATGAAAGGCTAGATTACTATCTATGTGTGTCCCTAAGTCCCTGACTACTGGATCAGCTCTAAGGGGTGTGTTGTCAATATGTTACCAGGAATGGATGACTTCCCAAAGGATGCTATTATGCATTTCTTGGCATTTAGTTTTAGTCCATGGCTCTGACACCAGTTATTTGCCTGCATCAGCCCCTCCTGGAGAACATTTGTGTCAGTGTGTGAGATTCAATGACAGCTCCTAATTTGCAATCATCTGCAAATTTAGTCAGCCAGATATCACTGACATTGGCCTTGACTTCTGAGAAGTAAATGCCAAAAAGGTTCAGTCCAAGGACTGATCCCTGAGGGACTCCACTTGTAACTTGCCTCTTTGTAGAGGTAGACTCCCTAATTCTAACTTCCTGGGTCCTATCAGTGAGACAGTTAGCTATGGGTGACATACGCATTTGTAACTAACCTCTTGAGTTTGTCAGCAATGCCCGAGTGGGGTATTGTGTCAAATGCCTTGGCCAGGTCAAGGTAGGCAGTGTGAATGATTTTGCCCTCAGCCATTGCTTTGGTGACCTTCTCAAAGAAGTCCACCAGGTTGAGTAGGCATGATCTGCCCTTGACAAAACCAAACTGGGTTGGGTCCAGTGTATGAAGGTTTACTATATCTTTATTGATCATCTCCATGATAATTCTTTCCATGGCTTCACATATAAGACTAGAGACTTATCTTTGAATCAAACTTCTTGCATGCCTTTCGCATAGGATAGAAGTGTGCTTCCATCAACAGAACTATTAACTGTCATAACATACTTGGTACCAGAGAAACAGTAGCATAAGTTTAAACAATATTTTCTGTACCTTCTCTGATAGACAGGGAGGATGAGTTTTAAATCCCATATCACCACCATCAATATTGTAATGTGCAATGGAAAGTGCCTCTCACCACTGACACCCACTAAATCATACAGGTAATTGACCTAAAGGCTATATGGTAAATTTCTTCTGCTGTCTTGGGTGATGATAAACATCTGCAACTTCCACATAAACTGCACACTGCCCAGCTGCAGTTCAGGGTTATAATCACTGGTTCCCAAAGACTTCATCCACCTGAAACTAGGACCACTGCCTTTCAGTGTAGCCTGACTAACAGCAACTGAAGCTGGTTCAGATATATTTTATACATAGATGTTGATATGCATGTGCCCTTGTGTATGTTTGTTGGTGTGTCTAATCTGTAAGTGTTACACTTTGTAAAATATGTGAGGATCTGGTCAAACATGCTATAACAAGGGTCTGGACATCTAGCTTGGGAGTTTTAACCAAAAAGCACCAACTTGAATTCACCAAAGGCACGAAAAAAAGTTCACTCAGATTCAGGATTTTATTAATGCAGTACTACTACTACATTAATAAAATCCTGAATTTGAGTGAACTTTTTTTGTGCCTTAGGGGAATCCAGCTTGGGAGTGTCTTCTGCATAAATCTATTAGTATGAATAGTCTGTTTTCTTTATATTACCAGCAGTCAGTCTCTTCTGTATAAACGTTTCACTATGGATATTCTGTGTTTCTTTTACCTTATTAGCAATCTTGTTTTATGAGTTTTATGTGCATGCTGTGACTCGAGTTTATTTTGTCCCTTTCAGTAGTAAAAAAAAAAAAAAAAAAAAAAAAAACACTTTTGTTTTAGTGAATTTCTGCCATTTTTCTTGTGAGTGTGTGTGTGTGTGTGTGTGTGTGTGTGTGTGTGTGTGTGTGTGTATACGTGTACACGTGTGCAGTTTAGGGATATCACTCACCTGGGAACTGTGCACACAAGGCTCCTCCTTCTGCATTTTTAGAATGATTTGGCTACAAGGAAAGAAGAAAACGCACAGAACATATTTTTATCCGGCTTTCTGGTCTGCTATTTTAAGTGAACATGCAAATATGTTATGAAATAAGCATTCTTGTAAGGCAGCCTTGTGGATTCAGCTGGAAGACATTATATCTTATCTTATGAGACTGGAGTGTGACATTTGTTGGACAGTGATGCCAGGGAACTAGGTAACAGTGCCATGGCTTAAATAAATCATGCCAGCTGTTGGAAACACAAAGAAGATGTGTACCAGCAGACTGAGATTATTAGCCATTTTGAACTGGTCGGATGTAAGGAGAGAAAAGAGGGTCATCGCGTAAGAGCTGAACATTTCTGGCAGTGGATCTGCTCATACCAAAAACAGGTCTTATGCAGAGCTTCTTCTATGCAACTGATTAAGAGTGCTGATCTAATATGGTACACTGCATAGTATGTGTATATAATAGTTATTAAAACCAAAACCTGCCATAATTCCTTATGTGGTACTCTACACTCACTGCTGGAGACTATAAATAATCCATGGTGCATAACAGCAGAGAAGCAATGCCTTCAATGTATTAAAACTCATGAAATTAATACAATATGAACTAAATGGTTAATCTGAGGCCACTGAGTGTCTGACCTACACAGAGTAGTAGAACAGGGATTCGAGAATAGGTTATGAAGGTCACCATTTCCCCTACAACTGAAAGGAAATGGTTATTTCAGGGAGTACAACCTATCCCCAAGGTTCATGGGAAAATGTCATGGTAATTACTCAACCCTTTTTTTTTGTTTGGAAGAGATTCTGGTTTGGAGTTTAGTTTCATTTCTCTACATCTTTTGGAAATATGCCTGATGTATTCAAGACTTGGAAATGTTGCTATTAGCCCATAAATCAAAGGGAAGAATGTTGCCTTCATGTCTGTGTTGAGAGGAAAGTTTACATGTTTGAAACTGCCTGCTGTGTTTGCTCATCTTAACCCCTTACAGCTGCTATGAAGTTCAGCTACCCCAAACATCTCACGAGACAAAAAAAAAAAACATATTTATCTTAGTAATAAGGTGTCCTCTATTTCAGTTTGAACTGATGAAAGTATATTTTCATTTACAAAGACTAGAACTTCTGGCCCACCCTTTCCCATGTGAACAAGATGCAGGTGGAATACATATATAAAACTATTTATATTTTCTTTGAATACTTCATCTCTGGTGATGTCCTCATTCACATTGCTTTGACATATTCTAGCTCTTTTATATCTCCTTCCTCATATATAATGTTAAGATAAAAAAAAATGACAACAGTTGACTTGGAAGAATGCATAGATATATACACTTGACAGAGTTATTTCTACACGTAATCCTCCCAGAGCAAGGTTAGATGTTGTTTATCACTGTCAGGTATCACAAAACATCTGCAAAACATTTACTCTGATGGAATGTGTTACTCTGTGGAATACCCAGCGTATATTTCTAAACTTTGATGCAGAGAAGGTTGTTGATATATAGTACCCTATAGGAATCAACAGACCAGTGTGTCAGGTTTTACTTTTTCTACAGATTTAATTCCTGGTTGCAGTGTATAAATACCACCCACATCTCCGGCCGTGCATTTTGTTTGCATCCGCAATATCTTTAAAAGCCCTGCAACAATGGAAGGTGACTGTGACAGTGGAAGTATAACACCTGGATGGAGTACCTGTCATAAATGTACCACTCCATTGTTAGAATTTCAGAAAGGATTTCAGATATTGCAGTTTCACACTCTGTAATTCACTGAACAAATGTTTGTGGTCATTTTTCCTTTGAAAAACATTATGTAACAATTGCCACATAAACAAGTAGTATGACCTACAAGAACTACGGGGCAGTGGTGCAGCAATAGCGTTGTTGCCTCACAGCAAGAAGTTCTCCGGTTCGATTCTCAGCTGGAGTGCCTTCTGTGTGGAGTCTGCATGTCCTCTCTGTGTTCGTGTGGGTTTCCTTCAGCTGCTCCGGTTTCCTCCCACATTACAAAGACATGCGTTTGGAGTGTTTCTCCCTGGGCCTCTGCTAAAAATTGGTTTCATTCTAAGTTGGACTTTCCCAGTTAACAAATGTTAAATAAATAAAAATAAATATGCTGATATCCAGTACAGAAACTCCTTTTTCTTTTTTTAGAGGTATTTAAATTCTACCATCAGTTTCATATGACACCCGTCAAATACTTGTATTGTGTGATATGGGGTAGTACCTAATGGAAGATGAGCCTTCAGAGAAAAAAAGAATTGTATAAATCAGTTTCACTTTTAGTTTGTGAAAATATTAGTATATGCTATAGCTAGTCAAAATATGTTATTCTTCTGGAGTTATCCAGTGCTTTTGATATGTATTTATGAACCAGACTCATGTTTCATCTCTGGAATCTGCATGTTTTATGAGACACACTTTCTTAGTACCCCTATCAATCTACTTTTAAGGTGCACATTACTCCCAAATGTTCATTAAATGCCTTCTAACTAGTCATTGCCTTGTATACTCTATGTTGTCTCTACTTACCTGACCATCTGGCCCTCCTGATAACCTGTTGCTATGTTTGCTCCTACATATTGCCCTTCATAACTCCATGCATCATGTCATTAAGGGCCTTCCTTTACAGTGGGGATTATGCATTCAAAAATGCACTTATTTTCACAGCAGCTGGAGGTGATAACTGAACAAGATGTGCCTGTCACCAACAACCGATAAGCTGTTCATTCATGGTCCTCCTTCCCAGCATGCCTTAGAGATTTTATTTTAATTTATTAATATTTGATTACTATGATAGTGCACTGATTACAGTGAACCAGTTTCCAACACAGCATGTGTAAAATCAAGATTCAGAGCGTGAAACAGATAACAATATTCATAATGAATGTAAATCCAAGATGGAACGGAGCTTCTTCTCCTTAGAGCATTCATAGGATTATGATGTTTCATCACAGCCTACATCAACACTTGTATGCTTAAAACTAACACTCCGGCCTCCACCAGAGTATGTTACTGTAGTGGAAAACCCCTGTATCCATCCATCATAATGGACATCAGCCCTCAGCTGTTCAAGTCTTGTACGCTTATCTAGGTTGTCAGGCACCATCAGTGCTACTCAGACCCCACTCAGCTGCATCTTAGTCAGGATCACAGCATCTCAGCAAATGTGGCTTGATTTTTAGAAAGTAATCTCATGAAGTATTTAAATTCGACTGCAATATTTCCACTTCCTCAACTTCAGGCTGTACATATTTTAAGATAAGTTGTACAAACGTTTTTTTTCTTTTATTGATTCTTTTGAAATGTTTATATCTTCTTGGAGGTGATATCCTGAAATGCATACAATGCCCTCAGTGGGGTATAGGCAGTTGGGCTTGTTCAGTCACTTTTCAGTTGTGAGCTTCACTAGAGGCATGGTATTCATGACAAATAAAGCCAACACAATATATTTATACCACACTTATGATATACTGAGTGGTGTAGGTTAGGAGAAGGAAATACTGGAAAAAGGCAGATTTAAAATGACATTAGATACCATTTACTAGCTACACAGAAAAACAATACATGATAATTTCTTTGAAAAGTTAAGCTAAACATATCAAACACAAGTAAGGATTCTGAAACTTCTGGAAAAGTTACAGTATGAAAAAAGACAAGTAAGGCATTTAAAAGTTAATGAAAATGTTGTGACTGAAAAAAATCTGGACAAGGGATATAAGAATAGAATTTTTAAGTCTTTGCTGTTCTGGCTCACTCTGAAAATAGCTTGCGACAAATTTGGCTTCTTTTAAAACCTTTTCAAGCTTTTTGCCTTGTAGTTTGTTGCATCTATATACTAAGACTTTTTAACACATTCTCTAATGTCTGCTGCTTTCAGTACAATATTCATTTAATTTTATTTTTTTATAAAGTGAAGCTTAGCTTTTGCATCATTAGAAACATTCATATTTTTGGAATATCCTCTTCCTCCGAGAAAGTGAAAACTCTCACATGTTTCTAATTATAAATATATATTCACCTTAACATTTTGTACAGTGCAGTGTGCCCTTTCAAGACAATGACAAAAAATACAAATAATTACAGACATAATTCCTGTGTAAAGAAGGCAGACTATGTTCCTCTCTTTGAGGTAAATACCTTAACATCACATCCCTAGACATCCCTTTATCTAGTTTGTCAAATTTGCTATACATACACACCCACCTGGGCCTGATGCAAAACTGCCATGATTGAATTTTAATTTCATACACAGAACTACACTGGCTTTTCCAAAATGAACTTATTCTCACAGTGGGATAAAGGTGCATATGTTGTGTGTGTGTGTGTGTATGTGTGTGTGTGTGTGTGTGTGTGTGTGTGTGTGTGTGTGTGTGTGTGTGTGTGTGTGTGTGTGTGTGTGTGTGTGTGTGTGTGTGTGTTATGTTAGCATGTTTGCTCTCACACAAAATTATGCACACACACACACACACACACACACACACACACACACATATGGTTCCCCTTCAAAACATCTAAAACTCATGACATCTAAAATCAAAATATCAAGACCATAACATCTAAAACCCATAACATTGAATTTCATAAATTTCATAACATCTAAAATGTATAATATTGAATAGTGTATCATCAAACCTGTGCATTTTATAGTTTAATCTGTTAATCTTGTGGTATCACTATGAGATGTTGTAGTTTTTATTTTTATAATTATTATTTATATAGTATAGGAATTTATACTATTTATATAGTGTTTAATTTGCCACTCTGTATCTATTTTTTTTCCCACTGTAGTGCGATCTCGGAGTTGGTACATAGGGCTTGCTCAAGTGTGCTCACCTATCTGAATTTCAACCAAATGTGTTTTCAACCAAACGTAGTAGACCTATATATATATATATATATATATATATATATATATATATATATATATATATATATACACATACATACAGACACACACAAAATGCACATGTAGTAAATCATTGTTCTGAAGAAAGTGTGACAAAAATGTGAATGCGATCTTAAATACACATATACTTTTTTACCTTGATCCTTCCACTTTACCAGGCATCCACACAACCCATGACAATAGGTATTACTGGTAAAATACCCACTTCAGGATGCATTCATTTGGTTGAAAAACCCAAAATACTGAAATGAAGAATTGTGAAAACCCAAAATATGTTTTGAAAGGTATGCATAGTTATTGTCTCTACTTAGTAGTTTTTCATTATTCCACAATAAACCTGAGTAGTTTATTTTTTCTTTTCCCTACATGCTTGCCACTAGCTAACCCTAGTACCTTTCCTTATTGAAAATTGTTCTTTTTCGACTTAACCATGTTCCCTCACCATACATTTGATTCAGAAGGAAGGAAACTAAACAAGCAGAAACAATGCTCTCAGCAGTGGTAGTAGTGTTCTAAACTGAAAGGCAGCAAGTATAGCGACCGCAATTACCTATCACCAGCTGCTCTGGTGCCTCTGGGAGCTAGTTAGTTTTCTTTATTTTCTCATAGGCTAATAATGTATTTCTTAATACTTGCGCCTATGGCTGAATAACGCTGACTGCACTATGTATGCCAACCACAAGGCATTGTAATAGAAAATGAATAGAAACAGAGAATCCTGTTTGTACTCCCACCTAGAAACTGTTATATCACTTACATGTGGAGTTTACTTGCACCAAATTACAGTAATAGTAGCGTAATTGGAGAATCACATGGTGACTAGTGTATAAACGCCATCCAAAGGGCATCACAAATATGACCTGCTTGCAATATCTGCTCACAAAGTGATAGTTTCCAGACTGTATGAGCCCTAATGAGGCTCCTTACCTAAACGGTGAAAGCATACATTTGCTGACCAAACTAACAAACGCCACCTAAGTGGGCCATAACATGCATGCATTTAATTAAACTTGCTGAATGGTGAAATGCTCTTTTACAAACCATCCAGCCAGCCTGTATTGTTTAACTACTGTACCTAAAAGGTCACATTGATGCCCCACCAACACTCAAGGTCTACAAAACCGTGAGCTTTGGCCAACTGAGACCTACATGAGTGGAGTTAAGTAGATTTTTACCTGCACTTTTATCAAATAATACACGATTTAAAGTAATTTGTTTGTGTTGCATTGAGCAATATCTAGCTGGAAGTTGACTGTTTTTTCAGTAGGTCCTCACCCACCCTCCCTGTTTTTGTCTTGGTGGCTTTGAAACTGCCCGCTCCTCTTGTAAATTTGCACTTGGATACTCCTGCTAGGCCCATCTCATTTGCTCACTCAAAAAAAAAAAAAAATGTATCTGCTTTTACTGTATTTGTGTTTCTTCCTACTTTATTTCGCTTTTGCGTCATCTTAAAAGTACTCAGTTGTATTTATTACTGCTTGGTGTAACTCATTCTAAGCCATTTAGTTTAAGCACTTGGGCTTCAGACCAGTTGTTTTACATTAAGAAGGTTTGTGGTCTGCACTGTAGTGGCAGGACAGGTAGCTTACATCCTTCTAAGCTGGGAACTGCTGATTGAGGGCTCAGTGTCTGTTATTCTAAAAGTGTATTAATTCTGGTTAAAGCACTTGGGCTTCAGGCCAGTTATTTTACATTAAGAGGGTTTGTGATCTGCACTCTTGTGGGAGGAGAGGCTGGACTCTGCCCTTCTGAGCTGGGAATTTCTGGTTAAAGGCTTATAGTGCCTGCATATTTGAACTGTTTCTTACTGAAATTGGTACACCTTGTTTGCTGTAGCATAGACTAGATCCAGGCCTGCTGAATCTAGCTTTGTTTGTATAACTTGAGCACTAATCCAGGCATTCTTTAAAGTATTCAATTGTATTTATTACTGCTTGGTAGTAACTTGATTAAAGTGTAGCTATCATTCTAAGTATTTTGGATTAAGCACTTGGGCTTCAGACCAGTTGTTTTACCTTAGGAATGTTTGTGGTCTGCACTGTGGTGGCAGGACAGGTAGCTTACATCCTTCTAAGTTGGGAACTGCTGATTGAGGGCTCAGTGTCTGTTATTCTAAAAGTGTATTAGTTCTGGATTAAGCACTTGGGCTTCAGGCCAGTTATTTTACATTAAGAAGGTTCATGGTCTGCACTCTTGTGGGAGGAGAGGCTGGACTCTGCCCTTCTGAGCTGGGAATTTCTGGTTAAAGGCTTATAGTGCCTGCATATTTGAACTGTTTCTTATTGAAATTGGTACACCTTGTTTGCTGTAGCATGGACTAGATCCAGGCCTGCTGAATCTAGCTTTGTTTGTATGCTTGTTGTTTGTTTGCTTGTTATTTCACTGAAACACTAATTCCACCTAAAACGCGGCTTTTCAGTGCTTCTTGCTTTCTGTACTTATTTCCTTGTTTCACTTGAATGAAAGTTACTGTTTGTTGTTTTTGCATTTAAGTTACCTGTAGCACATTGCATTTAAGTTACCTGGCACTTGATCACTAAAGCAATTATATAGGTCAACGCTAAAAAATTAAAAGCACTACACCCTCACAAACTCCCCTTGAGTACCTTGTTCCACATTGGCCCCTTTTTTTTCAATTATAAAGGAATTCCCAATATTATTCTAGCATGTCCAAAGGTCAGTTGTCAATCTCCTTTCCGGTCCAGCTGGTGAATCTGGGAATATTGAGGCAATGTTACAACTGCCTCATGTACACAGACAACCCTCTCCTCCTCTCAACAAATTCTAACACATGTGAGAGATGCAACCATATAGCCAAACTGGAGGCTAAGCTCTCTCAACTCAGTAGAACAAAGCAAGGTGCCAACAAAAATGTAAACCAC
Organism: Protopterus annectens; assembly: GCF_019279795.1. NCBI lineage: Eukaryota > Metazoa > Chordata > Ceratodontiformes > Protopteridae > Protopterus > Protopterus annectens. The sequence continues at coordinate 660,033,083 of NC_056749.1, read as the reverse complement.
AAGCAACCAAAGTGGAGGTGTAAATTCAAGTAGAAATCCAAGAAATAGCGTATTAAAAATGTATTTATCCGCTTTCGTCCACAGACTTCATCAGAGTGATAAAACAACAGTTACACCTTCAATAAATACTTAAGAAACAATTAAAAATCCAATTAATCAATTAACTGAAAAAGTTTCATGATGTTAGGCAAACAACTAAACCTGAATACTAATTAAAGTGAAGAGAAACTATGTCTTTATCTTTTTTTACATGTAGTTTACGATATTTTAGAAAACATTTCACATTAATGGACTCATTGAGTCCTGGATAAAAATCCGATTTAAGCCTAATTTGCCAAACAGTTTCTCGTTGTAATAAATAATTTTTGAAGTCCCCATCTCTCATATCTTTATGACAAACCTCCAATACGGAGAACAAAAATTTCTTAAAGGAACAGCAAACAACAGAGTGTTTGAAAAGAGCATTAGTTTCATCCTTAGTTTTAATGCTGTAAAGATGTTCTCTAATTCGAATTTTTAATTGTCTGGACGTCATCCCCACATAAAAAGCTGGACAGGTGGAACAGAGGGCAATGTAGAAAACCCCTTGTGTACAACAGTTGACAAAACCGGGAACCTCAAAGGTCTTGTCAACTGAAACAACAGAAATGTATGGACCTAAAGAGATGTAACGACACATGTTGCATTCATAACAACAATGCATTCAATCATTTTGCTGTGTCCCACAAATTCAGTAAGCCTAGTAATTTTAAAGGACATTATACCAATTATTCTGGTAAGATTACTTGTAATAATACTGCTGTTGTTGTGAGCACTGAGAATAATGACTCTGTTGTCACCAAAAGCACAGTTCTTGGAAATGAAGTTATTTCCAGTGAAGCTGATTGTTTAAAAACCAAAAACTCTAGTAATTCTACAGAAAATGACAAAGTTCAGGTGATTTCTGACTGTGATGATAATCCTTTGGTGGTTAGTGACAGTAACTTTCCACCCATTGTCGTAGATGGAAAAACCACCAAAATTAAAACTGGGTTGAATTTTGGGACTTTGTCTTCTTCTTCGTCTTCTTCTTTTTTTGGCAAGAAAAATCAACTCAATCCAAAGACTGTTTTCACCAGAAGCCGGACTTTCTTGAATTCTCAGTCCTCGGGGGACGAGACGTAATTGAACAGTCAAATAATTTTAGTATCATTAATTTGACAAATCATGTTTTTTCCGAACATGACATGAAAGTTTTGAAGTTAGGTTTTAATTTTGTTCCCAGTTCTAGAGCGAACTATGTCAGAACTGTAGTGGATATTAAAAAATACACTAGAAAACTAAACTTACATTATTTAATGCACAGTGTGTCAGGTGACAACAAAGTTTTTACTAAGCCCTCATGCTACACCCCGACTTTACAACACACTATAAAGGTGTTTGAAGAAATATGCATACAAGACATTAGTAAAATGTTAAATTCTAAATCTAATCATTACAGCAACATGACAGTCATTGAGAGAAAAGCACTCAGTAATTTAATTACTATGACTGATAAATTCAGATTTATGAAAAGTGACAAGGGGGGTAACATAGTAATCATGGAACAGGAGATTTATAAAGCCAAAATGTTTGACGTCTTGAACAACACAGATGAATATGATGAGGTTACCCTTTTTGACATACATCATAGTCAACATTCTATACATTCTCATTTATATGAAGCTTTAATGTCTGGAGACATTAGCTTCGAGATGTATGAATTTTGTGTTGTGGAAAAACCTCGGATTGGGGTCATGTTTGGGATACCTAAAACCCATAAATCTGTTCAAAATCCACCATTTAGACCCATAGTGTCCTCTCCGCATTCTGTCACTGAAGGGATTTCTTTGGTTTTAGATGCAGTTTTAGGACCTGTTATTGGCAATGATGGCTCCTACACCCGTGATTCTTGGCATTTTTTGCACAAATTTAACATTTATGCATTAGCAGGATTGTTTGATCCTAACAAACACATTTTTCTTACTGTTGATGTAGTTTCGTTGTATACTTGTATACCTCATGAAGATGGCATTGATGCAATACGAAGCTATTTAATCAAGAACAAACCCGATTACAGCAATAATGTCATATCCACCATTTGTATGCTTTTGGATATAGTTTTACACAACAACTATTTCTTATTTGGAGGCAAATATTATAGGCAAAAAAGGGGTGTAGCTATGGGGTCACCAGCTGCTCCCGCTTATGCCAACCTGGTTATGGCATGGTGGGAGCATGAATTTATGCCAGTTTTGAACAGCAAATTTAATATTTCTTTTTATTCTCGTTATGTGGATGATTTAATTTTTGTTGTCAAGGGTGATCATTCAATTGTGAGTAGTTTTATGCTGGAAATTAATTCTTTTTCTGATTATCTAAAGTTTGTTACCGGACATGTAGGGTTAAGTGTTAATTTTTTGGACATCTCCCTAAGGTGGGATGTAGACGATGCCAGATTTCATAGTCGCATTTATAGGAAACAAACATTCAATAATGCGTATCTGCATTTTCGCAGTGGACATGCAAAACACACCATCAGTAACATCCCCAGAGGGCAATTTATCAGGGCTTGCCATGTGACATCTAAGGAGGGAGATTTGCTTCAAGAATTTGAGTTTATTTTTTCCTTGTTTTCTAACAGAGGTTATGAGAGAACATTGTTAACAAGTGTTGCTGTTGAGATTCTTCAGAAACGTAATGAATGTTATCCTCCTTTATTAAATTTGACGTCACAAAATATTCTTGAAATCATTAATGGAGGGAGAGGCAAAGGATCTCATGGTGATTTAGTTTGTTCCCTTGACATGAGTTCCGATTGTCGACGCATACAGCGTCTGTTGGAACAAAACTGGAGGGTCATTCAAGGCAACCCTGATATTTTTTAAATATTAGGTAACAAGCCATTTTTTGTTCAGAAGAACAATTTTAACATAAAAAAGGCTTTGGAACATGAGACAACAGGAGGTTCAAGTTGCAGTATGCACAACAAGTTTTCCAACAAACATGGAATGCATTGTTGTTATGAATGCAACATGTGTCGTTACATCTCTTTAGGTCCATACATTTCTGTTGTTTCAGTTGACAAGACCTTTGAGGTTCCCGGTTTTGTCAACTGTTGTACACAAGGGGTTATCTACATTGACCTCTGTTCCACCTGTCCAGCTTTTTATGTGGGGATGACGTCCAGACAATTAAAAATTCGAATTAGAGAACATCTTTACAGCATTAAAACTAAGGATGAAACTAATGCTCTTTTCAAACACTCTGTTGTTTGCTGTTCCTTTAAGAAATTTTTGTTCTCTGTATTGGAGGTTTGTCATAAAGATATGAGAGATGGGGACTTCAAAAATTATTTATTACAACGAGAAACTGTTTGGCAAATTAGGCTTAAATCGGATTTTTATCCAGGACTCAATGAGTCCATTAATGTGAAATGTTTTCTAAAATATCGTAAACTACATGTAAAAAAAGATAAAGACATAGTTTCTCTTCACTTTAATTAGTATTCACGTTTAGTTGTTTGCCTAACATCATGAAACTTTTTCAGTTAATTGATTAATTGGATTTTTAATTGTTTCTTAAGTATTTATTGAAGGTGTAACTGTTGTTTTATCATTCTGATGAAGTCTGTGGACGAAAGCGGATAAATAAATTTTTAATACGCTATTTCTTGGATTTCTACTTGAATTTACACCTCCACTTTGGTTGCTTGTGGTCTCTCAACTCAGTACTGTCGTAACCAGTCAGGAGGAAAAGGAAACCACACTCACTATAATTCCAGTCTCACATAGACCTACCACGACAGCAAACCAAACACATAAACACACAAAAACATACTCGGAGGCTCCAAATAAAAATCTGCCTAAGCAGCAGAGACCTCCAAAGCAGACACCCAAGCAACCGCTACCCCAAAACAAAACATGTGCAACACATAGCTCACAAAGCCAGTGTGCCAAACAGTCACAGCCCTTAAGGCTAAACAACACACCTGATACACTTGTAATAGGTGACTCTATCGTCAGGCACACTGACTTCCCGCTCACCAGGCTGAACAAGGAGAAGGTCACAGTGAGCTGCCTGTCGGGCGCTAGGATCCGCCACATAACACATGCACTCAGGTCACTCCAAGGCAAGTACAAATATGACTCAGTCATTGTCCATGCTGGTGTGAATGACCTGAGACGTACCTCCCTGGACTACATGAAAAGAGACATAGAGGAGCTCTCTGAGCATGTAGCCCAGGCCGGTATGACCCTGACCTTGAGTAGCATCTTACCTTCACCAAGAATGATGCCACAATATGAAGACAAGATGATCAATTTCAACAATTGGCTTAAGTATTGGTGTCATTCAAAGGGGATCCAATGCCTGTCAGCCTGGGATGACATGCTCGACAAGCCACGATGCTTCGCTAGGGACGGCTTGCACCAATCACCCCTGGGCTTTCGGATATTGGTAAAGGCTCTTGCTACCCCCATAGTGCCTTTTTTAGGCAAGGCTCAAAAGACAAACCCACCTCCATAGGTATCACAAGGGATAAGAAACTAAGAGTAATGCTACTCAACGCCAGAAGTCTAAACCTCAAGATGCATGCACTCAAAACTCTCCTTAGCATGGAGAACATCGATATCTGTGCAGTAACAGAAACCTGGTTCAAGGCTCCCGAGAGCACTCCAGCACTACCAGGTTATACCTCATACCATGCTTTTCGGCCCCAAAATTTGGACCGAACCACAAAAGGAGGGGGAGTATCAATATTCGTCAAAGATACCCACACCTTCAGGTTGGTGGCACAGCACAAAGCATCAGAGACTATCCATGTGCAACTAACAGTGGGTAAAACTGCCTTCCAGTTTATAGCCTGCTACTGACCACCCTCCCAAACCCAGGAACTCCACTCGGCCTTCCTGAGAACACTGGAAAATATGAAGGTCTCTCCAAACACCATTATATTGGACGACTTCAACTACCCAAACATAGACTGGGAGCATTACTCTAGCTCCAACACCCTAGCCCAAAGGTTCCTAGAATTTATAAACTCAAATGCTATGGAACAACTTGTTACCACTCCCACAAGAGGGGAAAACATACTGGACCTGATCATCACCAACATGGGGACTCTATGCTCCAGACCAGAAGTGTATCCATCACTGGTAAGATCAGACCATAAACTAATCTCACTGGATATTCACATCCTGACCCCACCCCCTGCCCAGAAAACCACAGTGAAAAACTTCTCTAAAGCAAATTTCACACTCCTCAAAACCGAGGTGGAATCCTTCAAAGCCCCGGGCCTGTGGAAAATACGGCCCAGACTGCAGAATCCTTTATAAACGCATTCTATGAACACCTTCAGGAATGCATGGATCATGCAATCCCAAATAAAACCAAGACCCAATCCTCCAAAGGCAGGCGTCCTGTCTGGTGGACCCCAGCCATAAACAAACTATACAATAGAAGGAGGAAGCTACTACATGATAGAGCAAAATCCCAAAAAGGGAAGGCATCTCTGATCAGTATTAGCAAAAAACTACAGGCACTCATAAAATCGTCTAAGGCCAGCTTCGAGAGAAAAATTGCACAGGACACTAAGGATAATCACAAGGCTTTCTTTAGTTATGTTAGGAACCTGGGTGGGAATTCCCAGATATGCTCAGAATTAGTCCAAAATGACAAAAAATACACCGAACTCACAGACATTGCCAACATTCTAGCTGACAGGTTCAGCGCAAACTTCTCCCCCCCCCACCAAAAGTACTGCCCCCCCTGACATCTCAGATGCTCAGGTAAGAGCCGCCCTCTCCAAAGCAAAAAACACAGCATCAATGGGACCAGACAGTGTCCCGGGCTGCGTCCTACATGAACTCCAAGAAGAGCTAAACCCAAACATAAAACTACTGTTCAATCTCAGCCTTACTACAGGATATGTACCCAAAGAGTGGCGTACAGCAATGGTGGTCCCTCTCCACAAAGGTGGTGCCTCAATGGATCCTGGACACTATCACCCCATAAGCCTGACTAGCTTGGTCTGCAAAGCTATGGAAAGGATCATCATGGACCTTATAAATAAAGATATTGGGGACCTACAGACACTGGATCCTACCCAGTTCGGCTTTGTTAAGGCAGATCCTGCCTCTTAAACCTGGTCGATTTCTTTGAAACAGTCAACAAGGCCATTGACGAGGGGAAGGTGGTCCACACAGCCTACCTGGACCTCACAAAAGCCTTCGATACAATACCCCACTCGGGCATTATAGATAAGCTCACCAGCTTAAATATAAACCCCTATGTCACTAGATGGGTTGCAAACTGGCTCAAGGACAGAACCCACATGGTTAGAATTGCTGGAGCCATGTCAGACTCCAAACCAGTTACAAGTGGTGTCCCACAAGGCTCAGTCCTGGGACCTCTCTTGTTCGGTATATATTTCTCAGAGGTACAGGCCAACATGGAAGGACTGTGGCTGACCAAGTTCGCAGATGACTGCAAACTGGGTGCCATGATTGACTCTCCAGCCGATACAAGCATCCTCCAAAAGGGCCTCATAGAAACAGACAACTGGTGCCAGAGCCATGGCCTCAAGCTAAACGCCAAAAAGTGTATAGTCATCCCCTTTGACAAAAACAAAGTGCCCACAAATTACCACATAAGTGGTAATCCATTAAGTACGGAAGAAGTAATTAGGGACCTGAGGACCCAAGTTGATAGCATTCTCTCATTTGACAACCACGTGGCCAAAGTGGTTAGAAAAACATTTTATATAGCCCACCTAATCATGAAGGGATTCACATTTAGATCAGGGGAGGTCATCGTGCCTCTTTACTCATCCCTCATCAGGCCCATAATTGAGTACAATGCCCCTTTTGGGATGTACCTTACCAGACACCTGCAGCAACTGGAAAGACCCCAAAAGTACCTCACCAAGAGGATCAAAGGGCTCTAACAGATGCCATATGCTGCCCGGTTAAAGAAATTCCAGCTCTACTCAGTGGCATACTGCCTGCTCAGAGGCGATCTGTGCCTGACATATAAAGCCATGTCCAACCCGGAATTAATGGACATGCTGCACCTCAGAAAATCCAAATCCCATCGAGCTACGCGCTCAAGAGACTTGAACCTCAGCACTGAAATAAATAGGATATGCTGGAGGGACAGATTCATAACCCAGAGGCTCCCTTCACTCTGGAATAAAATCCCAGTCCAGGTTAGGCAGAGTCCCTCATTGACTCTCTTCAAGAGGAATCTTGATGAGTGGATGGGGGATCGTAGGTTTATCCTGGATATCATTTCTGTGTCACTGTTAGACAGAGGCACAGTATACTAACCTCAAAAAAGGGCATAGCAAAATTAATTTAAAATGGGTGGCAAAAGCCAAACACACTCTGGCTAGGCTTATAAATGCCCTAGGGCAGATAGCCTAGTATGAACCTATGAACCTATGAAACTTAATACATTAGTGGGAAAGAACCCAGCCTTGTATGGATATTCTTTGTGATACTTTAAGGCAGTGCTAAAGGCTCCGCTTGGATTCTCTACGCTAATTTTAATGTTTAGTCAGCCTTGGGCTAAAGCAGTGCACTGACTGTTTTTCTGTTAATTATTGTTCTAATTTAATGATGCTCTGCATTGCTATTTTAAGTACTTTTGTCTACCTGAAATGGGTTTAAGATTACCTGTTAGCTACTTTTTGTCAAGCCCCTTACTCATAAAACAGGCTGGGGTACTGAATTAGAGTTGGAATTGTAGCTTGGTTGAGCTTTTCAACAACTGTATCATACATTGCCTACCTTGCGTTGTTTACTAACTGAATTTGCTGCCTACTACTTATACCTCTTTTACCTCTCTCCCTCATTATATACTCTCTTTCTATGTATATCCCTAGGTCTCTCTATCTACCTACTAAATAACTTGCATGAAGTCCTTCTCTTCTGATTATTCCTCAATTACACATACCTCCATACCTGTATCTTTAAAACTTCCAAATAACCTAATCTAGTGTGTGTCTCCTCTCATTTTACAGTTCTTCACTCCAGAAGCTCCCTCCCTGCCTCTAAAGTAAAAGGAACACCTCCTGCAAATCCTCTGAAATTTCCCTGGATTTTTGCTTGCCAGCCTGAGCCTTTCAAACTACTGTGAGGACTGTCCAAACACCATATTTTGTGAATGTATACAGCCCTAAATCAAGTATTGTAACTACCAATTAATCACTTATATATACTTGTCTGCCTCCCTGTTTGAGTGATTCAGCAGCCTACCGCAGACCGATAACTACTCTCCCCCCTCCAGGTCTTCTATGTCCTCAAATTTTTCATAGTGTCCTAGAAACCTTTCATAGTGCACCATTAATGAGACACGCTCCTCTTTCCTGGCCGCTATCTCCCTAGTTACCACTAGGTGGCAGCACCTACCATCCAGAAGCCAGTAAAATACAATTCCCAATTTGGCTTCATTTCTTTTGAAACTCACAGAATATCTCATATCCTAGTTAACACTCTCCAAACGCTGGAAATAACCCCCCCCACCCCACCCCTCAAAGCACAAACTAGTTGTACTAAAGCATCAGCATTTACCTTTGTAAATTATTTCTCTCTTTATTTTTTCATAATAACTTCCTGCTTACCTTACTGTTTAAAAAGTTGCTGATACTTTTTTCCTGCTGATTTTCTCCTTTTGCTCTGTCCCGCTCCGTTCACCCTACAGGCTCACTTCGCTCTCCTACCCTACTCCCAAATTCCACCCATCCCCAGTGCACCTATACTTCCTCAAACCACACTCCATCAACACCTACACCAATCACATACATCATCTGCCAAACCCCTCCCACTTCCATACACACACCAATCTCATACACACCCACCCTCTCTCATACATGCACCACCTTCCCACTACAAACTTTACTACTAGCTACCCTTCTAGTATCCCTAACCTATATTACCCAACTTAACCTCCACACCAACTCATACCTACCTCTAACCACACATACCACCACCTCAGACCCCCCAAATACATCCCACTCTTATTCACAGATCTCCCCAGAACTCTACACCTTCAGCCCATCCCATCCCATCTTTTCAAACTCTCCTTACTCTCTACACCACCATCACCTCACCCGACTCTAACTACTTTCTCAAAGAAATCACTCCCCCAGCAAAACCATACTTCTCTATCCCCTCTATTCCTCCTTAGACAGCTCCTCCCCCATAGCTCACTCTCTATCTCAGGTGACATCCACCCTAACCCAGGCCCAACCCCCAGCATTACCCACCCTAACCCAAGTTCCAGTCAACACAAACTCAAGGCTATCCGCCTCATGACCCTAAATGCATAAAGCCTCCATAATAAAATCCCCAACTTGCATGCCTGGCTCTCTCACAACCAGCTAGACATATCCGCTGTCTCTAAGACCTGGCTTAAACCCTCCATCAGAAATAATGAAATCCTCCCCCCAGGCTACCATATCATATGCAATGATAGGCCTCGTAGAAAAGGAGGTGGCGTAGCAATTATCTACCCCTCCACTCTCACTTTTACTCCACTGACCAACCCCATCCCAACTTTTGCCAATGCAGAAATGACTGTGGACTTTTTAAAACTTAACAACTACAAATCTATCTGCATATGCTCCATCTACATCCCACCTGGAGACAATACCAAAACTCTAGAAGAATCCTCTCTTGGTTTAACTCAAACATCAAAAATGAAACCTACATTCTTGGTGACGTAAATATTAACTGGACCTCCTTCCTCATAGATACCCCAACTCACTCTATCAGCCTCTACAATTTCACCCAACTAATAGACCTCCCTACCAGGCCAAACAAAGATGGTTCCTCCAGTACCATCCTAGATGGATACTAACAACAAACCCCAACCATAACTCCAATGCCGGTATAATACCAGACTCCGAAGGAGACCACTTGCCAGCCTTCACAGACCGCCTACCCTCCCACATAGAAAAACAACACCTATTCAAGCAATCCCGTAACCTATCTTCCTTCAACCCCAAAATATTCTCTGAATGCCTCAAGGTTACTAACTGGTCTCCACTGAAAAGCCTTCCACTAGATAATGCTGCCACATATTTTATCCAAACTTTCCTTACCTTACTTGATAAACTAGCTCCTTTACAAACCAAATGTATAAAAACTAATTCCTGCCCCTGGCTATCCCAAGAAACTAAACTGATAATGAATCAAAGAAACAAAAAGTGGAAACTGTACCAAAAACAAAAAAAAAACTAGAACCCTCCAAGAATATAAACATCATCGCAACCTGGCCAAACAACCAATAACAAAAGATCACAAAAACTACTACTACAATCTGCAATACAAGCACTCAAAACAATCCAAAGAATTTCTGGACGTCCATTTCCTCAATACTCAACCCTGGTAATAATACCAACCCCTGCCCCAATCCTAACCTCTCAGGCCTTGAAACAGCCACTAACTTCAACACATTTTCATTGATTGCATAGCTAAATTATCCTCCACTTTCCCCAATCCATCCATTAATACTACACCCACACCCTGCCCCCAACCCCCCTCCTCACCCTCCTCCCCCATTTCTCCCTTAAACCTGTCTCCACCAATACTATAAAAATCTACTCCAAAAGCAAAAACCATGCCACAATGCCCATGACAACCTGCCAGCAAATTTTCTTCAAATATCAGCCAAATCAATAGCTTACACCATATCCATTCTCATAAATAGATCCATTCAGGAATCCTATGTAACAACCGTCTGGCATTATGCATTCATAATTCCTCTTCACAAAGGTGGTAAAAACACAGACACTACCAACTTCAGACCCATAGCTATACTATCTGGTCTATCTAAATTTCTAGAGAAAACCATCCACTCCCAGCTCATGCTCTACCTAACCCATCACAAACTCCTCTCTCCCACCCAGCTTGGCTTCCGCCCCAGCTACAGCACCGTGACAGATCTTCTTTCCTTCCTTGAAACAGTCAACCTACTACATGATAGCGGCAAATATGTATCTTTTCTATTTCTTGACCTCTCAAAGGCATTCGACACAATCTCCCATTCCTTTCTCCTGTCCCAGCTCTCACACTTGCACCTATCTCCCTCAACCCTAGACTGGTTCTCCAGCTACCTTTCCATGTGCCAACAGGCTGTACAATGGAAAGAATCAACCTCCCCTTTCTTACCTACACCCACAGGAGTTCCTCAAGGATCAGTACTTGGCCCTCTCCTCTTCATCTTCTTCATTAACAACTTCCATCTCTCCATCCCTGAAGTCTCAGTCATCTAATACGCTGATAACTCCACCATCATCTGCTCAGCCTCCTGCCCCTCCAAACTTCTACTCAATACCCAAGCAGCCTTCTCCAAAACTGAATCATGGATGCAATCCCATCACCTTACCCTAAATGCCAACAAAACAAAACTAATGATATTCACTCCCACCAAAACCTCCCAATTCAACAAGGTCCAATTTTCCATCAAAAGCCACAATAACACCCATCTAGAAATCATTCCTAGTATCAAGCTACTTGGCATTACCATAGTTGAAAACCTAAAATTCGATGCCCACATCCTCTCCACAATCAAAAAAACCCACCAGAAAATCGGTCTCCTCTACAGACATAACTGTTACCTTACTCCCTCCTCCCGTCATACCCTCACATCTTCCTTTCTTCTCCCCTATCTCTTGTACAGTGCTCCCCTATTCTCCAACCTACAACTTGGCCTCCATTTCAAACCTGAAGCTTGTTACAACAAAATCTGCAAATTTGCAACCAATTCTAAGAACTCCTCCCATCACTGCCACGCCTTTCACACCCTAAACTGGCTTGAACTCCACAACCACCTAAAGTGCCTACAACTTACAACAGCCCACAAACTCATCTTTAAACAAACAGAATGCCCCTCTCTTGCAAAATCTCTAACACCCTACACACCTACCCGCACCCTGAGATCCAAAGGCCAATACCTCCTACATGTACACAAACCCATACACCCACCTGGCAAACTATTGCTATCCCACACCATAGCCAAACTATGGAACAATCTCCCCACACCACTACATAATATACCTAACCATAACAATTTCAAATCCATGCTTCTCTCCCATCTCTCCTCCAAATAGGAATGTCCTTGACATGCTCCCACCTAAAACACCCACACTACTAATTCCACACCTAAAATCATCATTTCTTTGCCAACTTTAACAAATTTCTAAGGTCTTGCTCAGAACATTTGTCCAAAAATCTTTTGCATGCGTGTCTCTGGCCTACCTTACACATATTCTCAAACTGACTTGCTCTTAATTGCAAAGCAGTGTGTATATATTATTTATAAAACTGTTACTCCTGTACAGACTAATACTGACACATGCAACTCACGTTATCTATTATTTATGTGGCAACGCTCTGTAATTCTGCCTTTTGTAAGTTTACAAATTTCTGTACTTACATCATATAATGATGCAAATTCTGTATATTTAGATATATTCTAAAGCTGCAAATCTATGTACTTTATATTATGTACCGGAGCTTTAATCCTCGAGTCTCCACTGAAAATGGGCTACAAGCCCAGTTGGGCTAACCCAGTTAACAAACAAACAATAAATAAATAAATAAAGTACGCCAAGAGGGTAATACACAGTCTCTTATCCTGAAGTCTTCCATGGGAAGATTCCATTCTGCTCCATTAAAATAATAACAGTTTCTACTGAAGTATCTGGAGGACATTCCAAATGTCACCTAGTCTGTGTTTAGTGTGAAAGGTCCTTTTTTTCCAGAAGAGTCTGAGGTGGTAGCATCTCTAATGCTAATAAAATGTTATGGAATAGGTCTTTTATTGTCTGACAGCAGATCTTTGGATGGGATTATTTAAGTCCTGTTTTGCAAAATAGGTCAAATGAATCACAGCACTAGGCTGGAAATCATTTACTTTAACATTTGGTCCAACAGGATGTCAGCTGTGCAGGCTAACAGAGAATGGTGCTTTATTCCTTGTTATTTACTGTGAACTTGCTACTGCTGGGGGAAGTTATCAAACAAATATAAACAAAGAATACAGCCTCAGGCAATAAAACAACCAGAGCAAAAAAAAGCAAATGAGAAAAAACACCGTAGAACTGGATGTAACACAGCAGAATATCCAATTTATTGTAAGTAAGCACTTTCAAGGGTTCACCTCTTCATCAGACTTAGATAAAAATGACTAAAAACAAGCACATTAAATAGTATTTCAATTAACATTAATTACTTCAATTAAAAACAATTAAATTATTTAAAGCCATACTTAACATTTTAAAAGCATCACAGCATACATAAACTAAAAACTAGTGTCTCAACTGTCTCGCTTTCAGGAAAGGTTTAATGGAGACCATATTATTCAAACCAGGTGCTTTATCAGCGCGCAGTAACATAATCCATTTTTGTTCAGCTGCCTCAGTAATATTCCTCATGTCTCCTCCCCTTTTCCTGACTGCAAGTATTTCTGGGACCAGAAACTTAAACATATGCTCACCTCCTTCATTCTTGGTATGCATAGCCAAGGCACTGCTTTCCTTGTTATTTCTTATATCCCTCATACGTTCAAGTATCCTGTCTTTAAAATGTCGATTGGTCATGCCAATATAATATGAAAAACATTTGACACAATAACTCAAATATATTACATAATGAGAGGGGACTATTCTAAAGCCTAGCTTAGGGTGTACAAGGTTAGCACCTGTGTGTATATATGCACAGGCAGTACAACTCCTGCATGTATATGTACCTACTCTATCTGATTTAAGAGTAGTCCTATTTAAACTAGATTTATAACAAAGATGGTTCTTTAGGGTCTTATTATTTCGAAAGCTAAACTTAGGTTTGTCTCCTACTATCTCCTTCAACCCATCCAAAGTAGAGTGTATATTCCAGTTCTTATTGATGACATCGCAGATGATATTTATATTACTAGCATATATAAAAGTTATTCTCAAATCATTACTACTCTCATTAGTGATCTGTCATGGCATCTCACTACTCTCAACAACACTACCTACATGTGGGTCACATACTGTTGCATTGTTGGTAAAGTATGGTTTACACCTACCATGTCTGTCTTTCCATGCCTCTTTAATGTGCCTGTCTACATCTTTACTTTTATAACCCCTTTCTATAAAATCCACTTTAAGGGACTCGAGAGCTGAATTCATCTCTGCATCATCATTATGTAATCTCATCAACCTGACCACCTGTCCTTTTATTATATTACGTTTGCAATGGTTCGGGTGCATACTTGTATTGTGCAATAGGTTATTCTTTCTAACCAGTTTCCTATACAAACTAGTTTTAACAGTATTGAGCGAATGCTTACTAACAGTCACATCTAAAATTCCACCTGTTGTAAACTATAATTGTATGTGAATCTCATAAAATCAGTGGTCGTACTGAGACAGTGGATACAATCTCTTAATCTTGTATCAGTTCCTTGCCATAATAAAAAAATATCATCCACAAATCTAGTATACCACAAGACAAAGTTGGCATAGGTCATATTAGAGAGTATAAACTCCGTTTCCCATTGCACCAATGAAAGGTTGGCATAGCTGCTGGCACAGGCTGTGCCCATCGCCACGCCAACCTGTTGAATGTAATATTCATCATTAAACATAAAAACATTGTTACTTAAAATAATGTCCAATATGCTACAAATCAAGCATATTTTATCACCCTGAACCCCTTTGCTATGCAATAGTTCACTAATACTATCAATACCCCATTGATTTGGTATGACTGTGAACAGGGATACAATGTCCATAGTAACAAAGTAACATTCAGAATAGTCAGGTTTCCATTTCATTTGTAATAACTCTAAAAAAAGTTTTAGTGTCCCTTAGAACAGTCTCACACTCCTTTGTGATGCAAGTTCTTTTCGACAAAAATGGATAAGGGTTCTGTAGCCCAGCCTCTGCCAGAGACTATACGTTGCATGGGTGGAGTACTAAAACATTTATGAACTTTTGGCAAACCATATACAATTGGTAACACTGGATGTTCAACTGAGAAGTATTCAAAGAGTGGCTCTGATATCATATTAGTTATTAGTACATCGAAGATCAGAAATGCTATGCTATTCTCTCCATAACAGCTTTAGCAGTAGCTATTGATATACATTCATAGGTATCACTTTGACTTAAAAGAACATACATTTGTCTGTGATACAGCTCCTTATCTAAAATAATTATACCACCACCCTTGTCAGCGGGTCTAACTTTTATGGAAGTTAATGCTATCACTTCTTTCAGTGCATCATACTCTTCTTTAGACATACCGTGGTAGAGTTTATGTTCATCTTCAGAACTATCCCAGATCTGTTTATCACAGATCTCCACAAAGGTATCAATAATAGCATTGCTGGGTGGAACAAACACACTGGGTTTTTTAAAAATCGATTGAGTAGTATTTGCATTATTAAAATACACATGCAATGTCAATGTCCTGACAAATAGCCTTAAATCTTTAAGAACATCAGTTATTTGTGCTTTTCTAGCTGGTACAAAGTTGAGTTCTTTGCTCAATAACAAGTCTCTGAGCATCAGTCAATTCATACGTTGAAATGTTAAAATCAAACCTGTTTGGATCTTTTGCCCCCTCTGCTCCAATCCTCCGTACTTTGCATTCTCCTTGTTTTTTGGTTTCTCTTTTGACTCATGGACCTTCCCCTGATCGGAAATGGTTTGTTTGATAAAAAAAGACTCATGTCTGATGTCGCTGGTGTTACTGCATCTTTACTGCTAAAAGCAGAAATATTCGCCCATTGCACTCTGTGTTCCTTAGGTTTAACAACCTGTTCCTCATGCTTACGGTCAGTTCCTGATACCAGGCTATACATATCGTTCCTATTACCTGTAGCAGAATCATGCCCCAACTGAGAATCCACTACAGGTGATGCGAACACAACGCTGCCTCCTTGTTCCAGCTCACTTCTAAGTGGAAGGGGCGGGAAGTGTTCCACAGAGACAAAAGGGGCGGAATCATTACTAACATTGCTGGTAGTCTCAGCAACCACACCATCATGCTGTATAGGGCATGTATCATTCCTGCTTCTATTCCATGAGAAAACATTGCCGTTTCTGAAGTCAGCAAAGTCTCTCTGCAACTTTCTGACTTTGGTTACTTGCAACCTTTTCTCATAGTTCTGAATGTTCTCATACAGGGTATCCATCTTATCACCTAACGCAGTTGGTGAATAATTATCATAAATATCATTCTACAGCCTGTTGATTTCAGACATTAGCTCTTCCTCTTGTGGACAAAAAAATCAATAAGCAGTTGCAAATACCTTGCGCTACATTCAAGGTTGATCAACTGCCATTGTCTAAGCAGCTCTGGATAGGTTTGCCCATATGTGGGCATGGTTAAGACTCTCAGGCCTCTCGGTACAACACCTTGTTTGAGTGAAGCTTCTAAATGAAAGCATTGCCATTGCAGCTGCTTAAACTTATATAGTTTATTTTCTACAGCTTTATACTTGAACAAAAAGCCTTCATGATTAACAGGATCATCTCCCACACTACCAGCATCTATAGCTATATCCACTCTCAGTAGAGGGTTACTACTCAGATTCAACAAAGTGTTAAAACGTTCCAACGAATGTGTGCTCAGTTCATTTGAAGTTTTAGCATTAAGACTGGATATCTCTTCAGAAGTTCCTTCCATCATACCTTCTGCCATGTTCACTTGAGGAATAAACACCAAAATGAATATAAACAAAGAATACAGCCTCAGGCAATAAAACAACCAGAGCAAAAAGAAGCAAATGAGAAAAAATACCGTAGCACTGGATGCAACACAGCAGAATATCCAATTTATTGTAAGTAAGCGCTTTCAAGGGTTCACCTCTTCATCAGACTTAGATAAAAATGACTTAAAACAACCACATTAAATAGTATTCCAATTAACATTAATTACTTCAATTAAAAACAATTAAATTATTTAAAGCCATACTTAACATTTAAAAACATCAAAGTATACATAAACTAAAAACTAGTGTCTCAACTGTCTCACTTTCAGGAAAGGTTTAATGGAGACCATATTATTCAAACCAGGCGCTTTATCAGCGCGCAGTAACATAATCCATTTTTGTTGAGCCGCCACAGTAATATTCCTCATATCTCCTCCCTTTTTCTGACTGGAAGTATTTCCAAGACCAGAAACGTAAACATATGCTCACTACCTGCATTCTTGATGTGCACAGCCATTGCGCCTTTCAGGGGTGCAATGGGAAACAGAGTTTATACTCTCTAATATGAACTATGCCAACTCTGTCTTGTGGTATACTAGATTTGTGGATGATATTGTTTTTATTATGGCAAGGAACTGAGTCACTCTCAATACGACCACTGATTTTTTGAGATTCACATACAATTATAGTTTACAACAGGTAGAATTTTTATATGTGACTGTTAGTAAGCATTCGCTCAATACTGTTAAAACTAGTTTGTATAGGAAACCTGTTAGAAAGAATAACCTATTGCACAATACAAGTATGCACCCGAACCATAAATAACTAACTTTAAATAATTTAATTGTTTTTAATTGAAGTAATTAATGTTAATTGGAGTACTATTTAATGTGGTTGTTTTAAGTCATTTTTATCTAAGTCTGATGACGAGGTGAACCTCTTACTTACAATAAATTGGATTGCTCTGTTGCATCCAGTGCTACGGTGTTTTTTCTCGAAGTTATCAGACAGTTTGCTTTGGTTTATCAATTATATGCAAGGAGTGCACTCTGTTACACACATATTGTGTTGTTTATTCATATGGCCTTATGGCCTGATTTACAAATATGCAGTGTATTAATTTAAAGATTCCAGACTGTTCTGTACGTGTTTAAACTATTGTTGTTTTGAGTTTATTTCAAATCAAAAGAGCAGAAAAGTACTTAATTCAATTATGCTTACAGTTGTCTAGTGATTTCTACAGTTTAAGTGCTATTTTAGTCAATTTTATTGTACTTTTTTTTTACTGTTTGGCTAAAATTAACTGTCCTGCTATGTTTTTACAGTCACCTGGCTGTTACTGAACTACTGTTTATTTGCATCTGTTTCAGTGTCATCCTCTGCTTTCTCTTACATTTCCTGTAACTCTGTTATCATAGTACAGTTGCCTGGTTGATACTGTATTCAGTGTTACCCTCTAACTTCTCGTACCTTTACTGCTGTTTACCAGTTTTCAGTTAGCTTTGGTCAAAGTGTTACATATTTAAGAGCCAGTGATGATTGCCTTGTGGCAGGGAATAAACTGCTACATCTTACTATTGAAATGTCTGGTCTACGATTGTCAAGCCATGAAAATACAGGAAAAAAACCCACAAAAAATTTCAAACATTAATCTTCTTTAAACTTTTTTTTTTCATCCAGGCAAGTTCCCTGGACCTCACATTTATGCATAACAACTCCAAAACTGCCATACATCAGAGAAAAGTGAATATTCTAAGAAATGGCAGTCTTGGACTTAATATTTTTGGTCTACGGAGTCTCCACATTTTGGGACTCGGTAGTTTTGAGTCCAGACATTTCATATGATTGCACATACTGGCTCCATTTTTTTTGGTCTGTAACTGGTACACTTATGGAGGCTGGCAAACTGGTATGGAGGTAAATCACGAGAGCATGTCATGCAACTGGTAGGACTTAATGTTAGTCGGAGATGCCAACTAACTCACATCCTGTTAATCTTGTAATGTCCATTGGAGGGGTAAGTTTACGAGAGCAATATTTAGAGTCTCTCAGTTATGGATTTTGTTTTCCATTATTTTAGGTCACAGTATGTGAGTAATTTTGACATAGGTCTGAGATTGTTTGCCTTTGTTCTAACATTATGGGGTGATTAAGTTCTTGCGGTGAGAGGTGGGGCGCTACGATCTTGATATGCAGGTTAGTGCCTGGCATGGATTGGGGGCCTAGGATAACGGTTGTGCTGTTAACGAGCAGATACAATGTAGGCAGACTGCTCAAAGGTCTAGACTTTGTTGCATATTTTGGGGGGTTTTCATACAAAGTTATGCTTTCTGCTAAATCAGTGGGAGGATCTGAGGACTGCAGTCACTAAATAATGGCATACATTTGTGTTTTGTACTGCAAATCCTTCATAGAGCTATATTGTTACAAACTTCAGTTCTACAAAAGATATTTAAACCCAGTTACTGATGGAAGATGTAAACTAGGCCCCTATTCCTGGGTTTTGTTCTCTCTATTGTTTGGTACTTAGTTTTCATTTCTTTTGCAGATGGAGCAACAGAGAAGGAAGGTGCAGTGGCAGTAGAGCCCTAGTCATCTCAGAGTGCAGAAGAAGCCTGCTTCCAAGGAACAAAGGCAGCTAGTGGCAGATCGGCATGGAAGATGACCTCAGACTTCGTTAGCAGGGATATGATGGAGACTGCATCTGGATGACCAGGATGGGACAATGTTTTGCAGTGTTGCCATTTTGATATGAGTTTTAAAATTGTAAAGGCTAATATACCTAAAATATCACTTCTCATGTTAAGTGGTAAATGTTACATTAAGTTAGTCATCATAATTGTGGATGGGAGAATTTTCCTTGTATTGTGTGTGTGTGTTCTGTTTTTTAACCATCTTTGATTGAGGGTAAACGGGGGGGGGGGGTGCTGTGCCAGTATGTGTGAAGGTGAATTGGTAAGCACAATATTGTGATATTGTCCCTGCAAGCTAACTAACTATGACCTATGAAAAGAATTTGCAGGTGTTGTCTGTTGTGAGTATGAGGGGTTGAATGAGGATGGTGGTTTTTCGGGATGGTAAGTGCTGCTACTAATTGTATGCTTCTCATTGAAATCTGTACCATGGTAATGTTGGGGGTAGGGTAGGTACAACCTCCCCTTTAGCAAGGATGCCATCTCCATGGTGTGGGATGCTGCCACTTATAATGGGGAACAATTAGGTGAAAGGTTGAACACTTTTTATGGATCCTATCAATTTTAATTCGGAAGCTCATAGGATGGTTAAGAATGTAATCATTTTACTTATAGAATTGGCCTTGTAGTGAAATAGTGATTCAATTCATTTACCATTGATATCTGTTAAATTGGTAACATCAAAGGTGTAACAGACCTTTCTGATGTGGTGTTTAGAGGAACATGAAATCTTAGCAGATGAGGAGGGTGGTCATTAAGAAGTTTTGCTTTATGTGTGTTCAGAGGATTTACAGTTTTCTGCCTTGGCAGATGGGAAGTACAGAGGGCATTTCAGATGGAGGCTGGAAGGAAGGGTCTTGGAATTTGATGAACTCTGCAGAAGTGGAGAGATTTTGTTGGGATGGATGTATCAGCCAATGGAGTGGTGTGTGTAGTTAATCCTACTTTTTTAACTGCTCATTTCAAGTTGGTTAGAAAAGATGGAATACACCAAATGATGTTTGGCGTAATGCCTTTTAATGAGCGGTTAGGTTGTTGGAATTTTGGTAGGAGAGAAGGGGAACAGCCTGGTTAGGCTGGTGGGCAGAGAAGAGGAACAGGTTTACCCTCTTCTGTCCCCCGTCTGGTGTTGGATGTTCATTTCAATGAGTTGGGAAAGGAAAGATAGCAGTTGGATGCTGCTTGAAAAATAAAATAAGTGAGTGGACATAAGGATGTTGCTTATTTGGCTGTATGTTTAATTCAATAAGTGGTAAGTGAAATGAGTGATGGGACTCCGCTTCATAAGTAAAGTACGTGAGTGGCGGCATGGACGCTGCTTATTGGGTCAGGATGAGTGAAGTCACACTGCCCTGGTTAACATTATATGGATGTTTATGCTGTGCTTAATTTCAACTATACTATGTTTCAGTGGTAAACAATAAATATTGGTTAGCAAAGTTATGTGTATGAAAGTTTAATAAACATCACCAAACCTCATTCGGTCTGATGTTTTTATTGAAGGGGACCAGGACAAATAACCCTAGTCAGTCTAAATCCACACCCAATACTAACTGCAGTTAATTAGGAATGGTTTTATTTAACTTATCTTTATTTAACCTCTGTTTCCCTTCTGCATTGCAATTATTAGCAATCTGTTATCAAATTCTTAAAGTTGCATTACTATATATTTATGAATTATATTACTTTATTTTATGTCCTGGCCAAATTTCTCCTAATAGTATAAATGCCACCTTGACTTTCTCCTGAAAAGACGCTACATGACTAGTGCGACTAATCTGATTAACAAAGGATTAATAAATAAATAAATACATAAATAAATAAATAAATACATACATGGATACATAAATAAATAAAATAAAATAAAATAAATAAATAAAAATGTTGTTAGTGAATGTAGACAGAAGACAGAAACAGAGCCAATATTAACCCAGGTCATGTTCTGCTACTGATAGTTATGCTGAGATATCAGTTGAATAACAACCTGGTTCAGTGTTAGTATAGAACTACTAACAGCATAGGAGCTGCTTAACAATTGTTATCCACACTTCTAAGTTTTGTTAAGGTCAGGTCTCATGTTATAGTAGCACTGATCCATACTTTCATTTAACTAATACTTGTGCATATTAAAGGTGCTCCATGCACTGCAATACAATTAAGGCCATCATATTGTAGCAGACCTCCTTATGAGGAACTACTTAGAAATTGGAATTTTATTTAAGTTTGTTCACCAGGGTGGCATACTAATCAAAGTAGTTACAGATATGGCCCTGGTGAAGTACTTCTCCATTGAAACATACAGAATAAGTTTAATTGTATGAGGAAACAGTACTGTGATTAATAGTAGGTTCAACTGCTTTTTTTAGATTAAACGTATCTTAGTGATTTGTGTACATGATCTGTAGTGATATACTTGTGTCACACACAAACACTCCAGTGGAGAGAGTTGTGCAGATAATCACCACCTACATCGCTCTAGTTCATTTCATGACCTGGATGCCACTCTTGGCATCATCTAGTGGTTGTGCATATTAAAGATCTGGGCAGAGATCGTCACTTTTACCTTCATGGCAGAGTTGGTGAGTATGAAGAAGTGCAACCACTGCAGGAATTGTGGCATCATCTGAATAGTAATATGTCTGCCTCTTAAGTATATGCAGCTGTTGAGGGCATGTGTACCTCACTGGCACTTCTTTGTGCATACTGCCAAATCCCTACCATAGCCTTGCAAGAGTCTAGATATGTGGTGAACAGTCACAGGACAGGCTTATGCAGATGACATACACTGTTCTATAGAATGAATTATTACCATCCTTGGCCATGCATGCCTCCAGGCATAAACATGGGCAATCTCATGTAGATTGTGGGCAATCATTTGGCTCAACTACAGGAATGCCTCTCCACACCAGCCACTTTGGGTCCATAATTCCACATCATCCTTATCTCTTATCACCTATCAGTGGCCAGCCTCAGGATGATGTGTACATCCCATCTGTTGACTCTTGAAATACAGTGGATCACATAGGGGAAATTTACAAGTTCACAAAATACTATACTATCGTCCATGCAGGATGCATGTAACCACAAACAAGCAAGGCTGAATGATATAAATGGCCAGTGCTCATGACAATACTGTCCCCCATGCAGGACACACATCACCACAAACAAGGCAGGGCTGCATGATATAAATGGCCAGTGCTCATGGCATGGAAGGTCTACTACATTTAAAGATGTGATCCCTAACTTCCCCACCCTGCTGCCAGCCTACATGACTATCACATCTATGTCTCATGTCTTTAAAATTATGGTAGCTTTCCTGTTATCTGTCACTGCACCCCACCCCACCTGTGCACAATGATGATGACTGTGCTCTACCCACTCCTCTATTCTGTTTAAATAAGATAATGTCTGATGCACAGCACAGCCAGTCACTGCAGGGATGCATAGTCTGTGTGTGTGTTAATGCATGTAATAGTTTATTCTGTGTTTTTCTTGTTGTGACCCATAGTTGTGGACTAGACACTGCCTCTTTTCCAGTGCCAGAATGTATTTACAGAGTTCTGCCTTGTGAGGGATACCACTGCAGCCTGTTCCTTCAATGATTCATCACCTGACTTGTTTTCTGCTACTGCCATAGGTCTGTTACCAGTACTGTGATGTTCCCATGCTGTAGCTCCTTTTATACTATCATACTGAGTAACATGGATCACACCATGTATAATTCACTGGAGGCCTCATACGGGCACTGAAGCATCATCAGATAATCAAAGCAGTGAAAACCTGCCTTCAGAAAGCCAAGCACATGGTTATTAATGTTCTGATTCTGTGACAGCATGATGTTGTGTGTCACCTCTACCATAGTCTGGGGCTTTGAATGGGTGTCCTCAGGCATAGTTCCAAGGCATATCCTGCATCAAATGCAACACACAACAGTGGACACTATTATGTTTGATGGCAAGTAGGTGACCCTGTTAAAAGTCACCCCAATGAAATGCTGAAAAAGGTTGCATAAGTACCGTGTATGTGAAAAACAGGAACTGCCTGGATGGTGTACAGACAGTGTATTCCACCTGGCAGTTGATGGAGTGCAAGTCCTTATGGCTGATAAACTGGACACAATGCAGTGCGGGTGAAGCTTTGATGGAAAAGAAGAAAGCAATCAATGGCCCCTAGAACCTCATGAAAAAGGTACCTGCTTTAGAATGCCCACATAGTAAGTAATCAATGGCCCCTAGAACCTCATGACAAAGGTACCTGCTTTAGAATGCCCACATAGTAAGTAATCAATGGCCCCTAGAACCTCATGACAAAGGTACCTGCTTTAGAATGCCCACATAGTAAGTAATCAATGGCCCCTAGAAACTCATGAAAAAGGTACCTGCTTTAGAATGCCCACATAGTAAGTAATCAATGGCCCCTAGAACCTCATGACAAAGGTACCCGCTTTAGAATGCCCACATAGTAAGTAATCAATGGCCCCTAGAACCTCATGACAAAGGTACCTGCTTTAGAATGCCCACATAGTAAGTAATCAATGGCCCCTAGAACCTCATGACAAAGGTACCCGCTTTAGAATGACCACATAGTAAGTAATCAATGGCCCCTAGAACCTCATGACAAAGGTACCTGCTTTAGAATGCCCACATAGTAAGTAATCAATGGCCCCTAGAACCTCATGACAAAGGTACCTGCTTTAGAATGCCCACATAGTAAGTAATCAATGGCCCCTAGAACCTCATGACAAAGGTACCCACTTTAGAATGCCCACATAGTAAGTAATCAATGGCCCCTAGAACCTCATGACAAAGGTACCTGCTTTAGAATGCCCACATAGTAAGTAATCAATGGCCCCTAGAACCTCATGACAAAGGTACCTGCTTTAGAATGCCCACATAGTAAGTAATCAATGGCCCCTAGAACCTTATGACAAAGGTACCTGCTTTAGAATGCCCACATAGTAAGTAATCAATGGCCCCTAGAACCTCATGACAAAGGTACCCGCTTTAGAATGCCCACATAGTAAGTAATCAATGGCCCCTAGAACTTCATGACAAAGGTACCTGCTTTAGAATGCCCACATAGTAAGTAATCAATGGCCCTAGAACCTCATGACAAAGGTACCTGCTTTAGAATGCCCACATAGTAAGTAATCAATGGCCCTAGAACCTCATGACAAAGGTACCTGCTTTAGAATGCCCACATAGTAAGTAATCAATGGCCCTAGAACCTCATGACAAAGGTACCTGCTTTAGAATGCCCACATAGTAAGCAATCAATGGCCCCTAGAACCTCATGACAAAGGTACCTGCTTTAGAATGCCCACATAGTAAGTAATCAATGGCCCCTAGAACCTCATGACAAAGGTACCTGCTTTAGAATGCCCACATAGTAAGTAATCAATGGCCCCTAGAACCTCATGACAAAGGTACCTGCTTTAGAATGCCCACATAGTAAGTAATCAATGGCCCCTAGAACCTCATGACAAAGGTACCCGCTTTAGAATGCCCACATAGTAAGTAATCAATGGCCCCTAGAACCTCATGACAAAGGTACCTGCTTTAGAATGCCCACATAGTAAGTAATCAATGGCCCCTAGAACCTCATGACAAAGGTACCTGCTTTAGAATGCCCACATAGTAAGTAATCAATGGCCCCTAGAACCTCATGACAAAGGTACCTGCTTTAGAATGACCACATAGTAAGTAATCAATGGCCCCTAGAACCTCATGACAAAGGCTTTCAATAGACCCAATACCCGATTGTACTTCATTGGCAAGAATCCTTCTAGTTAGGTCATCAGCCTGGTTGGTAAGTTATTGAATTAACAAAGTGAGGTTCCCAATCTTGTTGCTGTCATTGAGGGAACAACCATTTTGAGAAAAAAGTGCAAGGGAGCTGGCATTTCCTTCTGGTTCCATGCCAAAAACACAAAGGACAAAATGTATAATGCAACAACCACAACAAACAAACAAGTTAAATCCAGAAGTAATCCACCACTCCTTTACTATAACAACACTAAAAGTTATTGTGAGCGCTTTCATCCGCACAAGAGATGCCCTTACAGTCTGACAGATTTGGAGCACTTTTGCAAGGAAGAGTGGGCAAATATTACCAAGTCAAGATGTGCCATGCTAATAGACTCCTACCCAAGAAGACCAAATGCTGTAATTAAATCAAAAGGTGCTTCAACAAAGTTTTAGTTTAAAGGTGTGTACACTTATGCAACCAGTGTATTGTACATTTTTTATATTTTTCCCCTAACAGATTTGTTTGTTTTTCAATTGAATTGTACAGGTTATAGGTCACATTAAAGGTGGAAAAAGTTTTGAGATGTTTTATTGTGGTCTAATTTTTTTATATCACAAAAACCTAGCATTTTAACAGGGGTGTGTACACCTTTTATATCCGCTCTGTGTGTGTGTGTGTGTGTGTGTGTGTGTGTGTGTGTGTGTGTGTGTGTGTGTGTGTGTGTGTGTGTATATATATATATATATATATATATATATATATTTATAAGACACACACACACACACACACACACACATATATATATATATATATATATATATATATATATATATATATATATATATATATATATATGCATAAGTAATAACTGAAACCTGGTTTAAATCCCCAGAAAGCACTCTCTCCACACCTGTTTTAGTGCCTACCATGCCTTCTAACTCAGTTGCAGCTGTGGTGGCATATCCTTATTTGTCAGTGATCATTTTACCTCTAGCTTGATTACCAGAGACTCACAAATTGAATTTATCTAATTTCACCTCTCACTAAATAAAATCAACTGTCAATGTATCACTTTTTCAGGACACCTACCATGTTGCAGAAACCCAAATCGGAATCCTAAACATTATAGGAGAACTCCGAATAAATAAGAACTCCATCATTCTGGGATACTTTACCCGTAAATTGACTGGAGTACATATACCTCTTATAAACAGGTCAGGCATATTTTTATTAACCAGAGGAGAAGTTGTGGGTAGCAATTAATAAAGAGCTGAAGGACGTTATCTGGGAGGGGAAGATTCAATTGGCTTAAGATGATTCTTCCAGTAAGACAGGGTGGATTGGAATTAGCCAATTTGAAAGAATATTTCAGAGCTACACAGTTAAGACTCCTATACAAAGCTCAAGCAGAAAATTATAATTCAAAGTGGAAGGGGATAATGATAAAACATGGGGAAGCTCAAGAAACAAGGAGAGACTGGGATTTTGGATGCAGGCCTTTAAGGAGAATAACAATCATGCAGATTTCCTAAAGTAGCAGAAAGTATTCTAAGAACTAAACCAACATAGGAGTGGAGAAAGGAGAGTCTGCCAACAGGGATGACTGCAATTAGGGTACAAACAATATGCAAGAGGGGGCCGGAATTTATTGGACAAAACTGGCAAAGGAACCAAGGTACTGGGAGCAAACAGCTAGAGAGGGAAACATGATAGAATGGGAAGACGCCAATAATTTATTTGGACTGCAGGTTAGAGATTGCCTTCCCTATCAGGGATTGATATCAGAGTATAGGCAAAAAGAAAGAAGTAGTGGGGTCCTAAAGAAAAGACTAGCACTGATAGAGTTTTTAATAGAATCTAGAACAGAAGCTACCATTAAAAAAGGAATAATTAGTAGAGCATATACAATATTGCATGATAACTCTAAGAATCAAATGGAGGTTAGAAAGGATTGGGAAGAGAGACTGAATAAGCAATTTATAAAGAAACAATGGTAGGATATATGTATGTCTCCCAAATATACAACAAAATCTAGAAGATTTAGGATTTTTGCCTGGAAATGTTTACATAGATATTTTTATACCCCAAGAAAACTCCAGAGACTTTTTCCTCAGGTAGACAGTGAATGTTGGAGGTGTGAAGGGGAATAAAGAGGTAATTGGGAACATATTTTCTAGGAGTACAGTGAGTTCGCAGACTTTAAGGATTCCCTGTGGGATGCACTGTCAGAGGTGCTGGGTGAGTAGACTGGTCTGATGAGGGAGATGATTTTTCCGAGCTGTGATACAGATTCGGAATTGCCTAGACATGGTAAGGCTGTGCTGTGTCTAATAATGGTGGCTGCCAAAAAAGCAATTACTAGAAAATGGAAATTAAAATCTAAACCAACTATACTGAAAGTAGTGAATATAGCAACAGAGATAAAATATCTGGAATTGAGATCTTTAGAAAAGGGTAGGAGCAAACTACACAGGAAAAAATGGGAATTGCCAGAACAATACATACAGGGGAGGAATGAGGTCTAAAAGGTGGCAAGACTTAAATGAGCTTTGTAATGTTTGAGTGAGAAAGACTAGGTAAATTATAAATGACGTATAATGTTTGCAACTGGGAGTGCATCAGAATGGTTTGTGATGTAAAATACTTGAGACTAGGATTGTGCTGGTGTGGTTTGTTTTCATATAAATGTGTGATTGCCTATGTAGAAAGTGATGGTTTAATAAAGATGTTTCTTGTTAGAAAAAGGTAGGAATTGAATAATTTATGTAATATTGCTTAGGTTATATGATATATAGCAATATATGTAAAGTATAACGTATGTTACGCTAATATTGTTTGATTATTTTTATATGAATGCAAATTTGCCTATGTAACAAGTGATAATTAAATAAAGGTGTTTGAAAAAAAAGCCAGAATATGCTCATAAGTTTGTAAATAAACATTCAGTGTACCAGATTGTTACTAGCTCGACTAGAGGACAAAATATTCTTAACCTGAGTATTTGTGTACACCTCTTTGTTTGATTAAGCTAGATCATAATCTAGTATCCTTTTTCCTCAAACTTGTTGTTGTGTCTTTCGGCTTTTCCCGGTTAGGGGTCGCCACAGCGGAACTCTGGTCCGCTAATGATTGGTAGTTGATTTTTACATGCCGAGTCGCCAGCCCTGACACACAACCTTCAACAAGGTACGCCCATTCACGCATGTCTCCACACAGAAGACACTCTAGCTGAGAATCGAACCGGACAGCATCACAGCATCTTACTGTGAGGCGACAACGCTACCGCAGCACCACCAACGCGGATATATCTATCCTTTTTCCTCAAACTAATTCTCATGAAAGCAATATATCAAAAATCACAGACTTCAAGCACACAAACATCTTCAACTTCTGCAATCAGGTATCAAAATTCAGCAGATAAATTTGGCAAGGAGTTTTTATATCAACATAAATAAATGAACAGAATGAGAAGCCACTTCCAGAGTCAAATATAATGAGAAATGTGAAAACATACCGTCCAGCAATGAAATGGAAGTGTGTCGGTTTGTCAATTTCAGTTTAGGTGACTGCTGTTTCAGTGAAAATGTTTCACAGAAAGCACTTTTGCTGATGATGGAGAATTCTCTTTTCTCCACTGTTGCATAACCTTGGAGTAGGTATATTTATGCTGTGGAGGTATGCAGGAATTTCCCCTGCATGGGATGCAATAGGTGCTTGTCCCCTTTAAAAATAAGAAAGGTTTACTCTGAGTTTCACTGAAAGTACTCTAACAAAACATTTTAGAGATTTTGCTTACAGGGAAAGTGGTGTCAGTTTATTAACACATACTCAATAAAATCTGCAACAAAAGGAAAAAAAAATCATTATAGTGTACCATTAGATCTAAGGATCCCCAAGTCAAGGAAATATTAGGAATTTAGCAATGAATTAAAAAAAAAAGACTATTAGATCTACTAAAGCAGCCCATGAAGTCAGGCTGGCATATGCAGTCAAGGGCAATAACAAATCATTTTATAGCTACATTAGACATTTAAGAAACAACACTCAACAAGGTTCAGAATCTACACTAAATAACAAGACCTACTCAGACCAAGTGGATACTGTCAATGTTGTAGCAAATACATTTAGTGCAATTTTTACTTCTGAGATGACAATCCACAGTTCTATAATCCCCATAACTCTCAAACCACCAATCCTTAATAAAGAACATGTACTGAAAGAGTCCAATAGTAAGACCACTTCCTCCATGGGACCAGATAACATGCCTAGCTGTTTGATAAATAGTACCAAACATACTTGTGCCATGGTGTTTGCATTAAATACTGAGCTTTCTCTAGTCAGTGTACTTAAGTAGAGTTCCATTCTCACTGCGGTCAACTGGTGTGTGTGTGTTCAGTTGGTTGAGATTCAAGAGACCATTTGGTTTTACAGGAAAAGCTTACCCAGGCTCTGCACAGCACATTTTATTTACACCCTGTTTTCTTTTTTTGAACAACCTCTGTGGGCATTCCATTTATCGGATATGCCTGGTTAGGTACATACAAAAGTGTGCATGCTTTCTTATTCTACGGGTAACACAAGTTTTAGTTAATCTGATACTAGAAAATACACAAATAACACTGCTAGATAATATATTAGAATATAGTACACAAGAAACTCATGTCAAATTAATGTAAAAATGTAAATATGAAAATGAGTTCAGATTGCTGTTGTGTTTGCAAGAGGTGTGTCCCCAAGCATAGCGCCCTGCACCCCACCTACTAATATATTCTGAATCCAAAACTGCCAGTATATTCTCTTTCCACAATTACAATCATATGTACTTTCATTTAAGGGTGTTCAACCTTGTATGTAAAATACATAAGTAGCAGATGTTAGGGTTGCAACCTATCTCATGGGGGACGCAAAGGTGTCCTCTGTCCCTGCAAAATTAATTTGCATCTTTTTGTATTTAAAACTCTGGCACTTTCATGTTGGAAGGGGATTTCTTTCTATGTGTTATACAGGAATTTTGAAGTTTCCAAAATTATTTTTACAGAATTTTTTTCCATACATTTTACTTAGTAATTTTCGTCTCTTTCTGAATCTTTTTATACTCGATCTTTCACAATTTCATTCTTGACTGACTGATCGTCTAATACTAAGTAAAACATGACTTGGATAATGATGTGGCACCCGATGTCTGATCCTATAGAAAAGTTCCCTTACAAAACTTCTGTAAATGGGGCTGGATCCGCAACCTAGGTGGCAAAAAAGTAATTAAAAATATTCATTAGTAGCATAAAATCATCAAAACAGAATAATGAAATAAATAAGATTCAAGTAAGATGGCATTGCTTGGCCTGGCCATTTACAAAATGCTATGTCCAAGAAGTTTATGGTATGCACATCCATCCATAACCTACTTTTTCCCCATGTGGTTTGGCCGTCACATCAATAGTGACCATTCTATAGAACCAGTGTTCACACTGCCAGATAGCTCGCCCTGCTGCGGTTCTTTTTCTGTACCATACACTTACGTGCGCACTTATACCTAAGGCCAGTTTAAAGTGTTCAATCATCCACTTCTGCATGTCTTTGGAGTATGAGAACCCAAAGAAATCTTACATGAACACAGGAGGACATACAATCTGCACAGAAAGCAGCCCAGCCAAGAACTGAACTGGAAAACCTCTTGTTGTGAGGTGACAATGCTACCCAGTGTGCCATCCAAGTTATGTATGCACAAATCCTTAAATAAAGGCTCAATGTGGCACAGTTCAGCAGGAATGGTAGAGTTACTGTCTTCACAAGCATCATGGAATGACTAAGACACCATGGATGATTGGCATGGATATAATACTTTCTAGGGTGTCTTTGTTTTAGACAGATCTGAAGAAGCAGAGAGGAAAGCCAATAGAAAGTTGCTTGAGAAGTATGAAAAGGTATATGACCAGAAACTAGAAAGGCTGGAGGTTTTCTTACCCGATACTTCCGGAAAATCCCAAGAACAGGTGCAGATCTGAGAAATGGGGTGAAGAGTCTGGAGAAGGATTAGGGATCTTCTTCCTCTTCTTATTATTATCATTGCTATCGTAGCTGGTGGTCACTACAGGCAAATGCAAAGTGCTGCATGTGGTCCTGGTGTGAAATATTAACCAGGTGTCAAACTGATTGCAAAATAATATGAAAGGGATTTGGGGGGGGGGGTTTCACACACACAATGGATTATATTGCTGGCAACAGCAAAAGAAAAAAGTGTGTCCTGTATCTTCGTAGGGATAGACTCAGAAAAGCAAAAAGGAACAATTTCCAGTCTGTTGGTCCCTGCTCAGGTCATATCTAGAGGTTCTGACAATTCCAGAGACCATGAAAGGAGAGATGACAGATGGAAGGGATTTAGAAGAACATCATTACAAGGATAAATGGGTCACAGAGACTATATAACTAGGGACTAGAGGAGAGGATGCCCTTCTCAACAAAGACTGGAAAAGGCAATGCCATGATTCTGGTTTGATTCTCAGCTGGGGTGCCTTCTGTGTGGAGTTTGCATGTTCTCCCTGCGTTCGCGTGGGTTTCCTCTGGGTACTCTGGTTTCCTCCCACATTCTAAAGACATGCTTCTGGAGCATTTCTCCCCGGGCCTCTGCTGAAAACAGGATCTGTGGAACCTAGTCGGACTTTCCCGGTCAACAAATGATAAATAAATAAATAAAAAATAATATGGGTGTACAAGATCATATCAGGGCGATGTGTAGGGCCTAAGTCAACTGGAAGCCCAGTCACAGGTCACATCTCAGCAGCCAGTATGATACAGAGTACAGTGACAAGGCTTTCAATCTTTTCATGTAAGTCACATTTTGGAGGCAATGGATTCTCCTGGCTAGAAACCTCTGTGGCCTCTCCAGTTGCTGCAAGTGTTTAGTGAGATACATACAGAAGGGAGCATTGTTTTCAGTTAGTGAGCTGATTAATCCAGAATCATAGGATCACACTAGGCTAACTGCCCTGAAGGACTATTTTAAGCCTAGCTGATAAGTGGCAGTCAGAATCAAATGCTGTACCTTGTGTCCATGAGGCAAAGAACCTAAACATTATACCAAACCCACACATTCAAACACATGCACAGATCACATACCACATGCCTGTCCCTGTGTAGTCAGAATGTCTTCAATGTTTCCCTTTTCCTGCCCTAGTAAATCACAGATAATTATGATCACTCTTTAATGTTGTATATTAAGAGTTTCACACTTCATATCTTTCAGTAAATGCATAGTAGTGCAAAAGCTGTTAAACTAGTAACTTTCTAACAATTAAACTCCATGGATTTTGTCTCACCATTAATTTTGGCTTTGGCTTGATTTCATACAATGCACAACTGAGAGGTATACTTTATGTTCCTTGTCCTGCTCCCTCATAAATCAGGAACTAGTCCAGGCATTGAGTAATGCCTGTAATCCTCAATGAATATTAAAAAACATTTTCTGCTGCACTAATGTATTAGTTACCACAGTGGGTTAATGCTGCAGTTTCCTGTGGCAGTGGTACAGAACTTGAATCCTTTCTCCGACTTTGTAGTTGACTTTTTTTTAAGTCTTGTTGCTTTTTCAAATTACACCCCTGGTGTTTACTGGTAGCATAGACAACTAATATTTGAGATTAGAATGGACAAGGTTGGAATCCATTTAAGGCATGCTACTTAAAGTATCCCTAGCATCTATTAGTTCACCACACCACTAACATGGCATATCGGGTAGATATGGTGTCTAATGTTTCCACCCAACCCACATCTTCAGAGTTCTTCCTCATGTCTAGTGGTTCCCTTTCAATCTCTGTTATGTTTAAGTGCTATTAAGGCAAGGAGCTTTAGCAGTTCTCCCTGGTGTCTACTGGGTAGCCCCCCCCACCGTGTTAAGTGTAACTGCCATTAAGGCACAGTGATAAAGATCATCCCCAGTGTATAGTGATTCCCCAAACTCATGTCTTTAAACTATCTCCAGTGGCTAGTGGTTCCCCTGTCCCAATACAAACACACATGCATGCAGCCTACCCTTTCACTAAGCCACTGCTGCAACCTCAAAGGCAGTACACTCACACATATAGCCCCTCGGACATAAACACACACACACACACACACACACACACACACACACACACACACACACACACACACACACACACACACACACACACAAAGGCACATACCCTAACACTACCTGACCACTAAACTCCCCAGCACCTACCTCTAACATAATGGATGAACACAGCCCTTTAGTTGTGTTCATTACCGTAAGCAGCCAGGAGCAGCCAAGCTAATTTAAGAAGTGGAATGATTTTCTGAATAACTTTGCTGCTTAAATGCCCTACTGCAGGCCATTTGGGGGGGGGGGGCATATGGCTACTAAGCATATGCCTCTCCCCCAGCATGCTTCATTAGCATATGGCATAGTCTCATAAACAGTCCTGTATGGTGCTGCACATTATTGTGCAAAAGCATTACAGTCGGGCTGTCCTGAATTCTAAAATGTTAATGCAAGGTGTATACTTTGTGGACATATTGCAGGAAATTTGCAGAATTCAGTCCCTCAAGGTTTGACAGATACTGGAGTCTGTGTTAGACTCCAGTGATAAGCTTGCAGACTCCCATGATAAGTTACACAAGCACTAAAAAAAAAAAGATATGAAAGGCACTGTTCCTCAAAACAGTAATTTAACAGAAAATAATTAAATGTTTTTGTCTTCAGTAACATAAGACTTCATGAGAATTATATATGAGTTACACAAGCCCTGCCAGAACAATAAAAAGTAAAGTTTGGACTGTTTAAAGGTTAGGAGTGTAGTCCAAGAAAAACATTGAACCATGCATGTGTATTGAAGAATATCAAGGGGTAACCATTTGAAATGTCAGGACTCATTCTAAACAGAGACTGAATGACTGAAAAAGTGGACTTACAAAATATTAAATCTAAGATGGAGATTTCTCAGAATAGTTTCTTTTCTCCGAGGTAATGTGATCTCAGAGTTGATAAATATATGTTTGTAGGGATGCCCCCACACATCAAGGTGTGGAAGATGGCTTTCACTCTGCAAAAAAAGAAATTTTAAACAGAAGGGCAATGACCGCAATTGGCTCTTTTTCTGCATTGTCTGTTTTTTTCCCTGCATGTCACCACTTGGCATTTTGAATGCTGACATATCAATAGGGAGACAATAAAGGCACTTGACAAGTAACTGAATTTTCACACATAAGCAGATAAATGAAGAGATTACTCAGACCTACAAGTCAGAAAGAGTTATGAGAAGAGTATATTCCGAGTCAGATTTGACAACAAAAACAATGAGTTTATCATAAGATCTTCTTCTTTCGGCATTTCACGGTTAGGGGTCACCACAGCGGATCATCTGTCCGCTCATGATTGGCAGTGGAGTTTTACATTGTTGAATTGCCAGGCTGGCACCCAACCTTTCACAGAAGGCACACACATGCACATATTCACACCTAGGGCCAATTTAGAGTGTCCAATCCACCTACATGTCTTTGGGATGTGGGAGGAAATTGCAGAACCCAGAGGAAACCCACGTGATGACAGGGAGGACATGCAGAGTCGACACAGAAGGCACCCCAGCCGAGGATCGAACCGGAGAACCTCTTGCTGTGAGGTGGCAATGCTAACCGCTGCACCACCGCAGCCACCCAATGAGTTTATCATAAGATGTATGTCAGAAATGCAGATAAATATAAAAAGAAAAAAGAAACAGAATGGCTCATTGCAAAAATCCTACAAAATAGTCAGAAAGATTTGGTACAAAACCTAAAAGTGAACAAACAGATGGAAAAAAGTAAGAAGCTGTACATATCAATGGCATAAGTAAGATGTGAAATAATGAATCACACTACATACTGCAGTAAATAATTGACATAGACATGGCTTTAACTAGCCAAATGAAACACATTTGTTAAATGTATAAAACTGAATCACTTTGATAGCATGTGTAAGACTTCCAGTAAGGGGAATATTATACAATACAGAAATAAGTATGACAAAGAGATATAAAAGGACAGTACCAAACGTCATATTATATATATATATGTACGCAATGTTTGTAAGAAAATTCAGAGTGGTAGAGAGAATAGTGTAATGTAAGAGATGCATTTACATGTATACATGCAATACCCGAGATGGAAAATAAAACATAACCAGATGTAACAGGAAAAGCAATGAACAATGGAGTAAGAATGCTGATAGACTCTTGCACCTCAGGCTGAAAAATGAGAGTAAATATTTATTGGCCAGTCTAGAGCAGAGACTATTTGCTAGCAAGGCCGGATTACTACTACAGATTTTCAGCGGTCATATCTTTGAGTCCACTTCAAGCACCCAATTTCCAGGCCCTCAGTGACCACTGTCTCAAAGTCATGGACTCAAGCATCTTGTAGATCACGCAGGCTGCCACTCGCTGGAATTTCATTTTGAGTTTGGACAACATATAACAGCTATGTGGAGAAAGTGTAGGTGCCTGAACATATTATTTGAGTTCAACTGTGGTAAGTGTGGCAGCCATGAGGAGGCATTGGTAGAGGGGGGAGTGCAGTTTAGGATTTCAAACTGCAATCAGGAAGGGGACTTGGATTTAGGGAATGGAAGGAGAGTTTTAGAGTTAGGTGGTTGGAAGAGAGTTTATGGTTAGGGAGCAGTGGGGTAGGTATGAGGCTGGGGAGCAATTGGGGAGTTTAGGGTTAGGGTGCAATTTGGGAGTTTAGATTTAGGAATGGTCTTTGGAGTTTTGGGGTTAGATAATGAAAACTTAGGTTAGGAATATGATGGGTTTTAGGGTTAGGAATACGATAGGAGTTTTAGGGTTAGGAATACGATGGGAGTTTTAGGATTAGGAAATGAGGACTTAGGTTAAGAATATGATGGGAATTTTAGGGTTAGAGTTAGTGTTCTGATAGTGCTATAGAGATCAATAAGATGAGGTGCTGTTAGGAAGGCTAAATAAGTAAATAACATTGAGCTAGTGGAAGTTAGGCCACATGTCTTTTTACTGCAAGTGGCTGTGAGTAAGTGTGTTGTGTTCTACTGTCACATGAGCAGCTGTAGTACTCCCAGACCAGTTATTGTGTTTTAGACACTTTTGTGGTCACTGTCTTGAATAAAATTTCCACAGTGTTTAGCATACCAGCCACTATCAAATCTGATAATAGTTCACTGTTTTAGCTACTTACAGTTCAGATAGCCCTCTGACACAAAAGGAACAGAGAACAGGAGGATGTCTGACATAAGTTCATAGACAATTTGCATAATGTAGAGGTTAATGGAAAGCATAGGGAATACCATAAGGACTGAAATGTGAAGGGCAGACCACAGTAACAATAATTTAACAGCATGTTAAACAGTACAGGAGTTGCACACATCAGATAGTCAGGGCAATATCTGCCAGTCTTATCCTTAATTATGAATTTAATAACCAACAAAATCCACAAAACTATGTGCTAATAAATTGTATAAAACAAAAAACGCCGCCTAGATGTCACAGGAAACTTTAAATAGTGTTTTGATTTTTTAGCACATTTATTTTGAATAACAAAATTCCATTTACAATTTATCTAATAGATAGGCCAGACCATGTTGCAAGAAAGACAGAGAATTTGAACTAAAACACACAATGAAGAAACATGTAGATTCAGTGAGACAGGCTGTGAAATCTACTTCTATCCCACCCCATTAAATGAAGGTATGTTGAGTAATAATTATTCATCAGGAAATAATTTAGCTTTTGATGGACTATTTGTGAAAAATTCTACCAAGGAATTACAACAAAACTGCTAATCTAAAAGAATTAAACTGCACATATAAAATTGTGAATAATTGTACATAAACTATGTAAAAGCTTCATACCCACTGATGATTTTAAAGTGATACAAAATTTGGAAACGTATTGTTAAGTTATTATTTTAATTTATGAATATTAACAGTATAGAACACTGTAAATTGTTTGTTTGTGTCTTTCGGCTTTTCCCGGTTAAGAGTCGCCACAGTGGAACTCTAGTCCGCTAATGATTGGTAGTTGATTTTTACTTGCTGAGTTACCAGCCCTGACGCACAACCTTCAACGAAGGTACGCCCATTCACGCATGTCTCCACGCAGAAGACACTTTAGCTGAGAATCGAACCGGACAGGGTCTTACTGTGAGGTGACAACGCTACCGCAGCACCACCACCGCGGGTAGTATAGAACACTGTAAATGAGGTTGTAATATTTACCGTGCAAACATTTTAAAGGCACTGCTCATTTAAAAAAAAAGTGTTAGGAAACTTGAGAGGTGTTTGAAAAGTAACTTTTTAACAATTTTCTTTTGTATTTTACAGTAAACAGAAATGTTGTTTTAAAAAGAAGGGATTGAATGTTCTAAAAGAGGTGGTCATAATTTATTTTGCAGCTAATGTCCTTAAAATAGTCATTTGGCAGGTCAGAGGTCTGACCAGCTCTGTGCTTGTCTTTCCTCTCTGTCACTGAATTGTCTGAATTATACATAGCCAGATTTATGTACAGATTCTCACTGGTGGTTGTTAAAACATTTGGTAGTCTGAATGAATTTGATTACACAGTCAGTGGATCTGTGACAGCTTTAATAAAATAGAACAGTGCAGGCAAGATACTTCCCTAAGTGAATTTAACTTCCTGTAGAAAAATCCAGCCTTCAAAAGTGATGCCTCAAACAAGAATCTGGTTCCTGCTGATGAGTCTGGCATAAAGCCCCATACAGTCCTAAATGTATATGCAAAATACCCATCCAGACAGTACAGTTAGTGCCTGGTAGCATTTCTGTAAACTAATAGGAAAAGACTCACTGCATTCTGGGGTGAGGTGAAGGGTTAATAACAAAGGAATCACTTGAAGTGTGTCGAGTGCAACTATTATGACAGTTTGATGGATAAATTTAATTTGTGCTGCTGAGTAATGAACAAAACATATTTGAGGGGATGTCAGCATATGTGAAAGTAAGACATATAAAGTGTTAGCTAAAAAGTTTTCAAGGCTGGACATTCAAACATTTTACTCATCTGGCAGTACAGAGGTATGAAAAATTAATAATTTTAATGGGCTAACCTGTGTTCAGTATAAACATCATAAAAGAAATACAGTTCACTGATGTTTTTAATGTTGTAAAGAGTAACTCAATAACCCCCCCCCCAAAAGACAAAAAGTGCTTTTGCAGAGGGTCACACCCCATGCACCCTGTGTGAGAGACTTGACTTCCCATATACCCATTACTGATAGATTCCATCTCCATGGATACACAGTAGTGGGAAAACATGAAAATACCGACTGCAGTGCGCAGCACAGCTCACTCATCATAAATCACTGTGGTTTTGCCAAACCACGATTGAAAAATATTGTTAGAAATGTCACCCACACAAACTTCATTTGTCAGAATTCCTGACGTTTTTAATGAGGGTTCTAGGCATACAGTTTTGGTGTTCTGATTACATCTCATGACAAGACGTATAGTATCAGACTTCTGGCAAAGGTTTGTTATACTAATTATGTGATCGAAGAGGGTATTTTCTCTATTTATTTATGTTTCATTTTGTTGGTAAGGTTGATTTCACAGAAACTAACAGCTAACTATTGAACAAAAAGAGTTCAGACATATTTCAAAAGACAGTTTGAATGAAGATGTGTGCATGAAAAAAACTGCATTATCTTGATGTATATCATGTTCTGGCCTGCTTACATTAATTAAGGATAAAGAGGGGGTGGAGCCCCCTGTATCTGGGTATGG
Organism: Protopterus annectens; assembly: GCF_019279795.1. Lineage (NCBI taxonomy): Eukaryota > Metazoa > Chordata > Ceratodontiformes > Protopteridae > Protopterus > Protopterus annectens. The sequence continues at coordinate 659,994,147 of NC_056749.1, read as the reverse complement.
GGAACCCAGCCCCATTTTGATGTGCCTGTAATTGTTTTGTATTTGCAGCCTGGAGTTCTAGTCATACTAACCAGTAGCTACAGAACTTGTATTTCGGAAGGATGTACGACCGCTTCTAAATTAGTACATTTGAATGTAGTGAATAAGTACCTCTTATTTTCACTGATTTATTTGGAACTAATAGTCTGTTAATGGTCAGTATCTCATTTGTGTTAATGTTTTATGATCGCCAGCTGAGAAACTGTGTTATTGCTGAAGAAGAAATAATGGTTCTGAATTTATTTATTTTTTTGTAGTGCGATAAGGTCATTTGTCTTATTTGCACCGACGGGAAATAAAATGTATGGGTAGTTAAATGAGAATGTTACGCTTATAAGTGAGAATCGAATGGTAGATAAAGGGTTACGGTTCTGTACTACTCCCAGGATAGGCATTCATTAAGCATATGTGCACATTAAAGCAATGAAGACTTGCCTTTAAAAATGATGAGACTATCATGTAAAGTTAATAAGGTTAAGCAAGTTAAACAGTATTTACACCTCTTAAAACAAAAAGAATATACATAATAATGGAAATTCTGAGCTCCCTTAGAAGTAGGAATAGGTAACTCCCAGACTTCCTTCTAGGTGTTAAGTTAGCTGACTGAACAGTAAGAAAGCAAAATTGTACAATTTTGGAACAGCTTGCCAATAATACAAACGCATCAGATGATATGCTAATAAATACACATATTAATAAGTCAATGTAGTACTATGCATAATAATTTATTTATCTTTTAATAAACTCAAGAAATCAGTCGAGTCCAAACAGTCTGTGCAAACTTTTATTCCATAAAAACAGATAAAATAGTGATGAAACTGTGAATGCTTTCAGGATAACCCTTCATCAGACAATGAAGCAGCTTTCATGAATCTATTTAAATACATTTAAAGACAAAAACACCAGGAGGTGTGGAGGATGGTTTGCTAATAGTTCTATAATCCAGTGTAGTTCATTACATTCAGTGACATTCACTATACCCCCCTCCTGCTCACATGAGTAACCTGCATAACCATGAACTTAAAAGTGTGTGTTGAATTCTTAGAAGTATGCACATACAGAGCAGTTTGTTCATCTTTCTGGCTAATGCTGTACAAGTGATGTATTCTGATTTTCAATTTACAATTAGTTTTCCCTAAACTGATTGGTGCATGCCAACCTGACCAAGGAAGCAATGACTTTGGTCTTGGTTGCCACCACAGCTCAGACCAGCCATTTGGAGGATATCCAGTTTGGTGTTGGTGATGTGCAGCCTGCCAAGACAGAACAGTCCACCTTTTCTTCAGATGATATGAGAATCCATCTGGAGTTGGAGAGACTGCACCTGGAGGCCAAACATCTTGAACTAGAATCAGCAGAGATACTGTGCCTGGAAGCCCAGTGACAGGAGGCTGAAGAAATGGAGAGAATGCAACGTCTTGGGGCTGAGGAAAGTAAGAAGCAGCACCGATATGAACTGGATGCTGAGGAGAAATCATATGAACTGGAGGCCAGATGTTTAGAAGCCAAGGAAAATGAGAGACAGCACTTGTATGAAGTGGAGCTTCTTACCCTTTGAGAGGGTCATGGAAGTAATACAGAAGGGAATAACCAGACCCCAGAAGCTGAAAAGGTCACTAAACGTTCTACTCAGTACAGGGATGGCGTGACTTGGATAGTTTCATTCATATTATTGAGAGTGTTTGTTTGTGTCTTTCAGCATTTCCCGGTTAGGGGTTGCCACAGCGGAACTCTGGTCCACTAATGATTGGTAGTTGATTTTTACATGCCGAGTTACCAGCTCTGATGCACAACCTTCAACAAAGGTATGCAAATTCATGCATGTCTCCACGCAGAAGATGCTCTAGCTGAGAATCAAACTGGACAGTGTCTTACTGTGAGGCGACAACGCTACCGCATGAGAGTGTATGTTGACAATATGATGTTGACTGAGAGCTCTGGGTTCAGATCCTGACTCCCTTACTCCATGGTAAAGCTGTTCATGCTGTAGCAAAGTTAAATGCTGTAGATCATTTGAATTATGATAAAATTAAATGTTGCTTGCTTGACTGTTTCAAACTTACACCTGAAGCTTATAGAAAAAATTTTGTGAACATACATGCAAGGCAGATGAAAGCGTATGTGATTATACTGCTGACTTACCTTCATAGATGGGTGACGGGGGTCAGGTTACCACTTTTGAGGGACTGGCAGACCTTTTGGTGAGGGAACAAGCCCTCAGTACTTTGACTGATGACATGAGAGTCTGGTTAGCAGACTGTGAGTACAACTCTGCAAAGGAGCTGGGGAGAAAAGGCAATCTCTACTTGGCACCACTGCATAGGAAAGGGATACCAAGTGCTGTACATGGACATAAGGGAACCCATGGAGGGCAGTCTAAACCACTCTAACAGGGTATATTTGTAACAGGGGACCCTACTAATCCAAGTGTACTCTTAGCAATTAGATGTTTCAAGTGTAACCAGTGGCAAGGTGAGAAACAGAAGGCGAGGGAGCCAATAAGAGGTGATGACAAATTGCCACTGATAAGTTGTTTAGAAACAACTGGGGTGCCAAATCATCACCAAAAATGATATCCTATCTTAGTAGATGGTAAACAGGTAACTGATAAGAGGGATACACATTCTGATATAACCATTGTGAGGCTTGCAGTGGTTACAGAACAGCAGTACTTGCTTGGGCAGTCCACTCCAGTCAGGGCATTGGGATGGACCCCATTCCAAATATCTTTGGCTAGGGTTCATTTTGACTGGGAGGGTTGAATAGGAAGTAAGCAAGTAGGTGTGTTTGAGGATATTCCTGTAGATGTCCTTATAGGGAATGACTTTGATAATGCAGTACCATGTGTACATGCAATGTCATGCAGTCAGGCTTGGAGAAAGGCATGTAGATCTGGTAGTCTGGGAGATACCCAGAAAGATCTCATACCTGAAGCTGGCACTGGCATGGTGGCTGTTTCAGAGAAGGTCCTATCTGGTAGCAGTAAGTCTGAATGTAAGCCACAGCTGGTGGTGGGTACTGATGTTCCCATGGACACGGTGACAGCAAGGACACAGGTGAGTGGTGGTACTCAGGGTGACAGTGAGGTGCAGCTGTTGGAAGTTGCTAGGCTTCCTGTGGAAGGGGAGCTTGTGTTTGAGAATATTCCTGCAGATGTCCTGACAGGGATTGACTGTGATGATGCAGTGCCATGTGTGCATGCACTGACATGTAGTCTTAATTCATGTGTATTTACTATTGCAGTAATATTTTAGGGAAATATTTATATACAACAAATATTTCAACATTATTTTAGTATATAAGACTTCATATATTTAACAAGTAATATTTAATAGACAGTTTTATCTTACTTGTATTTAGTTTGAAGAACTCTGTAAGTAACAGAGTAGTGGGTTTTTTTCTGAATTTTTGTTGATTTTTAGCAACAATATGTGTATGTTTAAAAGTTTTCTTCACAGCAAATGTGTTGTTGAAGAAAAGTTTTTATCATTCTTTGTAAATATGGTTTAGCCATGGGCACTTTAGTTACTTAAATATTCATGAGTGCTAAACTCTCTCTGAACAGCATTGGGTAGTTTTGAACCAACAGTTAACTGGTTTTGTGTATTTAAACTTGTCTATTCAATTGTTTCTTTGTTCTGAGGAAGTCACACTTGTTGATGAAAGCGCTTAACAATATTTTATTAAACTTTTACTGAGGACTCGCAACATTGGTGCTTTTGTCGGTTATGGGTAGAAGGAATGTATAAGGTTGGCAGCAAGTATAGATGTATAAAAATATAACACTCAGCACTGACAGCTGAAGTGCTGATATGAAAATGAGAGGGGCCACAACAGGCAGAGGGTGGGTAACTGGCAAGGAGGAAGACTGGACAACAAACGGGGTGTATGAGCGACATACAAGGAAGTGGAAGACAATGAAGGAAATAGGGAGGGATGACAACAGTCTGTCAAGCTTTCATAATGGGAAGCACTCACAGGTGTCAATCACAATTGAGGCTAACATCATGGGTGGGATTTGCCACTGGTAGCCTGATAGTCAGGGTGAAGTACCTATTTGATTCTGTTAACTACATGAGGATGCATTGTACAGTGTGAACATGGACCTTTTGCTGCAACTCCTTCTCAGTGCTGACCAGCCACTGCTCCTCCCAATGGGATAGTCATTCTAGGGGACACTAATAAATGAGGGGTGTTTGTCCTCACCCGAGAAGCAGTATCAGTGGCTACCAGCAAGCCCATCAGGCTACTTCCCAAAATATGACCTTTGTCACCTTGCAGAAAGGATGGCCTGGAGATTTCTGGGAGCCAAGCAGTTGTTTAGAGGCCATTGCAGGGGCTGAGGTTGCCACTATACCAGTTCCTGCTGCACTGCTGATACTGCATAAAAATTAACATAAATAGAAATAAACTAAACAACAAAGAAAAAGTAATAAAAAAGATGAAAGGGAACAGGACACAAACAACAATGGTCAGTGTGATGTGGTTTACTTTATTATGACAAGATTTGTAAGGTGGAAAGAAATAGTCAGCAGGGCAATCTTTATATAAATGCTTGGGAACCCTTAAATTAAGACACAGGAGGACACTGGGGTACATGACTGCCTATGCCCCTGTCACCAATGTGAAGGAAACTGGCATAAGTTATTGTCTGTAACTAATGTGTGTGTCTGTAATGGATAATGAAGCAATGAAGTAACCAATCTAAACAAGTATAATGTGTGGAAAGCAAATGTATGAGGAGTTATCAAACACAGTGTGACAATAGGTGGCACAGTGGTGTAGCTGGAAATGTTGTCACCTCACAGCAAGAGATTATCTGGTTCAATTCTCAGCTGGGGTGCCTTCTGTGTGGACTCTGCATGTCCTCCTTGTATTTTGTGGGTTTCCTCCAGGTGCTCCAGTTTCCTCTCTCATTCCAAAGTCATATGTCTGGAGAATTTCTCCCTGGGCCTTCACTGAAAATAGGCTGTCCTAGTCAGGCTTTTCCAGTCAACAAATGTTAAATAAATAAGTAAAGAAAGAAAGAAGAACGAAAATGCAGGAATGGGTGGCACTGGCTGGGACAGTACCACACTCAACATGTGCAGATAACGGGTAACTAATTACTGCTTTAATAGCTTATCTGGGAAATAACACTCACTTGAACTGATACATGGCTTCATTACAGTTCATATCCATGCTATTGCAGGAATACCTGGCACAGTGAAGGAAAGTGACTTAGGATGTATAAATGTATTACAACATGGCAATCAGCACCTATGTCCCTCATGTACCCATGAGGAAGTGATGCATGAAGTGTAGTACTACAAGGTAAACAAACAGCTGAGCTACACCCTAAATCTGTATAGCTGACAGGAATATAGAGATGTCAAGAATAACTGGCACAATAAAGGCAGCAGCACAGTTACTAATGCATTTAATTCACATATCTGTCCTAAGAACATTGCAGAAATACAATCATTAGCCTTTAAACAACAATGGAAAACTGAGCATTGTTATGGTAAGCAGGTGAAGCAGGGATGCAGGTCTGCAGCAATACAGTATACCTAAACTGATACCCGGGGAGGCTGTCCTAGCCCTGTGGTAGGCAAGTTCTCCCCCTCTGCCACAAAACACAAAAACACATTAATGAGCACAGTATAACCATGAACATAAAAAACAGTCTATATCTATATATTAGGCTTACTGTAAAATGAGTCAGCATAAATTAATTATTACTGCAATAGACTGGCTGTCTCTCCCTAACTTCTGCTTCTCTTTAATGGAGAATGGCTGTATGGTGCTTTCTCAAATCATTATATTTGTGCAAATGGCATCATTCATTACCCTGACAAGTAAGGTCCCGGCATTAGCTTTATGCCGGAGACTCTCATGGACGTTACCCAGTAGGTGCTCCCTGTGTTGTTTGCACATTAAGTGCAAACAGATTTTAGTCTCCCTTTGCACCACATCATAGCCCTGGCACACTACAATCCAAAAGAGGACATGTGTACTCACCAAGTCAAGTCCAGAAATGAAAATGATACCTTGTGCATAATACCAGATGTCATGAACACCACATTATGGACAGTGATGGTAAGCACAGTAGTGCAATGTCCATCTATAGCAGTATGTTGTACATAGTCAGTAATGCATGCCAGGTTGCAGCCGTTCTTCACAGAGACACAAAACGTATGTTTTCTATACATGTCCTAGCATGATCACAGTGATCATCTCAGTAGCAGAATAGCTAAGCCTATTACATCACTGCATATTTGTGATAGCAGCCTGAAGATAAAGCTGCACATACTCTAACTGGTCATAGTGCTCATGCAAAAGTCGGACTATATCTCTTAGCATGAAATAGGACTATTAACACATTATGTAACAGATACAGTTCATAGAGCACCACCTTATGTTGTTTTATTAACATAATCATTGCAAGACAGATTTCTTAGCGCAATAAACAGAATGGACACCATGATGCAGAAAACAATAAAGCAGATAAGACCTTCATGAGAAGATGTTGCAGGAAATAGCACTGCAGATAAATGCAGTGCTGTAGCTGTGCCATTGGGTGACAGGCACAGGCATGGTCTTGTATACAAGAAACTTGGCACAACAAGTTCATAGGTGTTTACTAGGCTAATGACCACAAGGGCTTTTTTAAGCCTAGCCATGCATCCCAAATCTCTGACAAGTTCTGGTACCCTTGATAAGTATAAGCAGGGGCTTGGGAGATTAAATATTTACAAGCTAGGGCCTAGAAGATGAGCCATTTACAGATTGCGTGTGTCCATTAGAGACATAGGTGCCAAATCAGGGATGAATTTTCTGTTTCCCATCCAACTGTCTAGCTACTGGAAGGTTTTCCCCTAGGGCTGCTGTCACAGCTCATCATCACAGATATGAAGCAGTTCCTAATAACAATTAGAGTTCACACTGATAGAAATGTGATTTGGAATGGTGGTGGTTTGGATGCATAAACTGGACTACTCAGGGGAGGCCAAGTTTCTTTTGCAGATGCCCCAGCTCACCAGAGGCCAATGCCATTTATGTTGCATATTGATAGAGCATCTTCTGGTGTACACAGACTTCATCATGTGCTTTACTGTCACCAAGAATCATCAAGACGTCTGGTACGAACACTTGTAGCATATGTGACTCCTGTCCATATAAAAGGCATCACTATGTTGGGGCAAAGAGTTGGCTTCACTGGGCACAATGTATTAGGAGGTGGGATCAACAAACAAAGTGGTTGAGCACTTCAGCCTCAACGACAAATACATTTTCGGCATTCATTTCTGAATGTCAGTGCTATATATGTGATAACAAATGTAGTCTCCGCTGATTTGTGTGTGTGGTATTTTAACTGTAGCAAACCTATGTTGCTACAGTTGCAGAGATGAAGATCTTTGTGTTCCTCATTTTTTTATTGGTCTCCACCTTAAGAACTGAGGTGGACATCAGCTGGGCACCAGGTAACTTAGTTAGATCTATGGCCCTCATGTCTGTGGGGGATGCACCAGGTGAGGTACACCATCACATGCTAACACTGGTAAGCAACTCTATACAGTGATCTCATATGTAGCATACTGCATGTATGTCACCCAGGGACATCAGGACAGCAGCAGATGCATGGCACCACGAAAGGTATGTATGTGTTCATAACCGGTATAACCTGTGTATATTCCTGCCATGTATCTGTATGGCTCATGCACATTTGGTGGTTGGGGAGGCACACATTTCCCAGTTTACATAGAGTTATCTCTGTGTTTTCACTGATTCTAGTGGGAGAAGAGTCAGCAGTACAGGTCTGCACCTGAGGTCACTGCATCTGTAGAGAAGGTGGGGATAGCACTGTAAATATGGCATGGTCAGAGCACGCAGTGATGATATGGAAAATATTAACCATGGAGGGAACAGCATCTTCCCTACAGCAGAGAGAACTGTACAGACCAGAATGGCCCCATTTATCTGCAGTCATTAGTGACAGCATCCTATCTATTTGCATTCCACACATGGTAGACAGGCAGAAAAAATGCTTCCAGCATCTGAAGGATGCACAACATCTGAGGTGCATGCATATGGCACTGAGGAGATGAGCACTGTGTGCCTGTCGGTGACATGAGACACATGAATTGCATGATACTGGTATTACCTTAGGTATCTAGCAGCAAATGTGCAGGGCTATGATTGAGACACATATAGAGGATACTTTCAACATTCTGGAGGTGCCAAATATATAGGTTAATTGGCCAATACTAGAATATTGGTCCAGAGTACAGTTAGTAGTACCCTAGTCACAGTTTCTCAAATCATAGATACCACTTGACATGACTGATAGTTTCAATCCCTTTTAGTGAGGGCTTGAGGGGCCAAATCCAGACTGTATTTATGATCGCCCATCCATTCATCCAAGTTATTCTTAAGGAGAGTCCTAAGGAAGTCTAGTCAATAAAAGAAGGATTCTCTGGGATTTATATCTATCTTGCCAGCAAGGCCTATTTATGATTCAGTGGATTTTAAGATCTGAGCTGGTGTTTAGGATGTTATAGTTTGGCAGATGTGCAGCAGGTTTCATAGAACTGGAGCCTTAGATGTTGTGTAGGCATGGCAGAGATCAGCTGTCAAGATTCTGTAAGAAACAAAAGACAGAGAGAGAAAAAAAAAACACTTTAAGGTGGTCTGCATTCCTCAGGGAAGTCATACTCTTGATTATCTTAGTGAGAAAATGCTGCAGTCTCTCAAACTGAGTTATGTACTTAGACAAGTACATACCAAAGGGGACATACTCCATTGTGTGCCTGATCAGGGAGAAATTGGGGTGTGATAACTTCACATCTGAAGGACATACCTCTGGTGATCATTCTAGTTAGGTAAAAGGAGTTTTTAACAACAGTATATACATGGTGATAAAAGGATAATTTGTTGTCAATGAAAGTGACCAGGTCAGTAATGAATCAGTTATCTTTCAAAGGAGGTTTCAGCTTTGTGGTAAATACATTAGTACACAGTTTTGCCAAAGAACACCATGCTGCATTTCTTGACATTTAATTTTAGGCCATGGTCCAGGCACCACTTATTGGTGTGTGTTAGCTCCTCCTGAAGAACCTTGATGTAAAATAAGTAGTTAATGGCAACTCCTAGTTTGCAGATACCTGTAGACATGTTCATCCATGTGCCCTTGATGCATCCTTGACATCACAGAAGTAGATACTAAAGAGAAGTGGTCCTATGACCAGTCCCTGGGGGACATTACTGGTAACTATTCTTTTCAATGAGTGCATGCCTCCCACACTAAAGGTTTGGCTTCCTAAATTTCGCCAGTTTGATATGCAACTGACAGCACAGGTGTTTGCATTTAGTTTGAGTAGCTTATTGATAATGTTAGAATGTCAGATGGTATCAAAATCCTAGGCCAGGCCCAGATAGGCAGTGTTAACTGATTTTCCTGAGTCTAAGGCATCAGTGACTTGCTGAAAGAAGCTCAAATGGTTCGGAAAGCAGGATCTAAACAGCCAATGTCATTGTTAAAATGTTCCACAATACTGAGTTCCATTTGTTTGCAAATAAGGCTAGTGAGGCTTATATTTGTTTAGTTTCCTTAATCAGTAATGGATCTCCCCTTGTGAAGTAGGTTGAATACTGAAGTTCATCCTTCTTCAGAACAAATTCAGTGGGGAGGCTGAGATTGAGTAGGCTTAAGAGAGTCTACCAGACACCATCTGGTACTGATACATGGGTGTCGGAATCATAGACCCAGGGGGAGGGGGAGCCCCCCCCCCACTTTTACAGCTGCAAGACCTGTCGGGAAAAATTAATGAAGTTGAGTTTTCACTCTAACATGGATTAGCGCACGGAAGTTAAACTAACTAAACTAGCTGTTATTGTTCTCTTATTGCTCTGTGTTACAGGAGTTATGCTGCTGCTGGTCCATTGGTGGTGCTGCCAAAGCCAGAGTTCTGCCAGTAAGAAGAGTTTATTCTTTTATTTGCAGGAGTTATGCTGCTCCCGTGTGTGCGTGCGTGTGTGCGTGTGTGTGTGTGTGTGTGTGTGTGTGTGTGTGTGTGTGTGTGTGTGTGTGTGTGTGTGCATGTGTGTGTGTGTGTGTGTGTGTGTGTCTGCATGTGTGTCTGTGTGTCCTTGTGTCTGTGTGTGTGTGTTTGTGTGTGTGTGTGTGTGTGTGTGTGTGTGTGTGTGTGTGTGTGTGTGTGTGTGTGTGTGTGTGTGTATACCTGGTGGTTAGCGTTACTCAGGCTCAAACAAGATCCTGAATTCTCCACCCATACCACTACTTGTCATTCAGGGAGTTGAGTCCATAGCTCTCAACTGTCCAGATTTTCACAGAATATTTGGCTCATACTTCTGGCCTGTTCCTCTTAAAATCAGTGGTTTTCTGGAAATCAGAGAGAACTGAATTCACTAAAGAATGATAACCCTTTAAGTTTCAGTCCTGCTATCTTTCAGGAAACACATGGTAACACATACTTCAGTTTATCAACTTTCTAAGATTATACAAGCAATATTTAAAATGTGTCCCTGGTTTTGGGCCTTTGCCCCCCCCCCCCCCCGCCAAATAAATTTTGGCTTTTTCCAGATTTCTTGTGCTGCAAAGTTGAGAGATTTAGTTGAGTATCAAGTGGATTTTACAAGGAGATGAGAGCTTCAGGGGAAAATAAGTTTGGTGCTACTTATGCTAAGTCATTTGCATTGTTAGTAGCACAACAGGTAGTATACTTGCTTTTGATGCAGAAGGCTGTGGGTTCTATTCCCACAGTATGCAAAGGGATTGCTGATACTATACTGTGTTGTACTTTAAAGGGAGTGGATGCTGTAGTCCTATGAATGTCGTCCTTTGGAGGAGTTCCCTAGTAACTATGTTTCTGTTATCAGTTTGCTATCCATTCCCCACTGCAAAATTACTAGCTTATTTTTTTTAATGCTGCATACGCAATTTATTCTTCAAGGGCAACAGGCACTTTATTTGTAAAAGAAACAATGAAATATAAAATTGTTTGCTAGCAGCAACCTCTTCATTAGTTAAAGATCCCTTTAATGTGGAATTATTTAGATGACTTACTTCTGCAGAGATTTTGCATATTTACTGATATTGGTGAATGTAATGACAGAAGTTTGAGTGGCCTTTTATGGTTGAAATTTTCTGAAATGGGTAGTTTTGTCATTATTGGTTCATACATTTTGTTTCATTGCTTACTAGAAGACTGTTCCACACCGTAAAACTCTACTGCCAATCATGAGCGGACAGGTGATCCGCTGTGGCGACCTCTAACCGGGAAAAGCCGAAAGAAGAAGAAGAAGTTTACTAGAAGACTGTTCCAAACTAGACATTTACAACACATTCTAACAAGTGATGCTGTATTATACAAGGAATATAATTTAATACAATCAGGTTAATACAATCAGGAAGGTGAATCAAAGAATGCATATATGTATGCTTGCTCACAGGATGCAGGAGATCAAAATAGGGGGAGAGACCAGTCACCAATAGAGTCCCCCAGGATTCAGTGCTGAGACTTTTTTTGTTTGACATATACATTTCAAAAGTAAAAGGAAATATTAAAGGGCTTTGGCCAACTAAGTTTGAGATGACTGTAAGCTAGGAGCAGTTATTGAATCCCCAAATGATTTAACCATCGTGTAGGAAGGTTTGTCCCAAACAATAACTGGTGACAGAATCATGAATTGAAACTAAACTCCAAAAGATACATTATCATAGCCTTTTGGAAGTCATCTACTTCAGGGAACTGCCAAATTGCAATGCCCCCAAGAACTGACCCAGTTGTTTGGCATTTGGGAACGTGAGCATACAGTGACCTAACTTTTGACCAATATGTGCCCAGAATCATAAAAAAGTCTTTCTATATTGCACAGCTTATAAACAAATTGATTTCGACTAGATCTATAGATGATATTGTCCCCTTTTACAAAGCCCTCAATAGGTCAATCATTTTGTATAATGTCCACTTTGGCATGTATCTGTCCAGACCCATGCAACAATTGGAATACCCACAGAGATACCTTAGTAAAAGGATACAAGTCTTAAACAATAGATCTTGTATGGACCACCTCAAAGATTTATCACTATACTCAGTATCCTACAGAGTGCTTACAGGTGACATGTCTGGCATACAAGGCATCCTCCGACCTAATACAGGCAGACCTACTGAACATCAGCAAGTCAAGTGGCATCAGAAATACTCAGTCCAGGTATCTAAACTGAATGCTGTGGAGAGATGGATATATATATCACAGAGGCTACCATTGTTCCAGAACAGACTATACATTCAAGTAAAACAAAGCTTATCCCTGTCCATATTCAAATGCAACTTGGATGGGTAATAGAAAATGCACTCCAGGATTGCCCCTCATGCCACTAATGGACAGAGGCAGTTCCTAAATGCTGCATCCCTTACATGGGTCCCCTCAAATTATCTATAGTATGATCACATTTATTCTCACTAGGGCTAATATACAATTAACAGCCATGGGGTAGGTAAGACCAATCAGAAAATGTTAATTCAAGCACCAAAAGGGAATTGGCAAAGCTTAAAATGCCCTCCAAGTGAACCTATGTTGTGGTAGCAAATAGTTTTAAAACATTGCCCTTTTTAGATCACTAAGTGCCCCTCTCACCCCCCCACCCCCACCCCCCAATCCCAGTCTTCAACAGCTTCCGGCAACTCTGTACTGACAACATGGCAGCCTGGTACATTATCAGGATCTATGTCAACAATGCTTTTGGCCTTGGAGAGAGCATTCAAGACTTGTTCTGGGGTGACCATAATGGGTGGTGTGGGTGTGCTAATAAGTTGGGGAAGTTAGGAGAAAATAGAGGAGTAAAATCAGAGCTGAATTTCTCCACTAATATGTTGGTTATGTTCTCAGAGGATAAGTAAATGTTGTTATGTGTTAGATCATGGGCATTACCTCTCAGGTTTCTAACATAACTGAAGAAGTCTTTGAGGGTGTCCTTAATAGAAGCGATAATTCTCAATTCATATTTACTTTTGGAATATTTGATTTTGTTTCTGAGTTCTTTGTTGATCATTTTGAGTTCATCTCTAGATGATGGAGTATCTTAATTTTGCTTTGTGGCCTACGAGTTTCTTCTTGTTATTGTATAGTTTGCTAATACTACAGTTCCACCATAGGGGTTTATTCCTGATTTTGGCATTGCATTTATGTCTTATGGGGACAGATGCCTTGATGCATGCTTTGAGGTGGGCATAGAGATTATCCACAAATGTGGCCATGTGTGATATAGTGTCATTGAGGTAAAGAGGATGTTTGTATTTCTTAGTGCCATTAACTAGCATGATTAGGTTTGTCTTACAGTAGTCTCTAAAGACAGAATGGTTTTACAATAAGTCAGGTGCGACCTTCATAGTGACCAAACTGTGGTCAAATTTTACCATTAACATGGTAACTGTAAGTGCTGAACATGGAGTGGTTACATTGGTGAGAACCAGGTCCAATATTTTGAAACCCAAACTGGGACTGGAATCAGTTGTTTTATGGAGCTGGCATTAATGCACCGGGATATTTTGTGTGTATTTGTATGAAGTGGCATAGAGTTCCCATTTAATGGAGGGATAGGTGAAGTTTCCCAGTAGAATAGTGTTAGGCTGAATAGGGAGACATGTCTATTTGTTTATATATACCTTAATGGCTGCAGGAAACACAGGGGGGTATGGTAATTGGCTGTGATATACTACTCATGTCATAGCTGCTCACAAGGATGTGGAGGGCCCTGTTCTGACCACACCATTACTTCTACCCCTGGCTATGATTCGCATACAGACATGGACATCAGTCTTCTGCTTCCACCATTAACTACACCCATGAACATCGAAGGTCTTATGGACTTGTACAGTGTCTGCACACTTTCAGTGTCGGCTCACCCTACACATCACAATCAGATTCCTGGAGTTCCACAGAGGTTCAGTTCCCAGAAAATTCACCCCAAATGACATATACCTCTTGTGAAGCAGGCCATCCTGACAGCAGTCACTTGCAATAACTACACAGTAAGAAGTACAGCCACAATCCCGCATATGGATTCCACAAGTTATGGCCTCCTTTGAATCACATGTCTCCACATCAGTGGATATGATCCATGACATTGCGTTATCACCTAGCTTAGGGCTTACGTCAGGCACCTCTCATGGAACATCAGTCTATGCTAGCATTGTTGTCCCATGCTACTGTGCCTCCTTCCTGTGAAAATGATGATGTCTGTATCCAGCAAGCCTCACAGGTCTTGTGGTAGGTAATGTCTGACACAGTGTGCTCAATTGCTGTGCTGCACTGCATAGACTTTATGTGTAAATGCATACATCAATTTTGTTTTGTATTTGTCTTATCATGGCCCATAGTTGTTAACCAGTAGCCACATTTTCTGCCAGTCCGACAACTTATTGCACCTGCCTATGCCTTGTCTGAGAGCCCATTGCAGTTGTGTCCTCCTTCAATGTTTCAGCAGGATCATCCTGTGATGCTTGCAGCCCAATGCTATGGTCCCCCTCGCTGTAACCATTTATATTTTGTGTAGCATGGCATACACCACATTAAGCTTGCCTTACATCTTTGCAGAGTACTGTGTTGCATTGAGCAAAAGTTCAACAATATTCTATAACTATACCACTGCAGTTTTGTATGCCGTCTCTGCCATTTCTGCTTCTGTCTGTAGGCTGTGGATAAGTATCATCAGCCATGGCTCCAAAGCATATGCAGTCTCACCTGTAAGACATCATAGTAAACACCACTATGTAAAGCAATTAAGACTAGAAGTGTCACTCTTAGAAGCTATAGAAGAGGGAATAGATCAACAAAAATACTAAGAAAGATAGATGTGATTAAACCAATGCACAGTATTAGAACAGACCAGGATCTATAATGCACTATCGCAAATAACAAACTAAAAATGTAAGCACAAGTGGAAAAACTTAGAAGATACACAGATAAATATAAAGGAAAAGTGCAAAATAAACAATTTACTGATGACCCTACAAGTTTTATAGAGAATTTGGAAATAAAGTAAAAGGAATTGAAAGACCGCCAAAAAAGAGGAAGTAGATACATTTTGGAGAAGTATTTATGAAGATCCTGTGGAACTTAAAAATGCTAAATAGATAGAAGTAAAAGAATAAGAAGTTCAAATGTACTGGATATTAAATGGGATGAAGTAACAGCCAGAGAGATTGTAACAATGTTACAAAAAGCCTCGAAATGGAAAACCACAGGCCCAGATGCAGTGCCTAACTTCCGGTTAAAAGTATTAACATCTTTGCACGAAGGTTTAGCCATGAGTAAGAACTATTTATACACACACCCTGAACAGACACCAGTCTGGCTAACTGGAAAAACAATGCTCCTCACTGAGTGAACCTGCAAGCTACCCTAAAAATTATAGATGAATACCTTGCCTTCCAACGTATAAACTATACACTGGAATTGATGCCGACAGAGTTTATAGTCATTTAGAATAAAACTCGATTATGGCAGTAGAACAAAAGGGCAATAAAAGAAAGTCATATGGAAAAAGGATGATTTGCTGTTAAATAAAGTCATACTGGAGAACTGTAAAAAGGGGAAGAAATTAAGTATGGTATGGATTGACTATAAAAAAGCATTTGATAGTATCCCACATTCATGGATAAAAGAGTGCTTAAAAATGTATAAGATACACCCTGCACTGATTGACTGCATTGCAGTGACCATGAAACAGTGGCAGACCACTTTGCAATTAAGCCATGATAAAGGACAGATTATTATCACAGGGATGAAAATTCAAAGGGGAATATTCCAGGGTGACTCTCTGTCACCATTGCTATTCTGCCTTGCCAGTAACCCATTAAGCTCTTTACTTAACAACTTAGGCCATGGCTACAATTTGGCTCCTAAAAAACAACAAAGTGTAAAGACTTCTCATCTTCTCTTTGTCGATGATTTAAAATGGTATAGCTCATCAGATGAGGAACTGAAACTACAGCTACAGGTTGTCAAAACGTTTTCAGATGATATAAGAATGTCATTTGGTCTTGATAACTGTGCAAAAGCAACCTTTAAAGCAGGAAAACTGCAGCATTGGGAAAACATCAGTTTGGGACAAGAATGTGATATAGAATAACTTGCACAAGAGGGAGGTTATAAATATTTGGGAATTGATGAATGATCAACAATAAAACATGAACAAATGCAAATAAAACTTAGTAAGGAATACTTTAGAAGACTTAAATTAACTCTGAAAACAAGGTTGACATATAAGAACAAAATCCAAGCTATAAACCAATTAGTTCTTCATGTCCTAACTTACAGTTTTGGAGTGATTGACTTGCTCCAAAATGTATTGGATAGATTAGATAGAAAACAAGAAGGATGCTTCAATCTCACCAAATGATTTATAAAAATCAATTTATACTAAGATTATATATTCCCCACATGAAGGAGGGATGGGCATTCTTGAAATTGATTACATGTATATATCTGCAATCATGGAACTCCACACATATCTGCTGACCTCACAAGATCCAAATGTGAAAGTTTTGAAACGAGGAGAATAAATCTAAGATGACTTCTCTGCTTAATGTAGCAGAAGTATATTGGCGTCAAGCAAGAATGGAAATCAAACCAGAAGTAGATAAAAATCAGACAGCAACTGAATGTGCCAAAAAAACAAAATAAAGAATATAAGGTGAAGGACCAGATGAGAAGGCAAGAAATGTGTAAAAAGCATAAATATAGTTGCAAGAATAGAAAACTTCTGGAAGAACCTCATGTTGATCAGGAATGAACACAGGAATGGTTAAGGAGAGGTGAATTCGAAACAAGAGATGAAAGGTTAATATAGGCAGCCCAAGATAGTGGGCTACGCACACGGAGGCTTACAAAGTTCACTGAACATGTGGGAGAAACAGACAAATGTAGGTTTTGTAAAACCAAATTGGAAACAGTCACATACCTCGTTGCTGGTTGTGACATACTAATGGCAGAAGGACTGTATACTGAAAGGCATAATAATGTGGCAAGATTTTTGCACTGTGGATTGTGCAAACATTATGGTACTGAAGTGGCTGAAAAACACTGGAAACATGAGCCACAAAGCATCATAGAAAATGATGAAGTTTATATTACATGGGATCACCCATTACCAACAGTTCAAAAGACAGATGTTAGAAAACCAGATATAGTGGTCCAGGAAAAGAAGACAAAGGTAGCATTGATCGTTGAAATAGTTGCACCCAGTGACTACAGTGTCTTGCATACAGAGAGACACAAAGTCATAAAATATCAGGATCTGCTGGCAGAAATGAGAGCAATCTGGAAGAAAGATACCCAGACAGTTCCAATAGTAGTTGGAGCAATGGATCTTATAAAAAAGACTCTACAATCTTATTTAGATATGTTACCAATACATCTAACTCTGTACAAATTGGAAAAGGAGTCATTACTGGGCACATTGCGAGTGCTGCAAAGTGCCCTTTTGGCTGCCATCAAAGATTGAAACAATACTAATTTGATGAACTTTAATCGTACTTTGACTTAGGAATGGGGTCCATTCCTCTCATGGTATTAGAAACCCAAAAGATTTGGAGAAATTAAAAAGTGTAAAGCCTGCTAGCTATATTCATATTTCTGGGCTGTCACAGGCTCTAAGGATGGCTGTGTTTGCAGCTACAACTAGATTACCCCATGGAAAGTTTACACACATGAAACATTGATGTAGATTGCATGTATGCTAGATATAAGAACCATGGAAGCTGCCTGGATTGTGCACAGACACATTATATGTAATACCTGGGTTCACCTATGAGCCATTAACAATCTTTTTTTTGGTTCACTGTTTATCAAATATTAAATATCAAAAACACTGAGCTGAAAAAAAAAAAACAATAAATCTTTTTTTATTTATTTATTTTTTTGCAGGAGGACAAGCCACCCTACACCCCCAATGAGTGTGTGGTGGGGGGTATTATATATACCAACTTCACATTCACACCATACTGAAAAAAGGGGGAACCCTAAGACGTACACCACTAGTTTGCTCAATACAATGCATTGTGGCAAAACTCACCTTGACATTAAATTCTCACACTTAAGCCACTCAACCACCAGTGCAGCGAACACCCACAGATAAGCCAGTAACCCGTGTATTGCATACCAGCTGGCAGCTGATAGAGAAAATCTTCCATTTGATGTAGTGGATGCCAAGTAGATCAATCAGTTTCATGACAGAAATGTGGGTGCAGTCAATGGTTCCTGGATTTTAGGGATTTGAGCTAAGTCATACACTGTCCACATTGTGGTGGTTGTCTCCTCTGCTGTCTGTGGGAACTTTATCTGTTCCGCCATATGCATCTGTTTTACATTTAGGAACTGGTGCAGATTTCAAGGGGCTGAGGCATGCAAAACTCCAAGAATATTTTAAGATGAATAATGGAAGGTTCCCATAGAAAGAATAGTCAATGGCATACAAACCTTCATGTCCACTAGACTAGACATTCCACACATCCCCCTTGATCACATGTGAGGACAGTGCCAATCAACAATCTTCTGCATAAAATCTATAGCTACATGGTAGTGGTCAACTTTGCCCCAGTCATGGATATGATGGAATGTCGGCCACTAACTGACCCTTCTGTCTGTGGTTGCATGCAACATGGTGGACCCTTGCTCTTAAAGCATCATAACACATTTTATGATATTAAAGTAGATGGTACTCCATGTACATTTGCACAGTTGACAACTTTGTACCCTGAAAAAATAATGGTGTTCAGATAAGCTGATTGACATGATGCATCTTGCAAAGTCTATACATTTTTTAATTAAACTGCCATGTCTGTTGTCATCACTTGCCTATGTGGTAATTCTTTTAGCATGTTGACACTCATTTGTATATCTTTATTTTGCCATTCGCACGGGGTGTATACCATACTATTTTCCATGGTATGTTGATCATGCTGCCACTCACCATGTGATTTTGCTAATTCATTTGGAATTCACATATGTTTTTTCAAGCAGTAAGCATAAAAGGTAACTAGACAGGGTTGTCCCATTTCAGTTCATTTATTTGTTTTAACAATGGCACCATTAACAAATGTTATTAGACAAAATCAAAATATTAGAGGTTCCAAAGTGAAAAAAAGATGGTCACTATATATTTTTTAAATTTTTTGCATACTGATGTTAAAACTACATCATATCAGCTTTTCTACCGAAAATGTAGATAACACATTAAAATATTTCAAAAGAATTTATAAGCTAAAATACAACAGTAATGCAAATAAAATATTAATAAATCAAAAATCAAATCAGTTCATACTAGACTCCTATAATTGTAATTGACATTATAAAATAATAAGAAATACATAAGATTTGCATTATGGAAAATATAGACAATATTATTCAAGTTAAGTATCAAACATTTGTTAAGATTTGAGAGAGACCGTCTTAAATTGGATTTATTTATTTATTGTTGTTTTATATTTGAATAGAGACTGAACTTGATTAAAATGATAATATTGCAAAAGTGTTATATATAATTCAAAATATGTCCTTAATACCAAGCAGTACACATATTAAATAAACGAAGTGAGATTTACAACTCCCATTTGGTATACAGTCCTAGAGTTGCCTTCAGATATGGCACCTATATTCAAAATGATAATCCATTAGTTAAAAATGTAATCTGCAAAACAGAAATGAATGAATGAATGAATGGATGAATGAATGAATGAATGAATGAATGAATGAATGGATGAATGAATTTATTTATTTCCATTTGTTGACAGGTCAATACCTCTTTTCAACAGAGGCCTAGCATGTAAATCTCCAGTTTACATTTTAAAACATAAAACATTAGAAACATAGCTTGTGATTACACTTTTCATACTATCAAACTAGATTTAAGAAATACAAAAAGTTTCCAAAAACATACGTAGGCGTAAATGAAGGAAAAGAATCAAATAACATTCATATTATAGATACAAAAACAGAGGGCAGAAATTCACATGTTGGCTGTATACAAGAAGAAAAAACAACGGCTATACGAATATATAGTTAGAGTGATAAGGTGGTAGGCTTATCCAGGCACAGAGAAGGTGCACAACCAAGATTTGGACAGGAATTGTTTGAATTTGGATTAAAAGAATTTCATTTTTTTCTAGTTGTCGTAATCCATTTGGTATGTTGGTTCAGTTTAGTGACATAACTTGTGTAAAGTTAGTCGCCAGCTGCAGTTTGGGAGAAACATTTATTTCCTGAGTGCAGTCCCCTTGTGGGTGAGTGGTGCTTGAGAATGTTGTTTAAAGAAGGACAATTTCTAGGTTTATAAATTAGGTTTGTGTTGTAATGAGTTGTGTGTAAGAGGGATATTGTGGACACTCAGTCCAGTGTAATTGTTTAAGGGCAACACAGTGATGTGTTTTGGATGGCAGCTTAGTTGCAAATGTAGCTGTCTTGTTATAGCATGTATCCAGTTCCTTCACATATGTAGAATGCAGGTTAGTAGTAATGGGTGTTGGATAATGAAGTGACAGAAAACAACAGGATGAAGCTAAGGTTTTCCTAGCAGATTATGAGAGACATGGACTAGCTAGCTGAAGTGCATCACATTTTTTTGTGTGTTTTTTTAATTGCTTGAAAAATATGATGCTCAAAGTTTAGGTGTCCATCTATTGCAACACCAAGCAAATTAGTCTTGTGATATATTTTCTGTTCTAGTATTGTCTTCCTTTTGATATAATGCTAAAGGGTTGGTTTTGGTTGTCACACTGTTTGGTAAGATTAACATTAATTTCTTTCTTTTTTTTTTTAAGATTAGGTTGGGGTAAGTATCCATGACTCAGTAGATAAGAAGGACTCTTGAATTACACCCTGAAGGCACAGTGTGTTAGGAGCTGAACAGATAAGGGTAGGGTCACTTGTGTTTTGCACTATCCTACCATGTTTGGTTTCAGTATGGAGATCATTTATACAATGTTAAAACAGCAATGGTCCTGGGATTGATCCTTGAGGAGTACCAACAGAGATAGGGAGAATTTTTGAATATTTGTTTTGCCATTTTACATCTGGTTGCCTAAATGATAGGTAGCTCAAAAATCATAAGAGGGATGAGTGATCAATTCCTAAAGAAGGTTTGTAATTTTTCATGAAAAACCTGTATCAATGGCTTTAGATAGGTCTATGAAAAGAGACGAGATATGGTTGCTTGTATTTCTGTGAAATTTTATGATGTTACTGAAACTGCAGAGGGTGGTGTTTGTGCTATGGTTGGGATGGAAACCATGTTGAGTTTGAGAAAGATGATTATTGTTACTAAGGTAGTTGAGAAGCTGAGAATAGATACATTTTTCAAGAAGCTTGAATAGAGGAAGTAGGACAGCTATAGGCATATATTTAGAGAATTCAGTGGAATTTCTACCTTTGTGCAGGGGAATGATAAATTATTTTTTCCAGAGAGAAGAAATATAGTTTTTGGTCACTCAGTGGTTTTTCACAATGAAAATAGGGTAAGTAAGGCTATCTTTTGCCATTTTACTATATTTTCCTGGTAGATTATCAGTGGTTAAGGTGGTTGGTTTCAGGATCTGAAGATATCTTTTCATGGTAGCCATTCGGACAGGTTAAAACTTGGAAGAAATTGCTTTCAGTATAGACTGGTAGAGTGAAGAAACTAACAGTCTTTGAGTAAGCTATGTACAGTTTTGAAAAAGAGGCTGTTGAATTTAATAGCAATACCTTCAGTAATGCTGTTTGTGTTTGGTGGAGGTGTGGTACTCTGGCCTGGGTAGAGTGTATTTTTTATTGTGGCCTAGAGCACTTTGGGATTGTTTTGATATTTATGCTGAAGACTGGCATGATAGGATTGTTTATCTGATTTAAAGTTTTATGTGAATATAAGATTTTAAAATATCCACTCACTTCCCAAACCATGTAGAAAAAAAATGTGCATATGAAATAATTACTTATGTGTGTGTGTGTGCTTGTTCCTGTGAAAGCTGCCAGCCTATCTAGATATAATTTTGTAGACAATTCTATGTCATTGTAAATATTAATATAATCCACAGGCTTGTTTTTACAAATGTAAGAAAACTAAATGTAAGAAAACTGTGTTATATGCTGAACTTCAAAAATGTAACCACAGTGCACCCTGCTGGAAGAAAGCTGTTAAGTAAAGAATTACAACCGTGTTTGATCTCAAGCTCAGAGACAGGATGTCTGGGCTAGCAAATTCTTCCTATTGTCTTAATTTAAGAGATAACTACTAAGGTTTTATATGTAAAAGTGTCTTTTATTGATGTGGCTTCTTGGCTAAGTGCAGCTTACAAAGAAATATAAATTTTGATTTACTGTTAATCTGGGAACTAAAGGAGAAGTGATAAGCTGGTGTAATGTGAAATGACTTAGCAGTACTGGGTGTTATCAATTTAAGACTTTCTCAGAAAGAAAGATTGAGCATTTTGGATTTTGTCTGAAGCTGGCAACAACTCACCAGCACTATCCGTTTGTAAGTAAAGTTACTTAGGACATAGTTTCTCTTAGGGTGAGATAGGAATTTAGCCAGTTTAGTCTAGATGTTTTCTATATTTTTGTCCGACTATCCTACAATATTGTTTTAAAGTTCCTGTGATTTCTGAACTTTTGATTAGCACTGTGTTGAACTGATGAGATTTGTCTTGTGCTTTTATTATTTATTATTAAATATTTTTAAACCTTTCAACTGTGGCTGTTTAGTGTAGAGATAATTTAAGCTCTTACAGAGTACTTGCATGTATTTGGTGATACTGTCCAAGTCACTCCAATAGTCTTGCTGCTCAGTCACACTTACTATTTGGATACCTGTAACATTACACAGTGAAATTGGTCACCATTTGGGAAGGGCCTTATAGCAGCTGATATTAGTGGATGGTGGCAGTCAGTACTACCTTATAGTATGGGCAAAAAGTGGGCATAGCTGGAGAACCTATGCCAGGCTTCCCCGGGAATGTCTTTTTGTATCTAAATCAAATCTTAAAATGTGTGTGTGTGTGTGTGTGTGTGTGTGTGTGTGTGTGTGTGTGTGTGTGTGTGTGTGTGTGTGTGTGTGTGTGTGTGTCAGCTACTTGGGCAGGGACATGAAGCACTGTTTGGACAGAGAGAGTGCTGGAGGTTTTAGCTTAACAACTAGGCTGATATCTGGACCCTATAGCTGTGCAAGTGGGGAATCTTATTGCAGATCTGGAGAGAAAGGGAGAAATCAGCCTCAGACTGACTGTTATCTCTGTGTGCTCTTAAGGGAATTGTACTTACTGTGTGTGTACTTGTTATCCCCCCAATGTGTATGCCCCTCACTGGTGCTAGTGGTGAGGATTGAGGCTCCTTGATTATTAGGCCAGTGCACGGGCGTCACAGTTCCTGCAAACTCTAAATATCTTAATGATACAAGTATTCAACATTTAAACACTAGATCTTCTCTATATTTCCATTATCTTGTAGGGGAGATGTATTGAAGGCTATAATGAAATATAAACATTTTTGATCTGAGACTTAATGGTTTATATAATTGCTTTAATAGCATAAAAGCAATTACAATTTTATCAATAAACAATATTATTTATAAGTATGGGGAAGGTTCTAAACATTCTCAGGAAAATAATATGTGCGAATGTTATTTATATTTTCAAAGCATTAGACAGTTTATATATACTGTATGGATATACAGATATGACTGAAATAGAGCTGTAGCTATAGCCAGTATTGATGAACTATATCAAATATATTCTACTGAATGAAATAATCACTTCAATTGTAACCAGATTATATTACCATACAGGTCACGTTTATCAAATTGTTACTGGAATGATCTAACTAAAACAAATTAGCCAAATTTTTACTAACATAGATATATTAGGTTATGTTTTTCTTACAAAAATGTATGTGTAAACCTTTTTTCTCTCTCCAAAAATTTGGGAAGTATATAATAAGGATAACAAATAACAGCTATTGTTGGAGATGTAATATAGTGTTTGAAGCTCACCAACAACTCATGCTTTACGAATGTAACATGCAAATAGAATTTTGGGCACATTTTTAATTATTTTTTCAAACACTGTGTTCAGTTAAATTTAATTTAACTAACATTTACTTCTATTTAATGCTCCATCTTTTTAGTGCATTAATAATGGTTAATTGCCACTTCTTTATTGCTTCTTTGTTAAAAACTGGAAAAATTTATTGGACCTCCCTTTCCTGAGCTGCTCAATACAATCAGTATTGTAGATAAAAATTAACTTAATACTTATTTCAATGAGATCTCAAGAAATATCTGCTAATTTATACATTTTGGTCTGAACAGTGTGAAGAGCTAAATAGATACCAATCTGTGAAAGAATATTTGTCTTCAAAATAAATTTGGCTACATCATAATGTATTTGATGGACTTAACACACTTTGTGTACAGTGTCAATAGTCTTGTTTTAATTTAGATAGGATTTATGTATTTTAATTCTTCTTGGCATTATCAGGTCAACTGTAATTGTTATTATTTTGACTACTGAGTTTAATGTTACTCAACTTTATGATTAATATTCTGAAACATGACATATGTTATACATTTTACTTGATTTTATTGAAAGTTTCAATATCATTTAAAAAAGAAATAGCATTTAAAAATATTATAAATTCAACTCATTGAGTGCATAACTAGTGTACAACTGTAATTATAATACTTTTCACTGGAGCTGTACTCTTCTGTATTTTCCAGTGCAGAAGCTGTACCACACAACACCACTTTCAAATTTATTCAAATGGGAAAATGAAATATTCTTAAAACAAAGAAGACAAGTTCACCCCTAACTCTGCATTCACTGCCTTGTAAACATCATTAGTGACAATGACAACAATCTCCACAGCCAAACCAATTTGTGCAGACATTTAAGAAAATTTGTTTAAAGACACACAGTCATTTAACTGTCAGTAAAACTGCACATGACAAATTGTGGTGTTTCCCAAACCTAAGTATATTCCCCATTATTTGTAAAGGTATTGTCACCTTGCAGAGTGATGCAGTGGTTGGTGTTGGTGCATTAACACTTGTTTCTGAGGTTTGATTCCAAACTGAGGTACCATCTCTGTGAAGTCTTCAAATCTTCCAAATGTCTGCTAATATTTTTGCTGCAGTCAGTGATACCATTGCTACATCACAAGCACACGCTGATAGGTAAATTGGTTAGACTCTATACAATCTATAGGTGTGAGGTTAGTGTGTACATGAATGTGCATATACATGCTCACCATGTAATGGACTGGCATGTCAGGCAGGTTCTCAACCTTATGCCCAAGGTTACAAATCCCTTATGACCATGAGTTGACCAAAGTGGATCTCAGAAATTTAATAAATGAATGGCATTTTCCTTTACCTTTCTATGATTAGTAGAGAAACACATTCTACTGCCAACAAAGAATAATCTGCAATCAAATATATGAACATTTAGTCTAAGTACAAGAAAAAACATGCTAATCATAGAAGTAATGTATAATAATTTTCTGGTGCATATGTTGTTCTTCTTATGGTAAAAAAATCAACTAAATGAAGTTTGGCAACAAACCAAGTTGTCCCAGGACGTCTTTATGAGGAGTTAGATAGATATTAGTGGGAGTTAAGTGGGTTGGGGAGGTAAAAGGGTTAAGCGAATTATTGAGAGGAAATGAGATAAGGGTGGGGCGGGGCTTAAGACATTTACACAAGTGTAGTTGGGTAGACAATCACATTTTGGTGTGAACTTGCTGCTAATTGTCTGTATAAAAAAAAGTTGCAAAATACTGGAAATTCTTAGTGATGTATTTCAAGTCTTCTAGCCGCATGGTATAGCAGAATGGTGTAGCAGAATAAGGAGTGACTGCAGCAGGCAACCCAGGGGAAGTACAGGCAAGGTCAGTTGAGATAGTGGGGAGGATGGGGATGAGTAGATGATGTCAGCTCTCTCATATGGGGGAAAGGCGGTGGCTCAACCTTTGAGAAGGGTAGCTGGTGTTGTGGCTATGGATTGTTTAATTCTTTCATTGGTGGTTTAGTGTGCTTCAGCTGAGGCTTGATTTGTGGTCGGGCAGTGTGAGGTGCTGTTCCAAATGTTGGTTATGGGATATTCATAGCTCTGTGGTAATTTCTGCACCCTACTGTCTGGTTTCCTTTTAGTTCTTTAGGATGCTTTTTTATTGCATGGTGGCTGGCCACAATCAGTTCAAGGTTGAAAGCAGGAAATGGCAGACATTCGAGTTTGGATTCATTCCCATACATAGCTGGGGCTACAAGGGGCTGGTTGTATGTGCAGTTTTGGAGTTGAAGGAGTGAGAAGATGGATGGGGGATTTCAGTCATCAGTATATTAGCAATGGGACATTGGAGGGTTTGCTGGGCTTATGTATTAAGACAGGAGTTATTGGTTGCTTGCCACATATAGCTATCCCCACTGGGATTTGGCACAATTACGATGCCTTGGGAGAAATTTCTGGTTACCCACTCACTCATTCAAGGTTGCTTTTGAAATGGGAGTTTGGGTTATCATGCACTTTTAATTGGTAGGTAGTGGCTGCTGGGGTGAAGGCTGGATTGATGAGTGGGAAACAGGGCAGTAACAGGCTTTGCTTTAGTTTGTCAGTGTTGTATATTGTGTATGGGGAGTTTGGGGTTTCCACTGGGGGGGGGGAGTTCAGGATAGTGGATGGTTACTAGGTTAATGGCTCTAAGGTTCTTCATAACCTGGCCAAATTAAAGTATGTAAGATTCCTTACTCCGGAGTGCAGCATATGGTGTCTTTATCCAAGGGGAGATGAGTGAAGGCCGCTCTGTCCAAGAGGGACATAGGTAGAGCCATGCAGGGGCTTTGGTGGCTCGGGTTTTGTAACTGGCTGTGTCAACACAACTATTTTCTGTTTTAATATTAGCTGCCTTGGTGATAGGTTAACAACTTTATCGAGGAAGCTCATAGGATGATTAAAGGGTAATTTTTTTTGTGAATAGGCTTTTGAAGGGAATGATTCTGTTTATTTCACAGGTTATCAGTTGTAACTCTAGGCATCTTATTTTCATCAGGGTTTCACTAGTGCTCATTAAGGCACATTACTGTGGCTGGGGTTCAGGTAGGTGGGGTGGAGTCACAAGCAATCTTAGAATCATAGGAATTTACTAGGCTACTGGCTCTGGGGTGATTACAAGCTAAACAAGTTTGGTTCTAACTTCTGGGGGTAGCACCTACCACTCTTGCCCAAGGGGATATGATTTATAACATTTAAACAAAAAAAAAAAAGAGGAGGAGAGCTGGTCCCATACTTGGTACAGAGTTTGGCAAACACTGGATGGGGGTGGCAGGGGTCCTTGTCAGGGCCTCCAGGTTAAGTACCTCATGTATGTGTGCACATAGAATTTATTGTTTGTTCTTTTCTTGCCAGATTGCTGAAGTGCAGAAGGCAACATGCGGTGGCCCGGAAAGTGGATCTGAAAAGTGATGCTTTTTAGAGAATGTATGTTCTTTCCCCTGGAATGGGGTACAATGAGGATCTGAGTAATCATCTTGTTAAGGCATGTTAGAGCACTGTGTTCAAGTAGTGTGGGAGCTGATTATTGCTTTGATATGGGGGCAAGTTAGGAAGAGATAGGTAACATAAGGGAAGAGAGACGTCGAGGGAAAGGCCAGGAACAAGCAGTGGTAAGGATGGCTAGTAGTTTATGTGTTCTAACTAGGATGTTGCTAGGAAGAAGTGAGGGGGGGGGTTGAGATTCTGAGTGGGGTGGCTTGGGTTCTAGTCCAGATTCTCATTTGGTAATGAGTGAATTGAGGGTGTTTAAGGTTGGGCACGTAGAGTGCTTCATTGCTGGTCATAGGGGAGCTTTTAGGATCAAGGGGGTTCTGGTTTTCTGGCACTTAGTGTTAGGTCATTAAAGTTTTGGAGTTAGTTTATTCTCTACTGTAATCTGGTAACTTCACATCCAGAGTTGGGTAGTGTGGTGGGCTAAGGTGATATAGTACAGTTGACAGGGTCCTGGGTTTGAGTCTTGCTAAAGGTTTTCTTTGACTGGGTGTTGATTTTAATTCAAGGGGTTATAGTATGTGGCTTTTGTTGTGGCTATAGGTTGTCATTTTGTACAGGTTGAGCCATGATTAGTTGCTTGAAGGAAGCAGTCTAAAAGGAATGTATTATTTTGGAGTGGATGTTCCGGTGGTACAGTAGGGTCACAAGTAATTTTACTTTATTTAGTTTCATTAGGACATGTTTCAGTGATGGTATGTCAAGATGTGGGGTTTATGACGGAATTCTAAGGTGCTTTACAGACGAGGGGTACACCGAATGATGTTTGGCTTAACCCTTCCCTTTATTGGAGGTAGTTGGTTGAACAATTTTGGGTAGAAAGGAGGGGGAACAGCCTGGTCAGGCTGGTTGGCAGAGAGGAGGGATAGGCTTGCCCTCTTCTGTTCCCCTCTGGTGCTGGATCTTCATTTCAAGGATTTGGGGAAAGGAAATGAGTAGTTGGAGGAAGTTTTCTGAATAGATAAGCAAACTGAGGTAAGGATGGTGCTTAGTTGGTGGAAGGTAATTCAATGAATGGTGTATGGAGTGAGATGGGATGTTGCTTGATAAGTAAAGTAAGCGAGCAGAGGTATTGAGCCTGCTTACTGGGCAGAGTGAGTAGGTACACTGCCCTGATTAACACTACAAGGATGTATGCTGTGTTTAGAATCAACTATATTATAGTTAGTTGTAATTAATAAATTAGGTGAACAAAGCTATGTTATGGAAGTTTTAATAAAGGTCATCAAATGTCATTTGGTGTGATGTGTTTATTGAAGGGGACCGGGGACAAATGAAGTTTTGCCAACAAACCGGTTGTCCCGGGACATCTTCATGAGGGGTTAGATAGATATTAGTGGGAGATAAGTGGTTTGGGGAGATGAAAGGGTTAAGTGGAGGAATGTTTGAGAGGAAATGAGTTAAGGGTGGGGAGGGGTTTAAGAGGTTAAGATAAGTGTAGCTGGGTAGGCTATCACATTTTGGCGTGACCTTGCTACCCACCCTCCCCTTTTTTGTTGGTGGGTTGGGGAGATTGGGATTATTTTATCAGCCAGGGTAGACAGAGAAGAGGAACAGGCTTGGCAGAAAAGAGGGACAGGATTGCCCTCTTCTGTCCCCCCTCTGGTGTCTGGATGTTCATTTCAAGGAGCTGGGGAAAGGAAAATGAGCAGCTGGAGGAAGCTTGCTAAATAGATGGGTAAGCTGAGGTAAGGATGCTGCTTATTTGGTGGAAGGTAATTCAATGACTGGTGTATGAAGTGAGATGGGACGCTGCTTCATAAGTAAAGTAAGCGAGCAGAAGTATGGACCCTGCTTACTGGGCAGGGTGAGTAGGTACACTGCCCTGATTAACATTACAAGGATGGCACTTCACAAGTAAAGTAAGTGAGCAGAGGTATGGATGCTGCTTACTGGGGTAGGGTGAGTAGGTACACTGCCCTGATTAACATTACAAGGATGTATTCTGTGTTTGGACTCAACTGTATTATAGTTAGTTGTAATTAATAAATTTGGTGAACAAAGCTATGTTATGGAAATTTTAATAAAGGTCGTCAAATGTCATTCAGTGTGATGTATTTATTGAAGGGGACCAGGACAAATAGTCTCATTGTTACAGTATGAATGCAATGTTAAAGTAATGTTATTTGCATTCACGGCTATTTAGTAGTAATTTTGACTGTTCAAATTAGACCCCCCCCAAAAATAAAAAATTACCTTATCTGCAGTTCAGATGTAGGGATAAGGAAAATGAATGAATTCAGTAATCAGCATTTGTGCCTTTTTGAACTGGATCAGTCCTCCCCTCCCCTGAGCACTAGTGTGCACATGAGTGTGTGTATATGCCATGTACACACACGACCATATTACTTTATATATATATATATATATATATATATATATATATATATATATATATATATATATATATATTTGTATATATATGGATATAGATATATAATTTTTTACAGCATTGACATTTTGTGCTGGAATACATGTCAATGTTTTGCTGGGGAAGTTTAGATAACTGTAAATATCTTCAGCTAACTAGCATTTCTCAGTACTGAATGCAAAAATGTAATCCTATTCTCCATCTGAATTAGAAAAAAAAAACATTCAAAGCATATACTATAAAGCATTATATCTAGATTGCCAAACATCACAGGTGAATTCTGTTTACTACAGCCTTCAGACATAAATGACCTTGCTATGACTCATAACCTAATTATAATAATTTTCTTTTAGTTATTATTTGCTTATACTTTAAGGTTAAGATCCTACTGGTTGGCTTCAGTCAGAGACAATGCAAAAGCCATACTCAGGCTAAATGCTTTCTTCTGGGTTTACAAGGAACGCAGTTCTGGTTTTCAGTGCAGCTGTTTTGTCGTACTTTTTTTGTGGGAGATCAGTATGATGGTGAATGTGCTGAGGATTAATGAACAAACATTAACATTTTGCCACTGGGACACCTAATTTTAGTACAGCTTTCATAAGATATTTTTACTGCTGCTTTTTCTTCTCCCACACTTGCCAGCCATTTGACCTGTTACCAAGACAGAGAACATTAATTCTACTAAAAGATTAGTAGACCACAACATGGCCATCACACAGGCAGTCATCAGGAAGTATTTGGTTTTATTTATTTGCATTTGCTGAGTGGAAACGTCCAGCTTTGTAGACTCATATTAGAGTGAGAGAGAAAAGCTTCAGCTAAGTATAAAACATACAGTAAGGCATAAGTAGATATACACATATAAACATACTGTATAAATGTTCCTTGATGTGATCACATAACCCTCTGTCTGTTTTGCCTGTATACAAGCAATAACATTTCTGGCAAACAGCTAAATATACTAGATGACATGTATTACAATTGGCTACTATTCTAAATTCAAGATGTTTCTCTCTGTCAGGGTATGTAAAATCCCCACTACTATCCAGATATTTACACCAATTACAATTCAAATATGGCTAGGTGCCATAAGCCATCCCTTCATGCATGTTAGTCCTACTAGGCTTAAAATAATACAGCATGCTTTTCAAATTCTGTTTGTTTTTATATACAAAAAGGAGTGTAGTTCCTACTATATGGCTAACCACAGGGTCTGTTGCCAACACTTGCCAGTGCTTTTTCATAATCTTCTCAATTTCTTTAATATTACTGGAATAAGTCAACAGTAGACGAACCTGTGAATCTACTTTATTTAGTGGCACTACTCAAGTTCCATTAGAAAAATACAGTTTTCAATCAGTACCCCTCATACCTGTTACTGCCTTCAATACATTCTCAACTTCAGAAACATTCTAGCCTGTCTCCTCGAACCTATTTTTCAAATTATCAGTCTCAGCCTTAAAATCCATATCAATGGGATTCAGTCTTGAGGCCCTCAAACCTTGGCTTTTAATAATATTTTTAAAAATATGGGGGGGGGGGTGCATATTTTTCCTGTGAAGATATGTATTTCTATAACATTTCTTATGATAGGTTTTGGTTTTCAAGTTATCATCTGCCATTTTAATGACTGTAACATTTAAAAAATCTAATTTCTCTCTGGAACTTTTCATAGTGAATTTCAAAAATGATGTGGCAGTGTTAATATGCTGATAAAACTCAATTAATGAGTCTTCACTACCTTCCCAGACAAGAAAAAAGGTCATCCACAAACCTCCTGTAAAAAAACTGCACCTTGTGTTTCTCCTATAATGTGTTCTTCCTCCCACCTGGCTAGAACCATGTTGGCGTAGCTATCAGCACATGATGTGTCCATAGCTACGCCATCTTTCTGTAAATAAAATGAGTCGCCAAAAATAAAAACATTATTTTCCAAAATCAATTCCATGAACAGGCATAGTAGTTCCGTAAAATTCCCACTGTATTCACTGTGCCTATTTAAATAATCCTTCAGCATTTCAATATCAATGGAGTTTGGAATGCAGGTGAACAAGGACTGAACATCAAGAGTGACCAGGGTGTAGTTATTACATGATGACCTTCTAGATATAAACATGTACAAATCATTCAAAAATTGTTTCGTATCTCTCAATACATATACATTCTTATCAAGAATAGGTCTTAAATGTTTTTCAATATAAATAGAAATACTTTCAGTGCACCAACCCATTCATGACACAATAGGCCTAAAGGGTGGTTTCTGAGGATCTTTGTGTAACTTTGGCAGATTATACAAATCTAATGAAATGTTACGTCGTAACAAGCAGTCTAATAAAGTACTATTCACTCTAACCATGAAGTCTAATTCAGTTTTGGTTATTTTAACAGATGTTTCTGGCTCCATTGCAATGATAAGGGCATGTCTTTGATTGCATTGCATTTTTATGTGCACAGTTTCTATGCTCTTGATACACTTTTGGGTTTAGATGGAGATTTAGTGATGTCATTCATAAACTGAATAAATGAATTAGATTTCCTATTGGTTGAACTTCTTTTAAAAAAGCCTTGTTTTAATGGGATATTGTCTGATGACGCAGTCTTGAAATACTGTGAAAGTGCTAACATAATAAACGTTTCTTGCATTTTGATGGATTGTATGAACTGATTTTTGATGTACTTGACCTGCCGTGGATTGGTTCAGCATTTCTTTTTATTTTTAATTATGGTGGATTGATTAATGTAACAGTCTTGTAAATGTCTGAATTTGCTTTGTAAATGTATTTGTTCATTCATTCATTCAATTTGGTAACCTGGGAGGGCACTAATCCAAATGGACCTATTTTCGCCTTAGCCTGGACAAATATGAATGGCAGTAGACAGGCAAGTTAACAAGAAGTGTTATAAATACAAATTATTGCGTGAAGTAAGCAGTGAACCAATAACAATAATCATAACAAAGTGCATGGTGTAAGGCACAGTCGGAAGGGATGGTTAGAGTAAGGAGGGAAGGAAAAGAAGAGAGTGCAATCGAGAAGGGATAGGGCAAAAAGTGCAAAAGATAACAAAAGGAAGGTAAGGTCAGAAGTGCAATCGAGAAGGGATAGGGCAAAACGTGCAAAAGATAACAAAAGGAAGGTAAGGTCAGAAGTGCAATCGAGAAGGGATAGGGCAAAACGTGCAAAAGATAACAAAAGGAAGGTAAGGTCAGAAGGCTATTCCACTGCATGTATATATGGAAGGATAACCTGCAATCAAAATGGAAAGTAGTCAATCCAACATTGATAGACTATTTGTTGTTGAAAACTTACTCCACAGAAGATAAAAAAGAAAAAGAAAAACAATGTTTTTTTCATAGGTGCAATCCCGCCTGCAACCCCTCACCCCCCTGCTAATTATATAAGCCATCTCTGAGAATATACTACAGTGTGGAAAGGGCACTATCCTGCTCGCCACTGTACTGCAATCTATTGATGAAAAAGATGGTAATTTTTGATCGGCTCATTTTTAATTACTGTACCAGTTTTCCTCATACATCAATGTAAAAGTCACATATACGTTGGGTTCTGCACCCATGCGCGTGCATGGAAGGTTATGTGTGTGTGTGTGTGTGTGTGTGTGTGTGTGTGTGTGTGTGTGTGTGTGTGTGTGTGTGTGTGTGTGTGTGTGTGTGTGTGTGTGTGTGTGTGTGTGTCAGCATGCACATGCACATGATTTATTTATTTACATATGTATTTATTCGTTTATTTATATAATATGCATTCTTTTTAGTATGTATTCATACTTGATCCCATTCAAAGGCTATATGTTTATTCTAACAGACAAACATTAATACTGCCAATGTTTATCTGCGTTTATGTGAATATTTCCATTAATTTTATGGTATGTCAATTGGTGATAATTTTATAATACCGTCAGTATGGCACCATGCAATAAAGAAACAATAAATGTACAGTATTCAGATCATAAAGCTGCTGCTTCCCTCTATCTACATGTTGGGTGGAGTGGTTAGCTGTTATCACCCTTTTTCACAGTACAAATAACTTTAGGAATTCACCAGAAGCATTACTAATGCATGGACGGATTCTATTGTGAAATGATTTTCAGTCTAAAAACTCAATTTCCAATGATTAAGTAGTAAAATTTGTAAAACGGTACAAGCACACTTAATTCCAATGGTATATAAATGCAGGTAAAACAAATGCTACATAAACTGAATGTAAATCTCTGATAAGCCATCAATAGGAAAAATATATGCCTTGCATTTTTAACTGGAATTTTCATTGAGATTGAGATATGAATATGCACATATTACACAGAAACACACACACACACACACACACACACACACACACACACACACACACACACACACACTCACACACACATATTTGTGTGTGCATTGGTGTGAAGATATACATATGAAAATAATTACACATTAATAAAACTACTCATATATATATATATATATATATATACACACACACACACACATATATATTATATACATATATATATATATATATATATATATATATATATATATATATATATATATATATATATATAGCTACACACACACACATATTATATATATATATATATATATATATATATATATATATATATAGTTGAAACCACTAGGAGTGAAAACTTAGAAGAGCAAATTATTTTTTTTTTCTGTTTTTCTGCCTGCTAGCAGCTATGAGTGTGAGATTATATTATAGAATTTCTCCTTTCCCTGGTATTATATGATCTAGGAGTTGATATATATTATTAGCAGAGGATGTGGTGTGCAGGGCGGGAAGGCTTGTTATATAAAATACTGTTCTTTTTTGTTTTGTTCTGTTTTTATATTCAGTGTAAAAAGATTGATCATTTTTTTATCTTTTCAGCATTATCTTATTCCTTAGGTAATGTCATATAGTATCCTACTGTATAAGAAATACATAGGAGTTAATCCTATAAAACTATGGCCTTCTCTCTTGGACATCTGAAACCCAAACAGCTAAGTGGTGTCTCCTCTGCCTTTGCACATCATTATACCTGTTTATGCATTGCCCTGCACGTCATTATACCTGTGCATGCATTGCTCTGCACATCATTATACCTGTGCATGCATTGCTCTGCACATCATTATACCTGTGCATGCATTGCCTGCACATCATTATACCTGTGCATGCATTGCCCTGCATGTCATTATACCAGTGCATGCATTGCCCTGCACGTCATTATACCTGTGCATGCATTGCCCTGCATGTCATTATACCAGTGCATGCATTGATCTGCACGTCATTATACCAGTGCATGCATTGCCCTGCATGTCATTATACCTGCGCATGCATTGCCCTGCATGTCATTATACCTGTGCATGCATTGATCTGCATGTCATTATACCTGTACATGCATTGCCCTGCACGTCATTATACCTGTGCATGCATTGCCCTGCATGTCATTATAACTGTGCATGCATTGCCCTGCATGTCATTATACCTGTGCATGCATTGCCCTCATGTTGTTATACCAGTGCATGCATCGAGCTGCACATCATTATACCTGTGCATGGATTGCCCTGCACGTCATTATACCTGTGCATGCATTGCCCTGCATGTCATTATACCTGTGCATGCATTGCCCTGCATGTCATTATACCTGTGCATGCATTGCCCTCATGTCATTATATGAGTGCATGCATTGATCTGCACATCATTATACCTGTGCATGCATTGCCCTGCATGTCATTATACCTGTGCATGCATTGATCTGCAGATCATTATACCTGTGCATGCATTGCCCTGCATGTAATTATACATGCGCATGCATTGCTCTGCATATCATTATATGTGTGCATGCATTGCTCTGCACATCATTATACCTGTGCATGCATGGCTGCATAGAAAGGGGGATCACTGTCAGGGATGAC
This sequence comes from Protopterus annectens, assembly GCF_019279795.1. Taxonomy (NCBI): domain Eukaryota; kingdom Metazoa; phylum Chordata; order Ceratodontiformes; family Protopteridae; genus Protopterus; species Protopterus annectens. The sequence goes on along the minus strand of NC_056749.1, from coordinate 659,958,248 downwards.
AGCTTATCCCCAACTACTCCCAGATATCATTCTTTTTCTACACAAAGTTGACCGTTGATAGCTATAACGTCTACAGGTACAACTCCTAAAATGGAAAGAGGAGGACTTTGGTACCCTTATCTAATTAGTTTGGAGACTGACCCTGGTCTTTAATGGATGCCATTCCTCTTGAGTGCCACTACAGGAGTGAAATATTTATGTGTGATGCAGGAGATGAGAAACCGCACTCCCTGGGGTGTGACATCACTATGCCCAGTCCATGCTGCCATACAAGGGTAATACTTATGGAAGGGATACCACTGTAAACATTTGTGTAATAACAAGAGTTTAACACTAACACGCAGTTCCATGTCTCTTTTTACCATTCCTGTCCTATCATTTGGTAAATAAATGAAAGCATCCAACAGTGTAATATCAGGACAAAATATTATCCCACTTTTTTTAAGCCTATTCATCACAGTTTTGGTTAACAATTGGTTAATGATGTCATTACATGCTGAATTTCAGTCCTGTGCTAATTTTTAGTGTGGATCACAGAACCACTTCTGAGTACTACATCATTTCAGTTTTTAGTGCATTTTTATTTTTATTTTTTCTTTATCCTTCGGGTAGGTTATAGATAGATTTTGTACGTAGAGGTAGGGATTTTTACTGGAATGTAATATTGAGTAAAGTGGAACTGTTGGCACAGTTAAGCTGGTCAGTAATAGCCTTAGAAATACATAACTTCCCTGTAAATGGTATAGCTTACTGGAGTCTGGTTGAGTTATACTTGCACATTCATGAGCTCAGCACCCATCATCACAGCTTGCCCTGGCCATCCAAATGAATTTATGCCTGTAATGCAACATATACATGCGTTCAGTAGTAGGATTCATAATGCTCAACACAGATGAGCCTCATTTGCATAAAAAAGTCTTAAATCAGACCCAAACTTATACTAACTGGCCTCTGTTGCTCACAACAGTCGATAGTCTGTATAATGTGCAAACTAATTGAAAACAATTTAAAAACTTAAATAATCAGAAACTAGTAAGAAAATGCAGTAAGTAATGTCTTTGGGCTTTTCCTGGTTAGGGGTCGCCACAGCGGTACTCTAGTCCGCTAATGATTGGCAGTGGATTTTGTACAGTGCCAAGTTGCCAGTCTGACCCCCAACCTTCAAAGAAGGCACACCCATTCACACATGCACCTACCTCACCTGCATGTCTTTACCATCACTCGACCGTGGGGAGAACATGCAGACTCCACACATAAGGCGCTCCAGCCGAGAATCGAACGGGAGAACCTCTTGCTGTGTGGTGACAATGCTAACCGCTGCACCACCACAGCCCTAGTAAGAAAATGCAGTAATTTATATAATTCAGTGAGATTTCTTGCACAGTAGCATTATCTTACTAGTAAGACATGCTGGCTGGTAGCATTTCCCAAGCTCATGACTGATGTAAGACATGATGGCTGGTAGCATTTCCCAAGCTCATGACTGATGTGATCGGGAATGTATACAGTGCCATTTTCATTCCAGTCTACAAGTGTAAAGGGCTTACCGCTGATAAGGTACAGTGATAGTGACTAGAGGAGAGACTGATAACAGCAGAAATCTGATCTGAAATCATTCATGATGTGCACTATCTTACCCACTACCAGACCCTAACATGAAACAGTTAAAGCTATAGATGTAATAACATCAAGAGCAAATCCTGCCTGTTAAATCTGTGGGATTTTTTTCAAAAAGGTGACCAGGTTCATTGATGAGAGCACATCTGTGCACACAGCGTACCTCGACCTGGCAAAGGCTTTCAACACAATCCAACACTCAGGCATTATCAGTAAACTTAGCAAACTGAATGTAAACCCCATTGTTGTAAGATTGGTTGCCAGTTGGCTCACAAACCAAATACACACTATCAAAGTGGGTGACTCCACATCAACCACCAGACCTGTTACCAATGGGATGCCACAAGGGTCAGTCTGGACCCCTGCTATTTGGTATAAACTTCACAGAAGTTCAGGTCAAAGCTAAGGGGTTGTGGCTGACCAGATTTGCAGATGACTGCAAACAGGGTGCAATTTTTGAACCCAAATTATGTCAGTATACTCCAGGAGGGTCTTACACAGACCAACAACTGGTGTCTTAATCACAGTCTCAAACTGAATGCAAAGAAATGCATCATCATTCCCACCTGAAAAAACAATGTCCCTTCACAATATCAAATCAACAACAATACCCAATGTGCCCACAAAGTGGTAAGGGGGCCTGGGATCATAACTTGACTGCGACCTTAACTTCGACCACCATGTGTCTACTGTAGTAAGGAAGGCTTTCTATGTAGCACACTTGATTAGTAAAGGCATTGCCTCAAGAGCAAAAGTTATAACCCCCTATACTCTGCACTTATCTTTCCCATAATTGAGTGTAGTACCCCATTTGGCATGTACCACACAAAGCACCTGCAGCACTTGGAGAGACCTCAGAGGTTTCCAACTAAGAAGACCAAGGAACTCTAGCACATGCCATACACAGACTGACTAAAGTTCCTGTTACTATACTCTGTATTGTATAGACTTTTTAGGGGACACTTATGCCTGCCTTACAGAGCAATCTCAGGCCCAAATCTAATGAACTTGCTGCATAACTGTAAATCAAACGGGACTAGGACTACCCATTCCAGGGACCTAAACATGGCCTGCAACTTAAATAGGACATGCTGGAGGGACAGATTTATCTCCCAGTGACTGCCCTGTCTTTGGAATAGCCTACCTATTCACATTGAATAGGAATATTAGAGACTTTGAAAATAACTTGGTATATTCTTGGCAGTGGAAGCCACACTTGAGTAGATCTAAGACAAGGGGAGGAGATAGCCATTCCAGGGAAGTATCTGAATCTTCTTTTTCATCAGTTGAGATGTCTCTAAGTAAAAAGAGTGTGTCAAATGAGGATGTTCAGCTAGGAAACGTTGAAAAATTTTCAGAGAATATAAATTCATCAATTGCTACCCCTTTTTATTAGAATGGGCATGGATGTGAAAGGATAGACTGTGGAAAAGGCAACAGATATTACATTTGATTTCAATTCTTGGTACCTCTTCACCCTGTGTGGATAGGAATTTGGTTACAGAAGCTAACAGTTTATGTAAGTTGAACATTTCCTCTAATGTTTTACAAAATGTTAATTTATTTGATTTAGTGATTCTAGAAGAGGCGAAAAATGTACTGTTAAGGGGTGTGAATTTTGTGCCGATTAGAGTGCTGTCTTAGCAGACATTTTTTGGATATCAAGAGATTTTATTGGAAACTGCACCTTAAAGTATATTTTCAGGACAGGAGTACTTTAAATCAGAATATTCAAATTGCGACTATATTGTAGGACGATGATGAACATTTGAATGTTTTCTTACATGAGACAATATTATTTAATGAACTATTAGTATTTGGGGAATGGGGTCCTGAGGGACTGGGCTCAAAATATTGAAAATACTGAATATGTCAAAAATGTAAATATTGTTGAAACTGTCACACATGATTCTGGGCCATATGGAAATGATGTTGGTTTCTGCACAGGTACCTTATATAAGCCACTTTATGCCACCAAAAGTTTTGTCTGTTATATGGTCATTTGAAAATGTTTTGCGCGAAAATGCTGAACATTAAGTTCATTAATTAAGACAAAAATTAAAGTTTAACTAAGGTGGAATGGATGAATTTGCAGGGATTGCATAAAACATGAGTATGTGTTTAGAGGGTCTATATTAGATAATTGAATGCTTAGAAAGGCGAACGATGATTTATCGACCCCATGTATGCGAAAGCTTACAAACTCGTACGCTTAGTACAGCGATTTTTTTCCCCTGGAAAAAAATCACTGGTCCAAAAAAAAAAATATATATATATATATATATATATATATATATATATATATATATATATATATATATATATATATATATATATATACCAACTCTGAGATTGCACTACAGTGAAGAAAAAGGCAAAGTAATGGACTCTGCCAAGCAATTTCTTTCCCAGGGAAAGAATTTGTTTATATGCCGCTTCGTCATTTTGTCTTTTCGTCTTTCCAAGTTCGACCAAGACGCATTCAAAAGAATGTGTCTTTGGTCATCTAATAGGAGCCCTGTTTAGAGAAACAGACAAAGGTAGTAATTGAGTTATTTTGAGCAAAATACAATACTGTGAAATGGTTAGTAAGCTTTTATGCGATACTGAGGAATATGCAAAATTGATTAACAATCCGGTTAAAGAAATTAATTCTGAGTTGCATGATCTGTTAGAAAGAGGAGAAAGATGAACTTTCCTGAGGGATAAAGATGTTAAAAAATGATATGCTGTTGAACCCAAAGGTATATAAGAACTTATCCCACCCACCCAGTAGACCCACAGTTTCAGTGTTAGGCTCATATCTGCATAATGTAGGGAGTTTCTTGGATTTTCAATTTAAAAAATATTTGCAGAAAGTACAGTTACATATAAAAATACAGCAGAGGGCAATTAAATGACAGGAAGATTACTATTGGACCACAGTGGATGTTAACTCATTATATATAAAAAGTAAGCTACAATGGGGGCTGGAAGCAATGAACAAGATGATGGAGGAAGGTCCACGGACCTCCTTTTTGGTATCTATTTTGGAGTTTTGTCTCACCCATAGTTATTTTTGTTGGAAGAAAGAGATCTTTCTACAAAGAAGGGGACAGCAATGGGGGATCCTTATGCCCCCACTTATTCTATTATATAAATTAGTGAGTTTGAAAGGCAATTTGTATACTCAACAACCATTTTTAGGGGAAGGGTTTGTTTTAAAGGGTTTACTGGTGATTTGTTTTTTATTTGCAAAGGTAGCAAGGAACAGTTACAGGAATTCATAGCAATTCACACAGGTTAAAATTTACTCGAGTTAAGCTCAAATTCTATTGCATTTTTGGATGTATAATTTTATATAGGACATGATACGTCTACGCAGTATAGATGTTTTAGAAAGGAAACTGCTGGTAACAACTTCCTTCATGCTAGTAGCATGCATCCACCCATTTGATTATCATGAGTTTAAGCAAATCTATTATAACACCTCAGAGAAAAGGACAAGGAAACAAAAAGTGGATGAGGTGAACAATAGATTACTGGATTGAGGTTATTCTTGGGACCTACTGAATGATGCCAGGAAGAAGATGTCATAAAAAGTAGGGATAAATAGAAAGTTTTATGGAAGGTGTGATGTCCCCACTCTGGGCCATTAATCAAGGAGCCTAAATCCTCACCACTGACACTGGAGACACTGGAGCACTTGGAACACAAATAGATGCACTCAGTATTTCCAGATGCAGACCTCACTCCATCAAGCATAATTTCAATTAAGAGCACACATTTTGGGTTTCTCTCTCTGTCTCTTCCCAGGTCCCCAGTAAGGCTACAGGGCCAGCCACAATGAAAATATTAAATATATTTTATAATAAATAATAAAATGACATGAAAATACAAAATATCTATTTACAATAAACACCGGAGTTTCAGACATAGCAAATATTAAAAATAACACAGCTGGAAAAATTCACACAGTTACAGAAAAACAATACTTAACTATTCTCATTATATTTTCCTAACTGATCTAAAGAATACTATTCCCTGGCCACTCACTAGAGCAAGGCAAGATGAAGTAGGTGAGGGATCCTTCTATGTCAGATACCAAAGAAACAGACTGCTAAGTCCGACTGAGAGACTTCTCAATATAGCATCTAAATAGTATTTCTGGGATAGCTTACAGAATGACATCACATCTGGTCATCTGATTCTGTTTCCCACACAATCACCAAAACTAGAAGTTGCTAAGATTTTACCACCTGTGTGTTACCATACACACAGATAGAGATTTTCTCAAATCTGCTGCAGTTCCTGGATGTCAAGAAGCTATTTCAAATCTCTACCCATCCAGAGTAGCAATTAGCTGCCTGTGAGAGACAATACAGAAGACTTCCTAATACTTGGTTTCCCAGACATTTTGCCGCTGGCTGCAATCAGAACTGTAAGGAGCAATCTTTATGGCCTAAATTCATTTAAACTATTTTTCAAAGTTAGTGGGAACTGAGATTAACCTCTTCTCTTCCAGTATCCCCTGATAAAATATACACATTTAATTCAGTTACAATAAAGTCAGGATCGACTTTTGGTACATTTCTAACACAAGCAACTTTACAAATATATTTTCAGCACAAGCATCTGTACAAATCAGTTTGATATACAAATGACATATAATTCTTTACAAAACTCCAGCTAACTGTGCTGGCATATGTTATACATCCACTGCCCTACTTCTCCTGGAATGGCTAGCAGTACCTCACATTGTCACAGGAGAAAGCATATAAGGCATACCTCTCAAGCTCTTATAGCAAGAAATCTAGAAAAAGCATTAACTAAAAGTGGAACAAAGGCACAAAAATAGGGATAATTTTTAAATACTGCTCTTACAAATTTAGAAAGTTGATAGAATAACAGTTTTTGCATTAGCATGAATTTTATGAAGGGTATGAAGTCTGAAACTTAAATATCTGTCATTATTTTCTAACTTCAGTCTTTAAATATCTGTCATTATTTTCTAACTTCAGTCTTTAATGATATGCTACTAATTTGCCAGAAAACCACAATTCTATGAAAAACAAACAAAAAATATGAGGCAAAAATCTGGATATTCTGAGAAAAATCTGTACAGTTGAGAGGTATAATATAAGGTTAAATGATATAACCCATGACAGGGAAAGAAATGATGAAAGGTTTTTTTTGCGACTAAATTTTCTCCCTTCTCTGAAACATTGGAAAGAGTGGTAAAGGATCTTTGGCATCTGGTGTCCCAGGATGCCATGGTGGGAAGGTTGTTCCCCAAACATTTGACCTTTTCTTACAGGAGATACAGTAATTTGAAGGAATGAATGAGCTCTAATCCTGGATTTATAAATAAGGTGGATAGGGTGGTGCTAGAGCTTCTGTTAAGTTTGCACAAAAATGAGAAATTTATCAGCAATGGAATTAAATGTTTGAACATTTGTCAATGGAAAGATTCAATTGTGAATCATATGGTGTGATATATGTGATTGGGTATTGGTGTCAGAATACCAAATGGTATATAGGACAAAAAAAAAGCCAAGGTTAAAGTTAGAATTTTGGAGCATTTAGGTGACATCAGAAGGCATAATTCTAGTAGCCCTGTTGCACAACATTTTTCTATAACACATGGAGGATCTGGTGAGAGCTTCTTATTTTAGTGTTTTGGTTTATCCCCACTTTCCCGGAGGGGTAATTTTAAGGATGATTTAAATAAACTTGAAAGTAGAATGATTTTGAATTATAGGAAGTTACATTCTAGAGATATGAATCTATATGTTATCTTGGTAGTATAAATTTTGTACTTTTGGAATTTATTTATATTTTATTTATATTTAAAGGTATTTGTGGGATTCTGATTGAATAAAGGTATATATCTTTAAATGATTAATTGTTTAATTTCTTAAATATGCACTTGATTTCTATAAATTTGACCGCTGTATAATGGTTAGTTATTCCTAGAAGGTGAATGGTCAAGGTACCAGAATAAATCAAAGTGTGATTTATATAGCATGGCTGTTTCCATTTTGTCTGTTTTTTTTTTGTTTTGTTTTGTTTTTTATTCAAGTATGTGTTTTGTTTCCATTTGGGTTTATATTACCTATTTATGTGAAAAAGAGCACTTCTACGACACTGTTCAAGAGGAACATGGATTAGTGGATCAGGCACCATATATTCTTACTGATAATAGCACCCACAACCCTCCTGGACATGAGCAGCAATTACTAACTGAAATCTTGGGTAGTAACTAACATTTCTATGGTATTACATTGGGATGAAATGGCTGGGCTTGAAAAGACCTTCGGGTCCATAGAATAGTAATCTCCTATGATCCTATGAACAGCAGTATAGGTTAACATGATATGCAATAATACCAAGATAAATTAAATCCCACAACTTGGAAGTGATTATTACTACACTTGTCTAACTTTTAAGAAATTGATTGAAAAAATAGGTGTCGTGAGTGGGACACTGGTTTAATTTTGGCCCTGTATGTGCTTGTAGGTTAGAAAATGCTTTTGCATCAGTGAACAAGATGCAGGAGAGACACCTTTAGTCTGGATGAGAACCACATCCTTGTGGATGCTCTGAAGACATATGGAAAGTGTCTCTTTGGCACAGAATCAAATGCTGGTGGATTTAAATGCTGTAGGAGAAGAAATAACACCTTGGCACAGTGATGTGCAAGGACAACGTCTGGGCAGAATGCAACTGGTCATAGCAACATAGGTGATGGTCTTTCCACACTAAAGCCTTTAACACCAGATGGGTAGTACTGCCTGTATATGGGTTGATGAGTGATACAAATGAGGAAGCTATTGGAATCATAGGCAGTATGGACACTGGTACTTTCAGGCCACAGCAGCAACTATTGTGGACTATGATGTTTGCAGATGACACTGTGATCTGTAATGAAAGTAGGGAACAGGTGGAGGAGAACCTGGAGAGGTGGAGATATGCTCTAGAGAGAAGAGGAATGAAGGTTAGCAGGACTAAGACAGAATATATGCGTGTGAAAGGGAGGATAGAGGAATTGTGAGGATGCAGGGAGTAGAGGTGGCAAAGGTGAATGAGTTTAAGTACTTGGGATCAACAGTTCAGAATAATGGTGAGCGTGGAAGAGAGGTGAAGAAGAGAGTACAGGCAGGATGGAGTGGGTGGAGAAGAGTGTCAGGAGTGATTTGTGACAGACGAGTACCAGTAAGAGTGAAAGGGAAGGTCTACAAGAGGGTAGTGAGACCAGCTATGTTATATGGGTTGGAGACAGTGGCATTGACAAAAAGGCAGGAATCAGAGCTTGACATGGCAGAGTTGAAGATGTTAAGATTTGCACTGGGTGTGACGAGGATGGACAGGATTAGGAATGAGTATATTAGAGGGTCAGCCCAGGTTGGAAGGTTTGGAGACAAAGCCAGAGAGGCAAGATTACGTTGGTTTGGACATGTGCTGAGGAGGGATACAGAGTATATTGGGAAAAAGATGCTAAGGATGAAGCTGCCAGGTAACAGGAAAAGAGGAAGGCCTAAGATAAGGTTTATGGATGTGGTAAGAGAGGAAATGCAGATGGTTGGTGTGACAGAGCAAGATGCAGAGGACAGGAAGAAATGGAAACAGTTGATCTGCTGTGGTGACCCCTAATGGGAGCAGCCAAAAGAAAAAGAAGAAGAAGATGCTGACAAGTACTGGTCTGCATATAACCCATAACATTTCTTATCATCAATTAGCCTATGCATTTCAGGTCCAGCACAAACTCAGCCATTTCTGCATGGTAAGTGTGGCCATTGTGTCCTTCTTCATAATTCATTTAATCTGTCTCAGATCTCATCGTTAAACACATACTCACATATTTCTTCACAGTGTCATCACCAGAATGGCTATCAACGATGAAATCATAACTTTTATATTTATGACACAGCCTGAGAACACTGGCACACAGTTGCAAAGTGTACTGGCAGGACCCTCCCCCATCCCACAGCAGGTGGATAACTCCATAGACATTGACATGGGCTCACACAGTCAGCAAAATGAGGACATGGCATTACTGTAAGGGGAGAAGGAGGGACACCTGTTTCATGTGAACAGCCTCTACACCTGGAGGAAGAGGATACTATTTCAAAGAAAATGCTTCCCACTGTCATACCTGTAAAAAGTGTGCTAGGCAAAGACAGCTTCCACAGTTATCCCCCAAGACATGTAAGACCTTGACTATCTAGCACTAGATGTGCTATGACGTAGTTCAGAGACATGTCAGTGCCACTGAGAGTTGGGTAGAGAATGTTTAGACTATTGCAGGGTTTTTGTCAGGAATTTCACCAGTGTATGGGAATGGTCAAAGCTCAGGGACAATGCCATGATAATCCTTATGTGATGGACAATGCCATGATTATCCTCATGTAATGGACAATGTCATGATGATCCTGATGTGATGGACAATGCCATGATGATCCTCATGTGATGAACAATGTCATGATGATCCTGATGTGATGGACAATGCCATGATGATCCTCATGTGATGGACAATGCCATGATTATCCTCATGTAATGGACAATGCCAGGATGATCCTCATGTTAAGAATGGTTGCACATACATCGTCCATGTCTGCCTCCATGCACACACACTAGTAAAGACTTACCAGACTCACAATGGAAACCCTGCTGGACATGGAATGAGTACCATCAGCACACACAGAGTATAAGAAGGCCAGACCCCATGTGCATCTTAACAAAGTCTTACAGGGATTCCATGGGATTCAAGGCCTCATCAGTGTTCCACAACATTTGATAGAATCTCTCAGTCAAGATCTACTTCCTTCAGCACTGTGTGATCAATATATAGAAGTTCCCTTGCATTCAGTAGGTCCCAGCATTACAACAACTCAGCATCAAGCTCATATGTCAGCAGTTGGTCACGATCAGTGCACTCATCACCCACAACTGACACCTTTGATATACAAGTCACATGTCAAACCTCACTAAGTAAAAGTCAGCAGTCACCAAACAGTCACTTTCCAGACATGGATATCCATACATAATTCTTCACTACATCTGTAAAACAACAACGATAATCCAAAAGAAAACAAAAACTTCTTTATACTGACCAAAGTACTGTTGTCACTACATGGAGATGTTTGCTTATAGCCCTATATATATATATATATATATATATATATCTAACTAGACTTTTCTTTTCAATCCTGCCAGTAAGACTTGCTCTGTTGCCAGTTAACTTTCAGCACTGTACACATGATGCCTACATTAACTTCCAGAAGAAAAAAATTGTCTTGAGGAACAGAAGAAATGTCTGATGTACTGTGGCAATTGACCATGTACCACACAGCCTGGCTGACAGTATACACAGGGGATATATTGAAATAATTTGCAAAACATCCATGGCTTTCTTCATCATTATATTTGAAACACAGTAAAGTGACAATGCCACAAGAATGGAAAAAGCACTTTCCTTTAATGTGTCAGTACTTTAACAATATTGTAGTTGTCATTGTCTTCTGTGCTCACTGCACTGAAAAATGTTAATAATACCCCAATGTAGGCTGCAATTCACCCTAATTTCTAATCATCTTTGACATCCTGCCAGAATAGCTCACAGAGGCACACCAGTCCTGTTCTACATACACTAAACTACAAATTACTTTGGAAAAAGGTAATAAGAGCAGCATATGAAAATATGTACCTAATTTGAGATTGTGACCACTATTCCTATGCCTTTATCATTCACTATGCATGTGATACTCCATTTGTATGCCTGACAGTAAACATGTCACTACTGCCCACTTGTACCAATGTAATGCATAATGAAGTATTCAAATAAGCCTTTGAAACCAATTTTTTTTTATGAAAAACAGCTGATGTACAGTGTAAGATGACCATGCACCACACAGCATAACAGCATAGCCCAGAAGTAACAAAACAAGCATCAAGTATTATCTATGTGAATTTTGTCGTTTAATTTTCAGTAAACAAATGTTATGGGCCATAGCTGTGGATTTGATGCTGCCTTGTTGCCTGTACAGCTATGTATCATGCACAAGTGAGGCACAGAGGTCCTTATACTGCATAGCTGACCACCACCATTAACATCACTAGTAGAAGAAATGATAGTAGGTGCTGCACTACCGTCATTGTGTGGAATGATAGTAAATGACCAGACTGACCGGACTCACAAAGAAACTTTATTATAGCTAAAATATGGCTAAGTCCTTTCATTATTCAACATCATCAGAGCCATTAATCAACTATTAGAAAAATTAACACAAATAAAAAGCCACTCCGTGACACACCCCCAAATGTAGTAACCAATACACAATCACTAGACACATTCAATTGTCCAATAAGAAAGTTTAAAAAGTAAGAAGGACAAGAAATTAAAATGTGATGATCAAGATTATCAGAATCACAAGGTTTATTCCTGACCTCCTGGAAATAGAAATACTGTGCACTATACCATTCCTGACTTACAACAAGATGATGGTAACAGTTACAACACTGAAGAACTCCCTTTAGTCCATCCTGGCCTCAGGAGATGTGAAAGTCTGGCCAACAAGCAACGGAATAAAAACTTGCTGTACACAATGGGAAGAGATGGAACAACATGTATAAACACAAAAAATAATTGGAGAAATTAATTATACGCCTGTCATCAATCGTGTGCAACTGAATTTGGAAGAGGTACTGTATCTGTGACATTTTTTTTAACTTCAATATTTATAATTTCTCAGATAGAACCATTGGCCCAGAACGTCATAAACTTTTCTTAAAGGGGTTTTCATTTAAATCCTCCACATGTGCCAACACTGTACAAACATTGTTAGACTTTAAGATTTTCACAAGAAAACTTAATTTTCACGTACTATTTGAGGGAGACATGGGCAATGAACATTACTCAATAATACATTTTACAATCTATGTATACAGAAATGTCCATCACTAGAAAGTTTGCTTATAGACAATGTGACCACTGGGAATTCTGCCATGCAGGAAGTGACAGTACAGTGAGCCCATCTGTCCGATGTAACAATCATGGCCACACCCATGATTTAGCGGCAATATGTTAGTGATGTATCCTAATTTATGACACATTACCTGGCAGTTGATGGAATGGTGGCCCCTCCTGTTCCAACAGTGCACACCCCTGTGAACCAGATAGGACTCTGATAGCAAAATGGTTGCAATCTATCACATCAAACACCTCAGGAAAGCATGTCATTCCACAGAAGGCAAGCATGGTTCTGGCTCAGTCCTGAGGCAGCTCTGGTAGATAACTATACTAATCCACATGTGCGAAGTGTATGTCGAGGAACTGCTGAAGTATCCCTGAAGTGAAAGTCTGTGAGACACCTAGTGTGCTCCCAGTTTATCTCTGGAAGGTTGCTTTGGCAAAATAAGCAGTGTCTATACATAACATGGCACATGAAGACCACATATCCCACATCCACACAAACTCCCTAAACCATGCACTATATTCCTGTCTGCTCTAAATCTATAAAGAATTTCTTGGTCAGCAAAGTTAAAATAAGTCAGCCTTTGCAATCTCAGCTAGCAGGTGCCACTGAATGCCTGTAGCTTTTGTGCAGCCAAGACAAGCTCAGCTGAATTGGTCAGGTGTGGTGCATCCTGTCAGCCAATTCACAGAATTACTTTTAATCTTTGCCATCACACAGTGACTACTAGGAAGTCTTTACCTCTTCAATAGGGTGCCCTTCGGGTAGGGGCACCTTTCCTACTTTACTTATTTAATTACCCCCCCCCCATTTCTTAACAAAAAAATTTAGGGAAAAAAGGGTAAACTAAATAAATAAATAAATAAAATCAAAACAATGCCCCTAAGAAAATAGTGCCATATGTGGCCACCTAGTTCAATTATGCAGAAAGTCATCCGTTTCTATAGATTAGCTTCATGCCATGATTACATTTAGGTCAACCATTTATTTGTTCATTCATTCTCTAAACACCTGCTTAATCCAGTTCAGTATCATTTAGAAGTGTTTTTTTATGCTGTCACTTATTGGGCACAAGACAATGAAACCCATCCTAGATGGGTTGCATGAGCATTACAGAATGCATGCATGCACACTCACTTACTTATGAATGTGCACATGTGGGTCATTTGGAGAAAAGACATCCCATATGTAGCCCATCTTTTAGGATGCAGGAAGAAAAACAAAGACACCCAGTAAAAACTCAGGGAAAATTTGCAGTTAGCAGACAAAAGGATGCAGCCAAGAAATCAACTGGAGAACCAAGCACTGTGAAAATGTTAAACTAACCAGTGTGCCACTTGAGTTCTGCCAGTATTTAATCATTTCTTCAGCCAGTATCTGTGTGTGTGTGTGTGTGTGTGTGTGTGTGTGTGTGTGTGTGTGTGTGTGTGTGTGTGTGTGTGTGTGTATATATGTATATAGACAGATATATACACATATAACTATAGATACACACACACACACACACACACACACACACACACACACACACACACACACACACACACACACACACACACACACACACACAGACACACTCACACACACACGCTCAAAAGACATGCTTCACTTTCCCGGTCAACAAATGTTAAATAAATATATATATATATATATATATATATATATATATATATATATGTGTGTGTGTGTGTGTGTGTGTGTGTGTGTGTGTCTATGACACATCTATCTGCCAACATCCATCCCATTAAAGCATCTCAAATCCTACCAAATGTAACTCCTGATCAAAAACACAAAAAATGATTTCATGTTTCCTGTGGTACACAAACCTGGTCACTAGTCTAATTACTGCACGCAGTCCTCTGCATCAAAACTTAATTGTTGTTAGCTCCAAGAAAGTTACTGACTGGATAGTGTTAAATTTTTATTCATGGCAACCTTTAGCAAAAATACTTGACAAGTGATATTTTAGACATGCCATTTCATTACTATCTGTGATCTGTAGAATTGTTTAGCCGGTAGTAATATTACCATCTGTGTTAGACAATCACTTATCTTGATTCTTTCTTCTAGTCTTGAACTGATGCAAAATTTCCTTCCTTTAGCTGATGATTCTGTTTTTATGAGATGTGAAATCATTTACCATACTTCTTGGCACACTTGACCTTAGCAGATATAGTCAGTTTGTAGGTTGCAGTTCAGCATTACTTTAGCCAGTGTTTCAGTACAGATAGTGCATGCAGTACATGTTAATAAAAATACACGAGTATATTTTGCAAGGTACAGCTTTCAAACTGTGTCAGTTTTTTAACTTGTAAACTCTTTAGGAATCTACACTAATCTTCCAATAACCCTGGCTAATATATATATATATATATATATATATATATATATATATATACACATATATATATATATATATATATATACATATATATTCCTTGCATTCAAATTTAGAGCCATTATCACTTGTATGCTGCAAAGCCAAATAAGACTTCACATATATTGCTCTGAAAACAATTTTTTTGAAGATGGTGGTCTTTGTGAAGAGCATATTTCTTGCCATTCTGACTCTATATTGCTAATTTACACTCATATTTCCTGGAAATAGACTAATACAGCCCACATAAGTACATTGCATGGTTTAGTTCACCTTTCCTATGTTGTCTCTGGCAAATCTAAGCAGATTGCTTCATTGTACAATGTTCTCCATTTTTTTCAGTATGTGCAGAGATGACTGCAATACAGCTACTGGGTAGGCAATTTAAAATACATCAGTACCTCTTAGTGACATAATCACATTCATGCCGATGTCAAGCAATCCTTGTCTAACTATCAGTTTTCTCATGAGTTGGTATGCCTGACAGTAATAGTATGTCTGAGTTCATCCCATCAAACAAAAGTTTTCTTTTAATTTTAGCACTGCTTAGTAAGAGTGCTTCTGAGTATTACCTACTCTATGAGAGCATGAGCTCAGCAATAACTTTATTCACCCTTCTATGGAATGTAGTACTTTGTACCTGCGCTAAATACATTTTTTTTCACTTCACTACATGTCATAAACACCCCAGTAGAAAAAGAGAAAAATAAAACACGGAACTAGTAACAAGTATGGCAAACTTCCTCTAAGCAGGTGGGAAGCTGGCAACAAATGCTGAAAATCTGTCATTCACGACTGACAAATACATATATGCGTGCATTACAATTATGTCCCAGTTGGCAACAACAGTTTATTTGTCTTTTAGGGTATAGTTGCACAGAAGTGAATAAAGACTCAGAAAGGTAGAGTCTGCCTGTGAAAGAATAATAAAACATACCAGAATGAGAAACTGTTTATTTGAGTCTAATAGGGCACACAAATACAGCAAAGTATTTTTGCAGGGTGGGGGGGTCCTTGCACCCCCGCCCCCAGTAGAGGTGAATCACTGCTGGCACACAGAAACTGCATTGGCAGTGATTTCCTACAGATAACAATGATCAACTTTGTGTACCTCCTCATTTTGTGCTTCAGGCAACAATCACGATAAATTCATTTTGCCTTGGCCACTTGTAGAGATACCCACAAAAAAACATTCCATTCCACCAAAGCAAATAACAGTAAAAACATAAAACCTACAATACAGTGAAATCAAGGTCAGCATAACCCAAATAAGCAAAGGAAAATCAAACCCCAATTTTCAAAACCAAATAAACTGATCAAACTCACAACAAAAAGAGACTGAACAAAATTCACAAATTTATGCAAAACAAATAAACCAGAAAAACAATGCTGCAACCAAAAACTGCCTAGAAAACAAACACAGCAGAAATTCAATCAGGATGCATCTTTACAGTACCATGGAACAAAGTTGAAACTAACCAAACAATCTGATAAGAAGCCACATGATACAACAACACTTGTGCAAATGCAAGATAACAGGTAGAGCAATATAATTCATCAGCCACTATGATTTGAGAAAACAGTGTGTGTTCCAGATGATGAAACACTGCATGCTTGCTTTTTTGGCATCTTTGGATAAAAATGAGTCAGTACATGTTAGTAAGTGAAAATATCTTTCAGTCTGTGGAAAACAACTTTTCAGTAATCTCTCCATGTTGACTCCTTCTGTGTGGTCCATGAGTAGCTTTTTAAGAAGCTATAAAACTGTACTGTTAAAGACAGGAAAAAATAGTAGATATAATGTTTTAATCCAAGGAAAGAACAAACCTTTCCACTGTTTTTCAGTTGTGGACCATGCCAACTGCTTCAGTTTTCTATTTCATTCTATTAAATCTGCTCTTGCTAGTTCAAGAATTGTGAACTCTATCTTGTATTTCAAGGGTTCACATGTTTAGATGTGTTGAAGGCCATAGCCCCCTCAGCTGTTTCATACACATCCCAAGTTTACAAGATGCACCTGCTGAATTTCCCAGTAATTATTATATCATCTGGAATATGAGGAGTTCTTGGAAGGACTTCTAATGTCTTTCCAATGGTTCACTGCCAGATAGCAGCTGCTAAAGCCATTCAAATATAAGAACGGTATAGCAATAAAGTTCTGCATGTTAGAGGATTCTAGTATTCTTTTGAATAGTTTCTCCCATTTCTGATTTTAAATATACTTTTTCCCTGAAAAATTGTCTGTCTGCTAAGGCATCAGAAATTATGTCTATTATGGGCAAAAGATGCCACTGCACTTGTAAAACTGCAATTATTCTAATTTGAAAGTCTGCTTATATTTTCTAACCCAGTACTCTTAAACACTGGCATGACAGAGGCTGCTAATTTACCTATATTTACCTCAGACGTTATTTCTATCTCTAATGACTACATAATTCAATTTCCACCAAATACATTGGACAATGAACACTTCTCTGAACTGGCAGAAGGAAAAGTTCAGTGTTGGATATTCTTTCACCTCAAGCTTTATGTGTGTGTGTGTGTGTGTGTGTGTGTGTGTGTGTGTGTGTGTGTGTGTGTGTGTGTGTGTGTGTGTGCGCGCGCGCATGTGTGCATGTGTGTGTCTGTATGCATGTGTGCATTTTTGTGTGCATGTGTGTGTGTTTGTATGTGTATGTGTGTGCACGCACTCCAGAGCTTATCTATAATGAATATAGACTGTGTAGCATTGTTTAAGTATCACACGTAGACTTGCAAACATACTTAATTTCATACAACCATCTCTGGCAAACAATGTTTTACCACTCAGCATTATACAAAATAGCAGTCAATTTGCTTGTCTATCACGTTAACCTTAAAGTTATTAAATCCCTGTTGTGCAGTCTTTATACTTTAGCAGGATTCATAGTATGTTTGCATTTTCTGTGCTCATATTTCCTTGGCTCTATTCATACAATATAAAACCACAAAAACACCTGATCCAGGATCTAGATTAATTTGAAGTGAATTATCATCCATTTGTGTACTCAACAGCAATGCTCCAGAGATGGACTTGCTGCATTATTTATAATCTAAACATTAATATCAGTACTTTCTGGATATTTTTAACTGGTTCATTTCAAGCCACATATTTTCTTGTTTGTCTTTATTTTAAAGCAATGAGAGCTTTACAACTTTCAAAGCTGTTAGAATTTTACAGTACTGTTATGTGGTAGATGCTCTATACATTCTAGCATGAGACTAGAGCATAACAGCTCAGAAAAGTATATAACAAAACTTGCTATGTACCTCTTTGATGTCAGAGAAGTTCATAACATGTTTGCCATGTATGGAGTGTGGTATATTGCTATGATATTGTGAAAATGACAAATCAGTAAGAGCTTCCATATTGCGAGATTCAATCTTAACAAATGCTAATCACACCTGCCTCAGTTGTTAAGAGTGGAAACCGCAACAGGCAGTTAAATCTGCTAGTAATGGCCAGCAAATGATAGTGGCAGAATTAAAAACAAATTTCTTTCTGTCTAATGTATGTACCAGCTATCTCTCTGTAACGTTCCTCAACATAAGACAGTTTGTAACATCACTTGCTAAGGCATGTTATGTGGTCTTTATGAGAGTAGTCAATAAGTGCTTTATGGTTTTTGAAAGTCAGCAAAACATTTAGCACTTTTTTTCGTAATTACTAGTACATTGATCAGGTAAAGCTCTATGCACTATGAAGAATTATGATGGGTTCTCCAGTCATAACCTTTATCACGTGCTCTTGACACGGATGCCAGGATTTTCCTCTTGAGCTCTGCTCTTGAGGTAAATTTCTTGGCATCCTTGTCTCCAACACATAATAAGCTGGTTATGAATGGAGATCACATCATAATCCTCTATGTCATTTTCCTAGTTTCAGAACATAATGAGATTGCTCCATGTACTACATATTATAGTAAATCTATGCAGTGAAACAGAGTGATGTTAAAATTGTTGATAAAGTAGTAGTCTGTTTTTCAAATGATAAATTAGAATTATTTCAACAAGCTACCATATCAAATCAAAACCACTGGGGAACACTAGAGGAAACTGCAGCTGCTGAGCTACCTTAAAGTTATGGCACAGAGTCTTACCTCAACCATCCACAGCCAAGCAGTCCCTAATGCCAACTCTTTTCATAGTATGGTGATGTGATGATATTGGTAAGTGCTGGCATACCTAGTTGGAGTTTTGTAAAGAATGATATGTCCTTTGAATATCAAACTGATTTACACAACATGTTTGTATTACAAATGTATTAGAACTGTATGTTATTTGTATAGTAAACTGATTTTGTACAGATGCTTATGCTGAAAATGTATTTGTGAGCTTTGCTTGTGTTAAAATGTATCAACAGTGCACCCTGCTGAAATGAAGAGACATGTACATGTATTACTGTAGCTGAATTAAATGTCTATGTTTTAATAGAGGATACTGGCACAGCAGAGGTTAACTTTAAGAAAAAATAAAGGAAATGCAAATGAAGTGTTAAACTGTTAAAAGGCAATCCACAATGCTGAATAGGACCAGAGACATTGGGTCTGGAGAAAAACCTTTGTCCATTAGCTCAGTGAAAAGAGGTGAGACCCCAGGCACTGCCATAAACATTTAGATGTGTATTGTGGCCAGCTGTGCTAACCTCCTGTGTCAGCTTCAAAGGGAATACTGTGAGAACCCAGAGTCGGGTGACCAGATGAGGTCATTCTGCCAGTCCTCTTAGAAATTATACTTTGGATATTAAAAAGAGAAATCTCAGAGTATTGAGTATTCTGTTTGGGAAGCCTGACTAGAAAGACCCTCACCCACAGGATCTTATATTGCGGTAGTAAGTAATTTAACTAGGGAACAGTGACATTCTGTTAGATTCAGTCAGAAATATAGTGGAACTTAGTTCAGAGAGTGTTTTTCTTTATTTGTATGAGTCTTTTCATCTATGTTTATTTCAATATGTTCTCTGATTTGAACTCTGTGCTTTACTGTGAATATATATATTCAACATTTTCATGTACTTTTATTACTTATTATTAAATATATTTCATAGGTTCATAGGTAGGTACTAGGCTATCGACCCAAGGGCCTATGCAAGCTTAGCCAACAACGTTCCCTGGCTTACGCCACACAAGAAAGTTATTTTCCTGTGCCACTGACGAGCAGAGACACAGAAGTGATCCCTGGGGTGTATTTCCTATTTCCCATCCACTCATCAAGATTTTTCTTGAAGAGTGCTAATGAAGATCTTTGCTTGACATAGATGGGTAGCCTGTTCCAGAGTATGGGAAGTCTCTGGGATAGGAATCTATCCTCCAGCATGTCCTGTTTATTGTGGTGACAAGGTTTAGGTCCCTAGAGCGTGTTGCTCGGAGGGATTGGGATTTCTTTAGGTGTAGCATGTCCAACAGCTCTAAAACGTTTATTGTGGCTGGTCCTTGTGGAAAGTACCTAACCTTTGAGAGTACTTGTACTTATTTGCTGACACTGTGTGGGCCACTCCAGAAGGGCTAGCTGTCTTGGTGAACTACTACCATTTGACAGCTATTTGTAAGTAGCTTGCTTTAACAATAGCTGTCTTCATAAGAAAAAGTCAGCTGATCAGCTTTGCTGAAGGCTTGAGTTGTGTCTATGTAGCATCTGAGCTGCCTGTTTGTTTATGGACCACATCAGTGGGATATTTTCTGTGCAAACTTGCAGAGGTCCTGGGGACCAGACATGATTTAAGGCTTTCAAGGCATTGATCATGGACATCTCGCTGACATTTGTGTGCTTCTGTCTATCATGAGAGTTCTGCATACCTTGCTCTTTCACCCCTTTGGAGACTACATCTCATGCCAGATCTGAATCATCAGTAGTGACAATCTGAAGAGGAGTCAGAAGAGAAAATGGCAGACTTGAATTGCAAGAGATCTGGTCCATCCACAAGAGTATTCTCCATTTTCACAAATTTCAGTACATGGATCTAAGAAGATAAAAAGTGAAGATACTACATCCAGACAGACCTGAGGTACCATCTGATCTTTCAAAGGTGACACCTAGTCATGGGAAGCATGAGATGGCATTGATACCATGTAGCCCGATATCCTGAAAAGTTCCCTTGCAGACACCTGGCTTTGAGAAGAGAAAGTCAGGAAGGACTGTTGCAACATCTCTAGTTTGTCTGGAGAACGAAAGGCTAGTTCCAATGTGTAATCCATTACACATCACAGGAATACAATTCTGCCAGAAAGGATGACAGAAGATTTTTGTAAATTGATTTGAAAACCAAGAGTAAGTGATAGATGAAAATCTTAAAAAAGTTTGAACAGTTTGGTAATGGGAATATGATGATAGCCATCCTTTAAGTCTAGTTTTACCATGAAAGTGAGAGAAGAGATAAGAGGTAAATGGGAATGAAGAGAAAGCATTTTAAACTTTGGAATCTTGATAAAAAGATTTAGAAAAGAAAGGACCAGCATAGGCCTCCATGATTCTTTCTTCTTCAGTATCATAAAAATATTTGAGTAAAATCCTTTCCCCCATCTGAAAGGAGGGCACTGGTTATATTACTCCCTGAGCAAGCATCTGATGGAAAAAGGGATGAAACAAGCAGATTTCATTCACTGGGCAAGGAGGAGCAATGAACATAGGAGCATAGGAACACACTAAGTCAGCCATCACTGGGCCATACGATGCCAAGCCATATGCAACTCTAAACAGATGCATTTCAAGCACTCAATAGTGCTCTCCTCCAAAATGTCCTGGAATAGGGGGGTAGAGTTCTATTGACAAATGTACACTTTGTAAACAACATTTAAACCCCATTTGTTTACAACAATCTGGTTTCATAAGGGAAGATGAAGCCTCAAGGAGATGTAGAGGTTTCCAAAGTGGGAAGAGTGTGTGTGCTTGGGGGGGGGGGGGGGGGCTGAATAATGACATAGTCATGCTGTCTGGGAGGACTGTCCTTGATTTTTGGAGGCTGTTCCCTACTCTTTAGAGGTAACTTGCCTTTGCTTTTTAAAAACATGTTTGTTAGTACCTTGCTGCTTCAATTGCTACTGAAAAAGGAAGCTGAGTAGGAAGGGAAGTTTTGTTTTGAAGAAGGAGGGATGAAATATTCGAGTAACTCCTTGGATCAAATTTCCTGTTTGATCACACTTCTTCAGTACATCAGCTGCAGAAACAACAAACAGAACTTAAAGTGTTTAGCTTTAACATCCTCAGGAAGGTTTTGAGAATGAAGCCTAACAACTCTCCTCATTATTAACCCAGAAGCAACCGCAGCATCATAAGGGCACTTTAAAATGAGTTTACTAGCAGGAGAAGCAGATGTTAGTGAGACATTCAAGGAAATGTTTGCTACAGAAGTAAGGTTGACAACTTTTGAGTGTTCTAAAAAGATTAAAGCAAAGACTTTAACATATGAGCTTAACAGTTTTAAGTCCTGAAAGATAAAGTGGGAGAAGAATAACATTTCTTCCCCAACTTATCAAAACTTTCCCCATTCTTGACAGTGAGAATTGGATTAGTAGTAGTAATCCGTTAAGCAGTAACAGCAGTTTTCTATGGAGAAATTACAGTCAGAGGTGCATTGTATAGCCAATCACAATACTATGTAAGGTGAAGGTCATTAGGCAAACTAGAAGTAGTGCAAAAAATTTTGTAAATAGGTGAAACAGCTGCAGAATAAAGCATGTCCAGCTGTATCAAAATCATAATCCATTTCTGTGCCACAGGATTTTCACTCTCCTCCTACTGAAAAAAAAAACTTTCATATTAAAGTCTCAGCGAAAGTTAAATGTTTAAGTTAGACATTTGAAGTCATACTCTCTTCAGAATCAGACTGGTCAGATTGAAGAGAAATTCTTGAATTATTGCCTTCCTTCTGCAATGCCTGCTCTTCTGACTAAAAATACAAGTCAGAAAGACATGGAACTCTTTTTCTTTTCTTGCCTTTAGAAATATTAAGCAAGAAAAAAGCAGTAATGAATTGCTTATCAAATCAAAGCAAATCTTCTCCATCGTTGAAAATACAAACAGCGATATTTTCTCACTATGATCGTGTTTCCTGAGAAACTTCCTGGAAAATGATCGATCCATAGAAAGCACAATCATGCGAGATAATTTACCTGTCTCCTGGCTGAGTTAAGAACTTTCACCCTCCTCTTTTCCTGAGACTGACAAGAGTGGTACTGACTTCCCGTTTTTCTAATTTCTCCAAATCTTTTGGGTTTCTAATACCATGACAGGAATGGATCCCATTCCTAAATCAAAATATGATTAAAGTTCATTAGATTAGTATTTGATTTGTTTCAGTCTTTGTTGTCAACCAAAAGTGCTCTTCAAAGCACCTGCAATGTGCCCAGTAATGACTCCTTCTGCAATTCTTACAGGGTTACATGGATTGTAACATATCTAAATACAATTGTAGATTCTTTTTTATAAGACCCGTTGCTCCTACTACTATTGGAACAGTTCGGGTATCATTCTTCCACATTGCTCTAATTTCTGCCTGCAGATCCCGGTATTGTATGGCTTTGTGTCTTTCTGTATGCAAGACACTATAATCACTGGGTGTTGTGATTTCAGTGATCAATGCTATGTTTGTCTTCTTTTCTTGGACCACTATATCCAGTTTTCTGGCATCTATCTTTTGAACAGATGGTAATGGGTGATCCCACGTGATATAAACTTCTTCATTTTCTGTGATGCTTTGAGGCTCATTTTTCCAGTGTTTGTCAGCCACTTTGATACCATAATGTTTGCACAATCCCCTGTGCAGTAATCTTGCCACATTATTATCCCTTTCAGTATAAAGTCCTTCAGCCATTAGTATGTCACAACCAGCAACAAGGTCTTTGACTGTTTTCAATTCAGCTTTACAAAACCTACATTTGTCTGTTTCTCACACATATTCAATGGACTTTGTAAACGAGCATGTACGTAGCCCACTATCTTGTGAGGTCAGTAGATTAGTGTGGAGTCCCACAATTGCAGATCTATACATGTAATCAATTTCAAAGAGGCCCATCCCTCCTTTGGAATGGGGAATATATAATCTTGGTATACACTAATTTTTATAAATCATTTAGTGAGCATGAAGCATCCTTCTTGTTTTAATATCCCTTTTCTAATTTCTCCAAATCTTTTGGGTTTCTAATACCATGATGGGAATGGACCCCAATCATAAGTCAAAGTACGATTAAAGTTAATGAAATTAGTATTGTTTCAGTCTTTGATGTCAACCAAAACTGCTCTTCGCAGCACCCGCAATGTGCCCAGTATTGACTCCTTCTGCAATTTGTACGGGTTACATAGGCTCATAGGTTTGGGTCTATATTAGCATGCTGAAACCTCACATACGCAAATCCCAAAAGGCCGACACATAAACAGCGAACCGCAAGAACACTGAAATCCTTAGGCACGAAATTCAAAATATCGAATTGTCATAGTTGGCCAACTCCACCGCCTGCTAAGTACTGCCTCCCCAAACAAAATAAATAATCCACACTTCCCCATATGTACATTTCACCCATATATCCCATATCCTAATCAAACATGCATTACACACAAATGCATCTGAATATAAACAAACACCCAAGTACAGGAAAAGTGTAATTTAAGTATCTATTCAGCTACACAACTGTATTACTATATATGCACTTAACCCTAATTCTAACCCTAAGGTGTAGGTTAAATGTGTTACTATATATGCACTTACCTTAACCATAAGGTCAGTAACTATTGCACATTTACATTAGGGAGCTATACCGGATAAGGCAATCTCCTACTGATGTTTTACCTCATTAAACTTGGTATGGACAACTATGGCATTTCGGTATTTTGAATTTCGCGCTTCAGGACATTTGGTGTTCTTGCGGTTCGCTGTTTATGTGTCGGCCTTTTGAGATTTGTGTAAGTGAGGTTTTGGCATTCTAATATAGACCCAATAGGTTCATAGGTAGGTACTAGGCTATCGGCCCTAGGGCCTATGTAAGCCTAACCACAAGGTTCCCTGACTTTTGGCACCCAAGAAGGTTATTTTCCAGTGCCCCTGTCGTGCAGGGCCACAGAAGTGATCCCCGGGGTGAATTTCCTATTTCCCATCCACTTATCAAGATTTTTCTTGAAGAATGCTAGTAAGGAACTCTACTTTACATAGATAAGTAGCTTGTTCCAGAGTATTGGAAGTCTCTGGGACAGGAATCTATCTCTCCAGCATGTTCTGTTTATTGTGGTGGCAAGGTTTAGGTCTCTAGAACGTGTAGTTCAGAGGGATTGGGATTTCTTTAGGTGTAGCATGTCCAACAGCTGTGGGTTTGACATAGCTGTGTATGTTAGGCAGAGATCACCTCGGATGTAGGTGATATGCTAGGAGTAAAGCTTAAGTTTTTTGAAACGGTCAGCGTAGGGTATCTGTTTGAGTCCTGTAATTCTCTTTATGAGGTATTTTTGTGGCCTTTCCAGCTGTTGCACATGTCTTGTGAGGTACATTCCAAAAGGGGGATTGTACTCAATAATGGGTCTAATGAGAGCCGAGCAGAGGGGAACAATGACCTCTTTTTTCTTGGCTGAGAACCCTTTCATGATGAGGTGTGCCACATAGAAGGATTTGCTGATTACTGTGGTGATGTGAATATCAAAGGAGAGACTACTGTCTACCTGAGTCCCAAGGTCTCTTATCACACCTTTGGTGTTAAGAGGACTGCCACCTATGTGGTAGTTCATAAGTACAGAGTTTTTACCAAAGGGGATGACAATGCACTTTTTGGCATTGAGCTTGAAGCCATGGCTCTGACACCAGGCATAAGTCTCACTGAGGCCCTTCTGTAGGATGTCCATGTCATTTGGGGACTCAACTATGGCACCTAATTTGCAGTCATCTGCAAACTTCATCAGCCAGAGGCCCTCTGTGTTAGTCCGTACATCAGAGAAGTAGATCCCAAACAGTAGAGGACCCAAGACTGAACCCTGTGGTACTCCACTTGTCACAGGTTTGAAGTCAGATTTGGGGTCTGCAACTTTTGCAATGTGGGTTCTGTCAGTGAGCCAGCTGGCAACCCATCCTGTGACGTATGGATTTATACCAAGTTTAGTGAGTTTATCTATGATTCCAGAATGGGGGATGGTGTTGAAAGCCTTGGTGAGGTCAAGATAGGCTGTGTGAACTGCCTTACCCTCATCTATGACTTTGGTGACTGTTTCAAAGAAGTTTATCAGGTTCAGAAGAAATGATCTGCCCTTCACAAACCCGAACTGGGTGGGGTCCAGAGTTTGGAGGTTACCAGTATCTTTGTTTATGAGTTCCATGATGATACGTTCCATGAACTTGCAAACAACGGTTGTCAGGGTAATAGGGCTATAGTTCTTGGGGTCCATGGTAGCGCCCCCTTTGTTGAGTGGTATAACTGTTGCTGTGTGCCATTCAGTGGGTGCAAAGCCTGTCAAGAGGCTATGATTGAAGATGGGGCTTAGGTGGAGGGCCAGTTCATTCTGAAGTTCATGTAGAACACAGCCTGGGATGTTGTCTGGTCCCATGGATGCTGTGTTCTTGGCTTTGGAGAGTGCATTTTTTACCTGCTCAGTTATGATTTCAGGGGCACTGCATTCTTCTGGTATGGATATGGGCCCTTTAGGGGGTGGGGGGGGGTAAAGTTCGCACTGAACCTATCAGCCAGGATGTTGGCGATATCAGTTGGTTCTGTCATTTCTGTACCATTGTGCTGCAACTCAGAGCAGATCTGAGTGTTGCCATTGAGATTCTTGACATAGCTATAGAATGCTTTGTCGTTGTCCTTAGAGTCAGTGGCAATCTTGTTTTCATAGTTGGCTTTGGAGGATTTTATAAGGGATCTCAGCATTTTACTGAGGCTGACCAGGGAGATCCTCCACTCATGGGATTTTACTCTCTTTTGCAACAGTTTCTTCCTTCTGTTGTAGAGTTTGTTTATAGCAGGGGACCACCAGATTGGCTTCCTTTTATTGGAGGATAGCGTCTTGGTTCTGTTAGGGAGAGCATGATCCATGCACTCCTGTAAGTGCTTATAGAGTGCATTTGTATATGTTTCGGCATTCGTAACTATATTGTCCATCTGCATGGGTGTTGTGAAGTTGGCCACTTCTGTCTTAAGAAGCATGAAGTTGGCTTTGGAAATTTTTTTTACAGTGGCTTCCTTAATGGGGGTGGGGACAGGATGTGGATATCTATGGTGATTAGCTTATGGTCGGATCTGACCAACGAGGAGTTGACTTCAGGTGTGGAACACCGGTCACTCATGTTGATAATGAGTAGGTCTAGGATATTATTGCCCCTGGTGTGGGTGTGGATTAGTTGATCCAGTACATTGGAGTTTATTAATTCTAGAAAGCATTGAGTGAAGAAGTTGGTACATGAATAGTTTTCCCAGTTAATGGTGGGGTTGTTGAAACTGCCCGTTATTATGGTGTTTGGTTGAACCCTAATATTTTGTAGTATTTCAAGAAAAGAGGAGTGGGAATCCTCGGACATGGTGGGAGATCTGTAGCAAGCTACAATATGGATTGCAGTTTTGCCCAGAGTTAGTTGCACTTGGATAATTTTGGATGCATTATGTTGGGCAACTAGCCTGGAGATGTGGTTATCCTTAATGAATATGGACACACCTTTACCCTTGGTGTTCCAGTCCTGGTTAGATGGCCGAAAGTGAGTTATGAGTTATATCCTGGTAATGCAGGGGTGCTCTCTGGAGCCTTGAAGCAGGTTTCAGTCACTGCTCAGATATCGATGTTCTCCATTTTAAGGAGTGCCTCAAGTGAGTGCATTTTGAGATTTAGACTTGTAGCATTGAGTAGCATTGCCCTCAGTTTTTGCTTGTCTGTATCTGTTATGGTGGTAGGTTTATCATTTGAATCTTGCTAAAAAAGGCACTATAGGGGTGGCAACAACCTTAACCAGTATCCAGAATCCCAGGGGCGACAGGTGCAGGCCATCTCTAGAAAAGCATCATGGCCTGCTGACCATGTTGTCCCATGCAAACAGATACTGGATCCCCTTAGAATGACACCAGAAGCTTAGCCAATTGTTGAAGTCAACCATTTTGTTCTTGTATTGCGGTATCATTCTTGGCAAAGGTAAGATGCTACTGAGGGCTAGGGTCATACCTGCCCAGATTACAAGATCGGAGAGCTCCTTCATGTCTCTTTTCATGTAGTCCAGGGAGGTACACCTCAGGTCGTTCATACCAACATGGAAAATGACTGAGTCATGTTTGTACTTGCTGTGGTGTGACCTGAGTTTGTGGGTTGTATGGTGGATCCTGGCACCCAATAGGGAGCTAACAGTAACCTTCTCCTTGTCTATTCTGGTGAGTGGGACATCAGTCTGCCTGACTATAGAGTCACCTATGACTAATGTGTTAGGTACGTTGTTTTGCCTTATGGGCTGTGGTTGAGTGGCACACTGAGTCTGTGTGTTATGTGTCTTTCAGGCTGTGATGAGGGGTGGAGGTTGCTTGTGTTTCTGCTTGGGAAGATTCTTGTTGAGAGCATTCGAGGATGTTTTGTGTATCTATGTGTGGGTTTTGGTGGTGTAGGTATAGTGGGACTATGTGATGATTGTGGTGTGGAGCAAGTGTTTACCTTCTCCTCCTGATTGATAAGTTCACTCTTGGGTTGAGAGAGCTTTACCTCCAGTTTGACTACATAAATGCATCTCTCACAGGTTGTAGTCTTGGGTGGTAGGAGGAGAGGGTTGTCAGTGTACATGAGGCAATTGCTACATTGCCCCAGGATGCTCAGATTCATCAGGTAGACAGGAGAGAACACCGGGAGCTGTCCCTTGGACATGCCTGGGTAATCACTTTTTTCCTCTAGACAAGTGAGGGAAGTAAGTACTAGAGCTGTTTCCTCAAAGTAACTTGAGGAAGATAGGTACAAAAACTGTTAATCACTAGGTAATGAGAAAGGCTGAGTGCTTCAGTAATTTGTAACTTATTTAGTGCTTACAATAGTTTTGAACTAGTGCTGAGCACAGAAAAACAGATTCAAGTGCTAAGATTAAGAAACTGGCTAGTTCTAAGGGAAAAACTGAAGAGCAGACTTTATGGCGCCAGGAATAGTTTAACCCTAGCTAAGCAGCGCTGCATGATGTGCAAACTCGTGCAAACTCGCTCAAACCTACGCAAACATGGGTTTTTAACTCAGAAACTTGAAAGGGATAGAAATTAGCCCAAAACAGCCAATAAAGTAAATTTCAGAGCAGGAAACCATTCCTCTTGCAACAGATAGGCTGCTCTAATGCTTACCACTCTCACTGATAAGCAGAAAGACCTCCCACTACCACAACAAGGTCTGGAACACTCAGAAAAAGAGACTAAAGTCCTGAAACCAGCAGATCTGGGATCCAGACTATTCTAGTATAGGAAAGGGTGGGAAATGAGCAGTACAGGTAGTATTTTTTATTTTTATTTATTTATTTATTTTTTAATTAAGAAATTGGGCAGCAAAAGGCCATTTAAAACAGTAGAAATGCACAGAAAAGGCTGTTGCACTTGAATGTGACGCCTACAGTACTAAATGCAGTTTAGATTTTAACCATTAAACAGATAAATCAAGTGCACACACAGTAAAATGGTTTACAGTACAATGCAGCAGAAATACAGCAAAACCACAGCAAAAATGGCTTTTTTTAAAGTCCGATTAGCTAAAACAGTTAATGAATTGGTAACACATCTAAATATTATTGTACATTCTTTTTTATAAGACCCATTGCTCCTACTACTGTTGGAACTGTCTTTGTATCTTTCTTCCACATTGCTCTCATTTCTGCCTGCAGATCCTGGTATTTTATGACTTTGTGTATCTCTGTATGCAAGACACTATAGTCACTGGGTGTGGTGATTTCAATGATCAATGCTACTTCTGTCTTCTTTTCTTGGACCACTATATCTGGTTTTCATAGGTTCATAGGTAGGTACTAGGCTATCGGCCCTAGGGCCCATACAAGCCTAGCCAAAAAATGTACCCTGGCTTTCGCCACCCAAGAAAATTATTTTCCTGTGCCCCTGTCAAGCAGAGCCACAGAAGTGATCCCCGGGGTGAATTTCCCATTTCCCATCCAATCATCAAGATTTTTCTTGAAGAGTGCTAATGAGGAGCTCTGTTTGACATAGATAGGTAGTCTGTTCCAGAGTATGGGAAGTCTCTGGGACAGGAATCTATCCCTCCAGCATGTTCTGTTTATTGTGGTGACAAGGTTAAGGTCCCTAGAGCATGTAGCTTGGAGGGATTGGGATTTCTTTAAGTGGAGCATGTCCAACAGCTCTGGGTTTGACATAGCTTTGTGTGTTAGGCAGAGATCGCCCCTGAGAAGGCGATATGCGATGGAGTAAAGCTGTAGTTTTTTGAGACGGTCTGCATAGGGCATCTGTTTGAGGCCAGTAATCCTCTTTGTGAGGTATTTCTGTGGTCTTTCCAGCTGTTGTAGATGTCTTGTGAGGTACATACCAAAAGGGGCATTGTACTCTATAATGGGTCTAATGAGTGATGAATAGAGGGGAACAATGACCTCTTTCTTTCTGGATGAGAATCCTTTTGTGATGAGATGAGCCACGTAGAAGGATTTCCTGACCACTGTAGCGATGTGATTATCAAAGGAGAGACTACTGTCCACCTGTGTCCCAAGGTCTCTTATCACATTTTTGGCATTAAGTAGACTACCAGCTATGTGGTAGTTCATGGGTACAGAGTTTTTACCAAAGGGGATGACAATACACTTTTTGGCATTGAGCTTCAGGCCATGGCTTTGACACCAGGTATCTGTCTCGGTGAGGCTCTTTTGTAGTTTGTCCACATCGTTAGGAGTTTTGATTATGGCTCCTAGTTTGCAGTCATCGGCAAACTTTGTTAGCCAAAGACCTTCTGTGTTGGCCTGCACTTCAGAGAAGTAGATACCAAACAGGAGAGGGCCCAGGACTGAACCCTGTGGTACTCCACTTGTCACTGGTCTGATGTCAGATTTGGAATCCGCTACTTTCACAGTGTGGGTTCTGTCCGTGAGCCAGTTGGCAACCCATCTTGTGACGTAGGGATTTATACCTAGTTTAGTGAGCTTATCTATAATTCCAGAGTGGGGGATGGTGTTGAAAGCCTTGGCGAGATCTAGATAAGCTGTGTGAACCATTTTACCCTCATCTATGGCTTTGGTGACTGCTTCAAAGAAGTCAATCAGGTTTAGGAGACATGATCTGCATTTTACAAATCCAAACTGAGTAGGGTCCAGAGTTTGGAGATTACCAATGTCTTTGTTTATGAGTTCCACGATGATACGTTCCATGGCCTTGCAGACCAGGCTCGTCAGGCTAATGGGGCGGTAGTTCCCGGGGTCCGTCGTTTTCTATCATCTATCTTTTGAACTGTTGGTAATGGGTGATCCCATGTGATATAAACTTCATCATTTTCTACAATGCTTTGTGGCTCATGTTTCCAGTGTTTTTCAGCCATTTTGATACCATTATGTTTGCACAATCCCCAGTCCAACAGTCTTGCCACATTATTATGCCTTTCAGTATACAGTCCCTCTGCCATTAGTGCATCACAAACAGCAACATGGTGTGTGACTGTTTCCAATTCGGTTTTACAAAACCTACATATGTCTGTTTCTCTCACATGTTTAATGGACTTTGTAAACCAGCGTGTGCGCATCCCACTATCTTGAGCTGCCAATATTAACCTTTCATTTCTTGGTTTGAATTTGCCTCTCCTTAACCATTCCAGTGTTCATTCCTGATCAACATGAGGCTCTTCCAGAAATTTTCTATACTTGAAACTATATTTATGTTTTTTCCACATTTCTTGCCTTCTCATCTGGTCCTTCACCTTATATTCTTTCATTTGTTTTTGGCACATTCAGTTGCTGCCTGGTTTTTATCTCTTTCTGGTTTGATTTCCATTCCTGCTTGACATTGATATGCTTCTCCTAAATTAAACAGAGAAGTCATCTTAGATTTATTCTCCTCATGTTTCAGAACTTTTACTACATTTGAATCTTGTGAGGTCAGCAGAAATGTATGGAGTCCCACGATTGCAGATCTATACATGTAATCAATTTCAAGGGGGCCCATCCCTCCTTTGGAATGGGGAATATATAATCTTGATGTACACTGATTTTTATAACTCATTTGATGAGAATGAAGCATGCTTCTTGTTTTAATATCCCCATTGAGGGCATCCCTACAGCCACTAAGAACATATCTATGCCCTGTTCCTGGTCGCCATAACTGCAATACCAGAGATGCCAGGAGGGAAGATGAGCTGTATGAGAAACTGAGATCAGTCAGAGCAGAGTCACCCACCAGCAGCTGAGGAACAACTGGAGCTGGCCTGACATCCAAAGATTCCTTAACAACTATCTTCTTTTTCTTCTTGTGGATAGGAGAAGATAAAACCATAGAGGCCAGTTCCGTCCACATAGGTTAGCTGAGAAGGAAACCCTGAAGAAGGGTAGAAAAACCAATGAGAGTTAGTAAAGAGTAAAGTTGTGAACAAGTGGTACGAAGGCAGGTAAACCAATATAGTCTCCCACAAGTAGAATATTTTGCCCCAAATACAAAAACTTATAAGCCTGTAGGAAAATTCTGACATAAAGTACAACTTTATTGTTTTAGACCAAGAGGTCACATAAACACTTACACACAAACTCCCCTAGAAAAACAATGACAGTTCCAAAAACATTCAGTTCCTAGCAAAGACAATATTTTAGTCAGAAAACTAATTTAAGTTTATGTTTTCCCCACTGGGGAACTTATTTTCCCAGCCTTGAAGGATCAGTAGCTGACCAACAGTTCAACGAGGCCTGCTAAATGACCGCTCTTTAGTTACAAAAAAAAAACCTCTGAAGAGATTAGCAGTCTGTCTTTTTATGGAGTTTTTCTCAAGCTCCAGGTAGCTACAGGCCATGGAAGGCTCCCAAAATCTTTGAACCATGTCTGGTGATGAGAAGGTAGAACCCAAATAGCGTAGGCTACTGCAACAGTGATCTGCATGTTGAACATAGACTATAAAACACCATTTACTGCTAAACTGTTAGATAGCATTGGTTCTTCCTGTTAATTCCTCCAAGCCTTTGGGGTTTCTAATACCATGACAGGAATGGGCCCTATTCCTAAGTCAAAGTACGATTAAAGTTCATAAAATTAACATTGTTTCAATCTTGGATGTTAGCCAGAAGTGCTCTTTGCAGCACCCACAATGTGCCCAGTAATGACTCCTTCTGTAATTCACACTGAGCTACATGTATTGGTAACATATCTAAATACGATTGTAAATTCTTTTTTTATGAGACCTGTTGTCCCTACCTCTATTGGAACTCTCTGAGTATCCTTCTTCCACATTGCCGTTATTTCTGCCTGCAGTTCCTGGTATTTTATGAATTTGTGTCTCTCAGTACATAAGATACTGTAATCACCGGGTGAAGCAATTTCAGTGATCAATGCTACTTTTGTCTTCTTTTCATGGACTACTATATCTGGTTTTCTTGCATCTGTTTTTGGACTGTTGGTAATGGCTGATTCCACATAGTATGAACTTCATGTTTTTCTATAATGCGTTGAGTCTCATGTTTCCAGTGTCTTTCTGCTACTTCAGTATTATAATGTTTGCACAATCCCCAATGCAACAGTCTTCACACATTATTATGCCTTTCAGTATACAGTCTTTCTGCCATTAGTATATCACAACCAGAAACAAGATTTGCAACTGTTGTTACAAATCCTACATTTGTCTGTCTCTCCCACATAATCAATAGACTTTGTAAATCAACTTGTATGTAGTCCACTGTCTTGTGATGCCAATATTAACCTTTCATCTCTTGGATTAAATTCACATCTCCTTAACCATTCCTGTGTCCGATTCTGATCAACATGAAGTTTTCCAAGAGTTTTCTGTACTAGCAACTATATTTATGCATTTTCTATATTTCTTGCCTGCTTATCTGATCCTTCACTGTATATTTTTTCTTTTGTTTTTTTGGCACATTCATTTGCTGCCGGATTTTTATCTACTTCTGGTTTGATTTCCATTCCCGCATGACACCGATATGCTTCTGTTAGACTAAGCAGGGAAGTCATTTTAAACTTATTCTCCTCATGTTTTAAAACTTTCACTATATTTGGGTCTTGTGAGGTCAGGATAGATGTATGCAGTCATATGATTGCAGATCTATACGTGTAATCAATTTTGAGGAGGCCCATACCTCTTTCAGAATGAACTATATATAATCTTGGTATACACTGATTTTTAGAAATCATTTGATAGGCATGAAGCATCCTTCTTGTTTTCCAGTCCAACTAATCCAACTCCTTTTGGGGCAGTCAGTCACTCCAAAACTGAAAGTTAGGACAGGAAGAGCAAATTGGTTTATAGCTTGGATTTTGTTTCTTGTTGTCAGTGTTGTTTTCAGTATTAATTTTAGTCTTCTCAAGCATTACTTATTTTTATTCACATTTGTTCATGTTTTATTGTTGATCTTTCATCAGTTCCCAAATATTTGCACACTCCCTCTTGCTTAAATTCTTTTATATCACATTCCTGTCCCAAACTGATGTTTTCTTGATGCTGCAGCTTTCCTGCAGTGCATTTTTGCAGATGGCCTTGAAGTAGCCATTGCAAAGATCTTTATTTGTTATACTGGTTGAATGTTCGATGATATGACATGGTTACTGCGCCATTTTCCTTTTTCTATTATTGACTGTATGGTAACTGGAATGCCATTGTGAGCATGCAACAATCAGTGCCTGGAGTCGAAATTCTAACATGAAAAGGCATGCTTTCAAAAGATTTATTTGGAAACTGCAACCAGATATGCCTTTTTGCACGATTTGAAAATATCAAAGAAACATAGCAGGTGCTCATGACTTATAAAGTGGAAAGTTTTGCATAACTCAGTCTTGCCAGATAAATGTTAAATGTAAAAGGGGTAGGTGAAAGCATTTATGTCAATTCCAAGCTACAAAGGCAAGCAAATGAGCTATCTAAAGACATGGTGAGATGGCTAATAATGAATGTGATTACATCAGAATGGCCAATTATTTTATGTAACATTTGAGGCCGTAACACAAACCCTCCTTCCTTTATTTCTAATCGAATTCAACTGCTGAAAGTCAGGCTAGGAGAAGGTACTCCAGTAATTATGGACAGAGACTTTAACATAATATTGGATTCAGTACTTAATAGAAAAATTCCTTTCCACTAGTGGCAGTTGTACTTAAATGCACAAAAAAAATGAAAGAATGTGCTCAACATTTGCAACTTTGAAATATAAAAAAATTACTTGAAGATTCTGTAACTGAATATACTTATGTTTCACCTGAAGGGATATGCTGCAGCAGAATTAGTAGAATTGATTACTGGTTATTGTCAAAAAGTTTAGTTTTCTTTTTTTTTTTTTTTATGGACTTTAGGTAACAACACTACCATTGGTGTTATTTGACTACTACGCAGTTATTTTGAATTGGGAACACAAACCTATAAACTACTCACAATATCAACAATAGAGATAGACACATTAATATTGGAATATACACCATCACTTAAGCATATCCATTCAGAAATAAAGATTTCTTTAGGATAATCCAAAGTTTCACTATGCTCATATCTAATTTGTGGAAAACCTTCAAGATGAATTAAAAGCTATGTACTCATCAGCAACAGCGATTTATATGACAAGGAGAGATGATCAAATCCAGACAGCAGATAGGCAGGTTCAATAACATGTGGATGTCTGTAAAAAAGTACATTTGCTCAAATTATTTAATCAGTATAGAATGGCTAAATATGAATTATCTCACATTTGCAGAGCAAAAGTGGATTTATATTTAAAAATGGTATTGCTACAAGCCTGGACTAAGAGATGCAAATGGGATAAGTTTTTAGCTTTTGGATATAGGTTCATTAGGTAAGCATTAAGTTAGCTTCCCCTGGCTAGGCTTAAAATGCCCTGTGGGTGCGTGTGTGTGTGTGTGTGTGTGTGTGTGTGTGTGTGTGTGTGTGTGTGTGTGTGTGTGTGTGTGTGGTAGATACATAAACAATACAGACAAAGGTTGGACATTCATGCCATTAAGTCTGTCTCCTGTCTTATAATTACACCACAAGAAGAATTCCAAGAGTTTTATTCTTAGTTTTATGCAGTACCACTTCCTATCAGATGAAGATGGATACATCACAGTCTGTGCTTAATTCAGTACTGCTACCTACTCTTGTCCCTATAATACCATAACTATTGCTTAAACCTATTATGTTAAATAAAGTAAGCCAGGAAATAAAAATAACTCCAAAGAGTAAGGCATCTGGCCTTGATGGCTTAAATTATTGTCATGCCTTATCCAGGTAAAGACATGGGTAATTATAGGCCCATTTCTTTAATAAATGCCAAAAAAATTGTGCACAACAATACTGCTGGAATATATTAAGACTCTTATGTCACTTGTAATGCATGAGGCACAAACAGGGTTTGTAAATGAAAAAGCCAGTGCTGACCATACTAGAGCGTAACTAACTTTACTGTAACATGTGAAAAGTACACTTCCACAGCAGTGATAGTCCTAGAAGATTTTAAAAAGGCTTTTCATTTGTTTTCTTGGAGTTTCTTATGGTTGGTTTTAAAAAGAACTGGATTCAACCCCAAGACTTGTCACTACTACTACAGCCTTTAATTGAAAACCATGTGCAAGGATACTAAAAGGCTTAGAGATTTTCCAGCATTTACTCATATGGAGGGGTACAAGTTAAGGATGGCCGCCATCACTAAGTTTATTCCTGCTAACTATAGAACCTTAAATCAGGGCAACAATAGCTTCACTGTTGTTACATGAATGGCAGTGGGGATTGGAAGAAGTGACAATTTTTATGTTTGCTGATGACTATCGTATTTCATCTAACTCCCTGACAGAGGACCTAATTTACATGGAAAGATTATTTCAAGACTTTTATAGTGTATCAGGTCTAAAGATCAGTTTGGACAAGACTGTGATAATTCTGGGTAATGAATTGTCTCTTCTTTATATATCATACCTGTAAGAAAGCTCCTACATATTCTGGAATTAAGTTATGTTCATCTGTTATTGCTACGGTTAAGACAAGTTTGTTATGATCAGAACTGTTTATCATGGTACAATCATGGTCTGGATAGCAACTCTCTCTTTTAGGATAGATAACTGTAGTTAGGATGGTGTTTTGTCCAAGATGATTCTGTTTCCTTAGTCATCTATCAACTCACACTCCTCATTCCCATGGCTTGCTGAGATTTATAAGTATTTATTAATATTAGCTGTCATATGGAAGGCCGGTTGTAAAAAAACTGTCAACAAAAATCTTTCTACCACTACTAAAGAAAGATATGGTGAGCTTCCTTCCTTTCAAAACTTATGTAGTTGCTTTCAGTTCCAGATATTTTCATAAATGTTGGGATTGTGTCAAAATCAGATCATTATGGGATCAAGCAGCTCTCCTAGTCTAATACCCTCAGAGTATTCGGTATCCACCGGAGCAGAATGTTTGGCTGACAATGACATCACATGAACTGAGATCCTTCCAATGCAATATAAAACCTTTTGTTATAAATATAAATCCTACTGCATTAACCACTGATGGGTCATTTTAACTGATAAGATCCTATGTTAATTTAACAGTGGGTTTAGAATTTTATGCCCTGTTGTTTGGTGTATCTAAATGAGAAAGCCAACTTATGTCCTTGTTGATACTTGGAAGATGTGTTCTTATTCCTTTCATTTTATCACTTGCTAATAACAGTAGTCAGTTCATGTGTAGCTGTAGTGGTGTTTTTTATACAGTTTTAATACTGGTTATAATTTGACAAATGTTTATTTTTAAATAGTTGTGCAGTAAGTTTGATTTTCATTTTATGTTATTGTTATATGATTAGATTTGCAATAAAAAAGTAAAATCATTGTTTATATTTGTGTAGCTCTGTCAGATATCACGAGGATGGCACAGTGGTGCAACAGTTAGCATTGTCACCTCACAGCAAGAGGTTCTCCAATTCGATTCTCAGTTGGGGTGCCTTCTTTGTGGAGTTTGCATGTCCTCCCTGAGTTTCCTCCCACATTCCAAACAGTAGGTGGATTGGGCACTCTAAATTGGCCCTAGGTGTGAGTATGCACATGTGTGTGTATGTGGTGCACCCTCCGTGGAGTTTTAGCCTTGGGATAACAAAATGAGCCCATAACACCCATAACTGCTGCAGAAACAATGAGCACTGAAAGTGCTCATTGCCTGATGTACCACATGTTGTGTAAACGGGAAAGAGAGAGTCAGATATCACAGCATCTTTATCCTGTTATTTTTCTTTTAGATTTTGTCAATATATAATCTACCTTTCTCTTTGTAGGTTAAAATAATTTGCCTAATGACCAAATGAGATCAAAAAGATATGCCAGAATGGCTTTCCTGGTCCTTCTGCCCAAAGAGAAATTGGGTTACATTCAGACCCAGGAGGTGCCAAACACTTTGGTGCACGCATGAGTTTATGACCATCATGGAGTACTTAAAATTCTCTGATCAATCCTAGCTAGTGGAAATTAAGCTAGAAGAAAGTATTCATTATCTTAACAGTAGATATGTTTCTGAATGGAAGATCAGTAAACCTATAGCAGTATCTCACTAAGTCCTGGTAAGAGAAAAAGCACAGTGGTCAGCTGGTCAGCATGCATATGAAGTCACTTGTGTAAAGGTGTTCTTGTAACCTCTCCGCACACTTATGAAGGCATGCAAGTTTACTGCTAGTCATTGCATGGTACTATATGCCTGCGATAAAACTCAAAATACATAAATACATTTTATAACCAAAAAAATATGCAAGGCATTTAACATTTTTCTCTCCAAATACATGAGGCATGTATGGTAGAGTAATCCCTTCAGAATCATTGTCCCTGACCCAGAGAACTACCTCTGCCAGGAGTTGTACTGCTACTTACAAGGCCCTAGCTAGAAGTCAGGGTGTCACCATAATGTGAGTGATGTCTGCTGGATAAGTTTCCTCATGACTACGTCTAGGACCATAGCCCCAAGGCCTGCCATGTCTGGTTGTGGACACTGCAATCACTGATGGAGCAATGAACTAACTGTTGGTGATATCACAATCATCCAGACATTTACTGTCAAATGTGAAAGGCCAACTTTTATAACTTGTTTCTGTTGCACATTCAATGTGGCTTGAAACAATGTCACATTATCACTACATCTAAACACTTTTTTCTCCTTGCTAATCTGTGTCTTTGTCTGTGGAAAATAAGGGAAATACTCTTCAAATTATTGTTCTTTGAGGATTTAAATCCATTCAAGTTCCTGTTGTAAGATAACAAAGTTGATTAAACTTGAGAAATGTACAGTTAAAGTACTTGCTTTCAATTTTTTTCCTTTATTGTTTGGCATTGTGCTCCATGGATGGGCAGTGGTCAGTAGCAATGAATGGCAGTTCAGTATCCAAGGGAAAAACTGACAGATTTAATGTGGAGTCCCATCAGCAGTGCAATTAAGGCAGGCATTGTGCTTTCCTCAGTAGTCTGGACAGTACTGAGTAAAGAAATTCAAGCTTTCTCACACATACCTCTATGGCATAATGTGCATATGTGTTGAGCAGTTGAAACAGTCATGTAATGCTGGGTTTGAAACCTGTTCACAGACCATTTTAGTGAGGGAGTTCATAATAAATCATGACACTCATCTTGGTGTATGAATGTGTTGAAGTGGGAAGCTCAAGTAAAGCCAGTATTGACTAAAAGTGACAGACAGATAAGTCGTTTGAAATTGTGTCAGTATTAATTATGTGCTGTGGAAACAACAAAAACATTTCTGCTGTTCCTTGTGTACTTCTCCATTCCCATGGAATTAGCTAAAGTCCTGATACTGGAAGACACACGATACCACTGATGTGACAAGATGTTAGAAGGCTGAATGTATCAGTGTAATGCAGTTGTAGCTCCTTTCATTGCTAGATATATACTGCGAGTCATTTCACATTCCTACAAATTTTTATCCTAAAAAAATTGTGTGAAATGTTTTTGATGAATATTGCCTTCTGCATTTGTGCGCCACTTGGCAGCACAAAATGTACTTTTACAGCTTAAGAAAAAAAAGTGAAAATTTTAGTTTAGGCTGCCTTATGTAGCGCACACAAGCCTGCAGCATTGAACGGCCATAAGCATTTTGCATAGTACTATGCAAAGAAAATATACCTGTCAAATAACCTTCTCTATGGCACAAGGTGTAATTACAATGTGCTTAGAGAAAAAGGGCAGCTGATGCATGGTCCAAATTCATTTAACTCATAATTTTAGATAGGTTTGTCTGAATGCATATTTAATCACATTTTGTGATACCATAGTGTCATTTAAAAAGCAATTCTTCTCACTATTGTTAACAACATGTTGGCTTTTGTCTGTCCACTTTCACATTATTTGTCATTAACTACAAGTCTGGAAATGTGTTACACAAAGAAAGATTTTGATGTTGCAATGAGATGTGAGAAGGATGAATGTGTTACTTGAATGCACATTTTGTTCTGGTCATTTCTGCATATACCCATTGATTGCATTTAATTTGCTGTCAGTTTTTTTTTCTATATCATATATTTTTTCTAATAACTTTTTCCATTTGATCTCCACTCAGCTACATGCAAACATGGTTCACTACCTCAGGAATAAAAGTGAAAACATTTGTTTAGGCTGACTTATGTAATGCTAATATGCCTGGCATCAATGCAAGGCCCTCAGCGCAGAATGCACCTAACAGATGTCCAGATCTATGCCATAAGGTATAAATGAAGTGAATTGAGTGAAATAAGGCACAGGATGCATTGTTTGAATCATGTTTAGAGATTACATTGCCAAGTATTCTCAGTTTTTTTTTTTTATTTATTTTCATCTGCATTTACTGTCAGGCTGGCAAGGTAGAGTCATGATTCTGTATCTAAGGAAAACAGTGAAAAATTTAGTGTAGAATGTCTTATGTAGCAGAAAAATGCCTGGCAACATTAAGTGTCCATCACCACTCTGGATAGTACTTAGTGAAGAAAATAAACCTGTCAGGTAGCTTTCTCTGCAGCAGAAGGTGTAAATGAGGTGAAATGAGAGAAATAAAGCACATGATGCATTGTTCAAATTCTGTTTATAGGTCACATTTCAATTATTCTTAATATGTGTTTTTTTAATTTTTTAATCTGTATTTGCTGTCCACTTGGCAGTGTGCAAATACAATTCAAAAGCTAAGGAAATAAGTGAAAAATTAAATTTAGGTTGCTTTATATAGCCCAAACATGCCTGGCAATGGTGTTGCATTCCTCAGCACTCTGACTAGTACTGAGTGGAGAAAATCCAGGTAAAATCCACTTTTACAAAGGTTGTGAGAATCCCATTTCTACTACATTTTGATTAGGACTGTAAAACTAATGAAAAGTGATAATATTAAACATGTTTCTTCCAAGCAATGTAACAATAATGCTTGCATAAATAAATTTTTCTATTTAGCATATATCTATAAATGTTAAAAGTCCAGGATATTTGTAGTACTCCCTGTGAAGCACTACAACCATAGGCTGCTGCAGGTGGATTATACTGGGCCTCAGTATAAGGCTGAGGCTTGAAATAGCTTAGACAAGGTTGTGTCCAGTGCAACTGGCATTCCACACCCTAAGGAACAATGTCATGACCTCTATGGTCTACAGAAGTGCAAGCAGGTTGTCATAAGCTGATGGGAGGCTGAATTTAGAACTGTGAACACCACTCAGTTGTATAAGAACACTGACCCATAGCCTGTCGATGACATAACATTAATGACCTACTCAGCTAAAGCAGTTACTTGTTATGCTTTCATGTCTGCTCATTTTCTTTTTGTACTGTAAAGCTGCAGAGGAGATAACTGCAGACCAAGAGGCACACCCGGAGAGTTTAAGTTGCTTCAGAGATGCACAGGATAAGGGGTCTATATGACATCATCAAACTCACCATTAATTGAATACCTCTTTGTCAGACTTTTTGTTGAACAAGCATTTTAGTGAATATTTTTCAGGGAAAATAGCCAGTAGTCTAACTAACACTCATCACCAAAAAGCACAAAATTTAACCCCACACCCCCAAACTAGTATACCAACTCCAAGATCACACTACAGTGGTGAAAAGGGCAAATTCCCAATCATGGCCCTCTGTGTTTTTTCACTGGGAAAATATTCTCTAAAATGATCATTTAACAAAAGGGGTCTCGACAAAGTGAGGTCAACAAAGAGGAATTTGATTAATAGTAGGTTTGATGATGTGATATAGACCATGGTAAGTATGACTCAGGTCAAAATTCAAGCCAGTCATTTCATTTCATTCTCTCAATTACTAGACTTTTGATAATGCATACCTCAACCTTGATATCATGTACACATACCTTCCTCAGTAACTCTTGCTATTTGCATTAGGCAATGAGAACACCAGATTAAATATATGTGGGTTCAATACCCAGAAGAGGCAATTATTAATATTACTGGATAGGTACTTCTAAAATATTAACAGCTATAATATGTCAGGAATAGTTCAATTATGGTAATAACAATTATTACATCTACATACCTCTCAACCTCTTAGTGCAAGAAATGTGGACAAACCCATAAATAAAAGTAGGACAACGGCCACAAAAT
The DNA here is from genome assembly GCF_019279795.1 of Protopterus annectens. Classification (NCBI taxonomy): domain Eukaryota; kingdom Metazoa; phylum Chordata; order Ceratodontiformes; family Protopteridae; genus Protopterus; species Protopterus annectens. Next base: position 659,915,635 of record NC_056749.1, on the reverse strand, counting down.
ATGGGCAATTTTTAAATATAGCTCTTACAAACTTAGAAAGTTGATAGAATAACAATATTTGCATTAGCATGAATTTTTTGAAGGGTATGAAGTATGAAATTCAAATATCTGTCATTATTTTCTAACTTCAGTCTTTAATGATTTGCCTTAATTTGCCAGAAAAATCACAATTTTATGAAAAACAGCAAATATCTGGACATTCTGCCAAAATCTGCACAGCTGAGAGGTATGCGTCTGAATGCATATATCCTATCCATCATAGGAAAATCAAGGCTGCTCTTTTTTATATCATAGCAATGAGATTTGTTTATTTTATGACATATGTATACCATTCCATTATCTATGAAAGTGGCAAAGGCACGTAATAGTCAATTATCATAGATGTTTATGTACTACTAAACCAGTATCTATTGAAAAAATTATTTAATGTGGCATTCCATGAATCCAATTATCTCTTTTGTCTCCTCCCACATCATCACTTTTTTTTGGGGGGGGGGGGGTTATAATTAATTAACATTCTGCTGTTTGCATACCTTGATACTGAAAAATAAATGAAAAATAAATGACCAATAACAGAGGGAGTTAAACTGGCCACTGCAGCTCAACCTACCATACCTCCACAGATGACACCACAGACACCCAGCACCTTTGATGTTCCATACCTATTCCCAATCATGGTGTCTCACCAACCTTTTATCTCCATCACCATCCCGGTCTGTCTTGTATGTCCTGTCTGTCTGCACATACTTCCTACCCTACCTACCTGACCCTCTCATTCCTAAGTACCTTTCTCAACATTCCTCTCTCTCTGAAAAAAAAGCGGTGACCAGGCCCACCAAAAAAATTGCATCCCATATATACTTCTCCACTTCACCAGTGTGTCATCTTAACACACTTGATTTTGGTCAATTGGCCATACAACATTATTCTGTTGTTGGTACCCATCACTGGTGTGGTGACTCTCCAAAATCCTGTGATTTTGTGAACAATCATTCATTTATGTTGTGAAGAAGTGGATGCCTATGGTGCTCTCCCACAACCCCACTGCAAATTCCTGTGTTCTTTTGCTGTGACCTACCCTCTGCTTGCCCACCCCATTTTCACCACTCTCCTATCCACCCATTTTTCACATATTTAATCTGATCAAAAAGTAGATTCACACACAACACACATGGACAGAAATGGCCCATGGAAAAGCCTTCACTTTATGTCCTTGGCATTTGCACAGAGGTTAGCACAGCTCAGCAATGCTAACTGATGTTGAACACTGTTTAACTTCTTACTGCAAAATTTGATGATTTCAGTTTAATCTGTAGTGGTCAGGTTACTTTCATGCAAATATGCTTAAATCCACTGCACTATGGGAATACAGAGTAAAGGCAGACTAAAGGTAGTGCTGTGAAACAGTTAATGTAACAGTTCTTAGGCAGGCAGATCTAATAAAGTAGGAGTTCCTATATGGCTTGTTGAGATAATTACCTTGTTCGTAGACTGATGCTTTTGCATAATGCAATGGTTTGATTACAGCTGGAGATCAATCTATAAATTCATGATATGTCATATTCGTATCACATATTTCACTGCAAACAACTGTATTTCTCTCCATCTACAACATTTCATTAATATAACATTTGAATAAAGCCAGCAAGACATCAACTGCAAAAACATTGCAGACCCAACAGGGAGACTTATTAAGCTAGCCTTATCCTGCTTATGTCTTCATGTTCATTGTACACTCCTACCCCTTATTTCTACCTTTGGCAAGCACTGTACTGTACAGAGAATAACAGATTAATGATGATTTAATAAGTAAGAGTAAAGCACCACACAGGTGTCCCTACATGTCTCACACAGCACATTGTTGCTATTCCTCCCTCATTTGTCTGTTGGTCTCTCTCTCTTTCTTTCTCCATTCACCCATTCACCCTTTCTGCTTCAGTAAGGTGCCACTGTGCTTCCATTGTGTTATTTAAATGTTTTGAAGTAGTAATTCCTTTGTGGTGTGACGAGATAATGATCACGTTTACATAGATTTTTACAAGCTTTTAATCCAGCCATTAGATAAATGTTACTATTTTTGTTATACTATTTTATGTGTACCTGATGGTTACATATTCTTATGAGCTAGCATTACCATTCTGTCATAAGCTACATAGCCCCTGTCTCCATCTCACCCTGTCTATGCATGTTCTCCTTTCTATATCATTATTCTTCCAACTCTGTATTTGTGTAATGCCTGGTACCAGGCAACAAACGTGACTAATACTAAATGGAAGTACACAGCTTATGACAATAGCTTGTGATTTCATTGCCTTCAGCTGCATCACTCTATTACACTTCAAGCCGCTGTGCTTAAACATGTTTATTCAGTTTAATATACTTTTCAACAAGCTTTTCTTGCAATGCTCTGAAGTTTCAGTTCAAAATGGATGTCTGACTCCTGTGACTGTAAATGTTTGCTACACCTTTCCTTAACACATCATTATCCTGTTGCTATATTAATTTGTCTCCTCCCTATTATGATGTCTGTCTTGTGCTGATATCTGAACAAAAGCCAGAACAGAGCAACATAGAGTACTGCTAATTCCAATTTTGAGTTCAGTAGTTTAAGATATAATTAAGCATGCACTAAAACTTTGCCATCATCAGCTCAATTCCGCTTGGCAGTGCTGCACTTAGACAGTAACATAGAAAAAAGAAAACCAAATAATTATTGTTTTAGGTTGTACATTTGCATGCCTGTATTAATTTTGTCAACAGGTTATCTTGATTTCAAAATAACATTGACTCAATTAATTCAGTTGTTTAATGTATGTCTGTTTTGCTGTTTTTACACTTGCAACTGTGTTACAAGTTTGGTTAAACAATTAACACATAATCCATCACTGTTATTCTGCAGGGCACTTTCCTATGTATGACTTGCATGTTTGGTTTGTCAATGCACATTGTACAAGTATAAGACAATACAGTTGTGCAATCATCCTGCCATGAAGTTGCAGGAAAGTTTGATTGATAATTCACTAGTTTACAACAACGTATTGTTTTATCATCCCATAATGTGAAACATGTCAATGTCACTAACAGTAACACAATGTACATGAAGGACAGCATCTAAATTTTATTAGAAAGGTATGTAATTACATGTGACAATAATAGCGATGTTACACTGTCCTCTGCAAACATATGCATTTGTTGCACAACCTGTGATACACTGTACAATCTGTTCCAAACAATGTATATTCATGCAATATAAATGCACTATTTCACATTGTTAAAGCCAGTCTTGTCCTGTGTCGCTTGCAAATAATACTGTGCTTTCCAGATTGTGTAACTAGATAGGTATGAGGTTCAATGCTCAGCAGGGGAAATGTGTGTGTGTGTGTGTGTGTTTGTGTGTGTGTGTGCGTGTGTGTGTGTGTGTGTGTGTGTGTGTGTGTGTGTGTGTGTGTGTGTGTGTGTGTTTGCAGTATTTGGTGTTGTATCAACTTCTCTTGAAAAGAATATACTTCTCTTCACATGGCTCTTTTATCCGCTTTTTACAAAAACGTCTTCTCTGCAGCACACTGATGATGTCATCTTGACAAAAGTGCACTCTGTCCACTTAATAGTCAGACTTTTACTGTGGTGCTTGTGACTAATACATTGCTCTCTACATTGTGTAACTAGATAGGTAGCAGGTTCAATGCTCAACATGGGAAACATGTGTGTAATACTTTATACTGTATGTGCTTCTCAGGAGAATGAATTTAAATTTGCACACAGTTCCTTTATCCCACTTTTTACAGAAATATTCTCTATGCAACATGGTGATAAGATCACCCTGACAAAAGTGCCATCTCTCCCTTTAAAAGTCAGACTTCTTCTGTGGGACTTGTGACTAGTGCAGTGTCTCTGGATTGTGTAACAAGATAGGTAGGAGGTTTGGTGCTTATCACGGGGAACTTCTGTGTGTGTGTGTGGGGGGGGGGGGGTTGCATTACATGATCATGTCCTCCAAAACAGTTGTGCCAAATTATCTTCTACTGTGGAGAAACATTTTAAACTGTTAGATGACTCCACCAACCTTTATCCCATTTGCAACATAATGGTGTAGCTGGGCATACTCTTGGTACTTTACTGAGTTCAGTTTTTATGTATTACTTAGAGAAACCATGGCTTTTTTGGACATACTATGTCCACAACTGTCTAAATCAATGTCCCCAATAAGAGTTACATCAATTGAACAAATAACTGTTTAATGGTTTAAGAGGGAAGGTGATGCAAAATTTGTTATGCTGGGGGTTATCATTTCAATTTTTCAAATGACAGGTGGGTTGGGGGCAGGAATAAGATGACACATTTATGAAGTTATATTCTCTGCCTGCACCAACACTGATGATGCAATTCTTTGTAAAGTGAACTGCTGCACTTGAAATGTTAGACTTCTCCTGTGGCACTTGCATTTCTTACCATTTTCTCTAGAATGTGTAAATAGATAGGAGGTTCAAATGCAGCAGTGCTTAACTAAGTGTGTGTGTGTGTGTGTGTGTGTGTGTGTGTGTGTGTGTGTGTGTGTGTGTGTGTGTGTGTGTGTGTGTGTGTGTGTGTGTGTGTGTGTGTGTGTGTGTGTGTGTGTGTGTGTGTATGCGTGTGTGTGTGCGTGTGTGTGTATGTGTGTGTGTGTATGCGTGTGTGTGTATGTGTGTGTGTGTGTGTGTGTGTGTGTGTGTGTGTGTGTGTGTGTGTGTGTGTGCATGTGTGTGCGCCTGCATGAACACAATCAAGAACTGTACTAGCAGTACATCCTCACATATTGGACTAGTGTGAGGCATGTATGGTAGAGTAATCCCTTCAGAATCATTGTTCCTGACCCAGAGAACTACCTCTGCCAGGAGTTGTACTGCTACTTACAAGGCCCTAGCTAGAAGTCAGGGTGTCACCATAATGTGAGTGATGTCTGCTGGATAAGTTTCCTCATGACTACGTCTAGGACCATAGCCCCAAGGCCTGCCATGTCTGGTTGTGGACACTGCAATCACTGATGGAGCAATGAACTAACTGTTGGTGATATCACAATCATCCAGACATTTACTGTCAAATGTGAAAGGCCAACTTTTATAACTTGTTTCTGTTGCACATTCAATGTGGCTTGAAACAATGTCACATTATCACTACATCTAAATACTTTTTTCTCCTTGCTAATCTGTGTCTTTGTCTGTGGAAAATAAGGGAAATACTCTTCAAATTATTGTTCTTTGAGGATTTAAATACATTCAAGTTCCTGTTGCAAGATAACAAAGTTGATTAAACTTGAGAAATGTACAGTTAAAGTACTTGCTTTCAATTTTTTTCCTTTATTGTTTGGCATTGTACTCCATGGATGGGCAGTGGTCAGTAGCAGTGAATGGCAGTTCAGTATCCAAGGGAAAAACTGACAGATTTAATGTGGAGTCCCATCAGCAGTGCAATTAAGGCTGGCATTGTGCTTTCCTCAACAGTCTGGACAGTACTGAGTAAAGAAATTCAAGCTTTCTCACACATACCTCTATGGCATAATGTGCATATGTGTTGAGCAGTTGAAACAGTCATGTAATGCTGGGTTTGAAACCTGTTCACAGACCATTTTAGTGAGGGAGTTCATAATAAATCATGACACTCATCTTGGTGTATGAATGTGTTGAAGTGGGAAGCTCAAGTAAAGTCAGTATTGACTAAAAGTGACAGACAGATAAGTCGTTTGACATTGTGTCAGTATTAATTATGTGCTGTGGAAACAACAAAAACATTTCTGCTGTTCCTTGTGTACTTCTCCATTCCCATGGAATTAGTTAAAGTCCTGATACTGGAAGACACACGATACCACTGATGTGACAAGATGTTAGAAGGCTGAATGTATCAGTGTAATGCAGTTGTAGCTCCTTTCATTGCTAGATATATACTGTGAGTCATTTCACATTCCTACAAATTTTTATCCTAAAAAAATTGTGTGAAATGTTTTTGATGAATATTGTCTTCTGCATTTGTGCGCCACTTGGCAGCACAAAATGTACTTTTACAGCTTAAGAAAAAAAAGTGAAAATTTTAGTTTAGGCTGCCTTATGTAGCGCACACAAGCCTGCAGCATTGAACGGCCATAAGCATTTTGCATAGTACTATGCAAAGAAAATATACCTGTCAAGTAACCTTCTCTATGGCACAAGGTGTAATTACAATGTGCTTAGAGAAAAAGGGCAGCTGATGCATGGTCCAAATTCACTTAACTCATAATTTTAGACAGGTTTATCTGAATGCATATTTAATCACATTTTGTAACACCATAGTGTCATTTAAAAAGCAATTCTTGTCACTATTGTTAACAACATGTTGGCTTTTGTCTGTCCACTTTCACATTATTTGTCATTAACTACAAGTCTGGAAATGTGTTACACAAAGAAAGATTTTGATGTTGCAATGAGATGTGAGAAGGATGAATGTGTTACTTGAATGCACATTTTGCTCTGGTCATTTCTGCATATACCCATTGATTGCATTTAATTTGCTGTCAGTTTTTTTTTCTATATCATATATTTTTTCTAATAACTTTTTCCATTTGATCTCCACTCAGCTACATGCAAACATGGTTCACTACCTCAGGAATAAAAGTGAAAACATTTGTTTAGGCTGACTTATGTAATGCTAATATGCCTGGCATCAATGCAAGGCCCTCAGCACAGAATGCACCTAACAGATGTCCAGATCTATGCCATAAGGTATAAATGAAGTGAATTGAGTGAAATAAGGCACAGGATGCATTGTTTGAATCATGTTTAGAGATTACATTGCCAAGTATTCTCAGTTTTTTTTTTATTTATTTTCATCTGCATTTACTGTCAGGCTGGCAAGGTAGAGTCATGATTCTGTATCTAAGGAAAACAGTGAAAAATTTAGTGTAGAATGTCTTATGTAGCAGAAAAATGCCTGGCAACATTAAGTGTCCATCACCACTCTGGATAGTACTTAGTGAAGAAAATAAACCTGTCAGGTAGCTTTCTCTGCGGCAGAAGGTGTAAATGAGGTGAAATGAGAGAAATAAAGCACATGATGCATTGTTCAAATTCTGTTTATAGGTCACATTTCAATTATTCTTAATATGTATTGTTTTAATTTTTTAATCTGTATTTGCTGTCCACTTGGCAGTGTGCAAATACAATTCAAAAGCTAAGGAAATAAGTGAAAAATTAAATTTAGGTTGCTTTATATAGCCCAAACATGCCTGGCAATTGTGTCGCATTCCTCAGCACTCTGACTAGTACTGAGTGGAGAAAATCCAGGTAAAATCCACTTTTACAAAGGTTGTGAGAATCCCATTTCTACTACATTTTGATTAGGAGTGTAAAACTAATGAAAAGTGATAATATTAAACATGTTTCTTCCAAGCAATGTAACAATAATGCTTGCATAAATAAATTTTTCTATTTAGCATATATCTATAAATGTTAAAAGTCCAGTATATTTGTAGTACTCCTTGTGAAGCACTACAACCATAGGCTGCTGCAGATGGATTATACTGGGCCTCAGTATAAGGCTGAGGCTTAAAATAGCTTAGACAAGGTTGTGTCCAGTGCAACTGGCATTCCACACCCTAAGGAACAATGTCATCACCTCTACGGTCTACAGAAGTGCAATCAGGTTGTCATAAGCTGATGGGAGGCTGAATTTAGAACTGTGAACACCACTCAGTTGTATAAGAACACTGACCCATAGCCTGTCGATGACATGACATTAATGACCTACTCAGCTAAAGCAGTTACTTGTTATGCTTTCATGTCTGCTCATTTTCTTTTTGAACTGTAAAGCTGCAGAGGATATAACTGCAGACCAAGAGACACACCAGGAGAGTTTAAGTTGCTTCAGAGATGCACAGGATAAGGGGTCTATATGACATCATCAAACTCACCATTAATTGAATACCTCTTTGTCAGACTTTTTGTTGAACAAGCATTTTAGTGAATATTTTTCAGGGAAAATAGCCAGTAGTCTAACTAACACTCATCACCAAAAAGCACAAAATTTACCCCCCCCCCAAACTAGTATACCAACTCCAAGATCACACTACAGTGGTGAAAAGGGCAAATTCCCAATCATGGCCCTCTGTGTTTTTTCACTGGGAAAATATTCTCTAAAATGATCATTTAACAAAAGGGGTCTCGACAAAGTGAGGTCAACAAAGAGGTATTTGATTAATAGTAGGTTCGATGATGTAATATAGACCAGGGTAAGTATGACTCAGGTCAAAATTCAAGCCAGTCATTTCATTTCATTCTCTCAATTACTAGACTTTTGATAATGCATACCTCAACCTTGATATCATGTACACATACCTTCCCCAGTAACTCTTGCTATTTGCATTAGGCAATGAGAACACCAGATTAAATATATGTGGGTTCAATACCCAGAAGAGGCAATTATTAATATTACTGGATAGGTACTTCTAAAATATTAACAGCTATAATATGTCAGGAATAATTAAATTATGGTAATAACAATTATTACATCTACATACCTCTCAACCTCTTAGTGCAAGAAATGTGGACAAACCCATAAATAAAAGTGGGACAACGGCCACAAAATATGGGCAATTTTTAAATATAGCTCTTAAAAACTTAGAAAGTTGATAAAATAACAATATTTTCATTAGCATGAATTTTTTGAAGGGTATGAAGTATGAAATTCAAATATCTATCATTATTTTCTAACTTCAGTCTTTAATGATTTGCCTTAATTTGCCAGAAAAATCACAATTTTATGAAAAACAGCAAATATCTGGACATTCTGCCAAAAATCTGTACAGCTGAGAGGTATGCGTCTGAATGCATATATCCTGTCCATCATAGGAAAATCAAGGCTGCTCTTTTTTATATCATAGCAATGAGATTTGTTTATTTTATGGCATATGTATACCATTCCATTATCTATGAAAGTGGCAAAGGCACGTAATAGTCAATTATCATAAATGTTTATGTACTACTAAACCAGTATCTATTGAAAAAATAATTTAATGTGGCATTCCATGAATCCAATTATCTCTTTTGTCTCCTCCCACCTCATCACTTTTTTTGGGGGGGAGGTTATAATTAATTAACATTCTGCTGTTTGCATACCTTGATACTGAAAAATAAATGAAAAATAAATGACCAATAACAGAGGGAGTTAAACTGACCACTGCAGCTCAGCCTACCATACCTCCACAGATGACACCACAGACACCCAGCACCTTTGATGTTCCATACCTATTCCCAATCATTGTGTCTCACCAACCTTTTATCTCCATCACCATCCCTGTCTGTCTTGTATGTCCTGTCTGTTTGCACATACTTCCTACCCTACCTACCTGACCCTCTCATTCCTAAGTACCTTTCTCAACATTCCTCTCTCTCTGAAAAAAAAGCGGTGACCAGTCCCACCAAAAAAATTGCATCCCATATATACTTCTCCACTTCACCAATGTGTCATCTTAACACACTTGATTTTGGTCAATTGGCCATACAACATTATTCTGTTGTTGGTACCCATCACTGGTGTGGTGACTCTCCAAAATCCTGTGATTTTGTGAACAATCATTCATTTATGTTGTGAAGAAGTGGATGCCTATGGTGCTCTCCCACAACCCCACTCCAAATTCCTGTGTTCTTTCCGCTGTGACCTACCCTCTGCTTGCCCACCCCATTTTCACCACTCTCCTATCCACCCATTTTTCACATATTTAATCTGATCAAAAAGTAGATTCACACACAACACACATGGACAGAAATGGCCCATGGAAAAGCCTTCAATTTATGTCCTTGGCATTTGCACAGAGGTTAGCACAGCTCAGCAATGCCAACTGATGTTGAACATTGTTTAACTTCTTACTGCAAAATTTGATGATTTCAGTTTAATCTGTAGTGGTCAGGTTACTTTCATGCAAATGCGCTTAAATCCACTGCACTATGGGAATACAGAGTAAAGGCAGACTAAAGGTAGTGCTGTGAAACAGTTAATGTAACAGTTCTTAGGCAGGCAGATCTAATAAAGTAGGAGTTCCTATATGGCTTGTTGAGATAATTACCTTGTTCGTAGACTGATACTTTTGAATAATGCAATGGTTTGATTACAGCTGGAGATCAATCTATAAATTCATGATATGTCATATTCGTATCACATATTTCACTGCAAACAACTGTATTTCTCTCCATCTACGACATTTCATTAATATAACATTTGAATAAAGCCAGCAAGACATCAATTGCAAAAACATTGCAGACCCAACAGGGAGCCTTATCCTGCTTATGTCTTCATGTTCATTGTACACTCCTACCCCTCATTTCTACCTTTGGCAAGCACTGTACTGTACAGAGAATAACAGATTATTGATGATTTAATAAGTAAGAGTAAAGCACCACACAGGTGTCCCTACATGTCTCACACAGCACATTGTTGCTATTCCTCCCTCATTTGTCTGTTGGTCTCTCTCTCTCTCTCTTTCTTTCTCCATTCACCCATTCACACTTTCTGCTTCAGTAAGGTGCCACTGTGCTTCCATTGTGTTATTTAAATGTTTTGAAGTAGTAATTCCTTTGTGGTGTGACAAGATAATGCTCACGTTTACATAGATTTTTACAAGCTTTTAATCCAGCCATTAGATAAATGTTAGTGACTATTTTTGTTATACTATTTTATGTGTACCTGATGGTTACATATTCTTATGAGCTAGCATTACCCTTCTGTCATAAGCTACATAGCCCCTGTCTCCATCTCACCCTGTCTATGCATGTTCTCCCTTCTATATCATTATTCTTCCACCTCTGCATTTGCGTAATGCCTGGTACCAGGCAACAAACGTGACTAACACTAAATGGAAGTACACAGCTTATGACAATAGCTTGTGATTTCATTGCCTTCAGCTGCATCACTCTATTACACTTCAAGCCGCTGTGCTTAAACATGTTTATTCAGTTTAATGTACTTTTCAACAAGCTTTTCTTGCAATGCTCTGAAGTTTCAGTTCAAAATGGATGTCTGACTACTGTGGCTGTAAATGTTTGCTACACCTTTCCTTAACACATCATTATCCTGTTGCTATATTAATTTGTCTCCTCCCTATTATGATGTCTGTCTGTTGCTGATATCTGAACAAAAGCCAGAACAGAGCAACATAGAGTACTGCTAATTCCAATTTTGAGTTCAGTAGTTTAAGATATAATTAAGCATGCACTAAAACTTTGCCATCATCAGCTCAATTCCGCTTGGCAGTGCTGCACTTAGACAGTAACATAGGAAAAAGAAAACCAAATAATTATTGTTTTAGGTTGTACATTTGCATGCCTGTATTAATTTTGTCAACAGGTTATCTCGATTTCAAAATAACGTTGACCCAATTAATTCAGTTGTTTAATGTATGTCTGTTGAGCTGTTTTTACACTTGCAACTGTGTTACAAGTTTGGTTAAACAATTAACACATAATCCATCACTGTTATTCTGCAGGGCACTTTCCTATGTATGACTTGCATGTTTGGTTTGTCAATGCACATTGTACAAGTATAAGACAATACAGTTGTGCAATCATCCTGCCATGAAGTTGCAGGAAAGTTTGATTGATAATTCACTAGTTTACAACAACGTATTGTTTTATCATCCCATAATGTGAAACATGTCAATGTCACTAACAGTAACACAATGTACATGAAGGACAGCATCTAAATTTTATTAGAAAGGTATGTAAATACATGTGACAATAATAGCGATGTTACACTGTCCTCTGCAAACATATGCATTTGTTGCACAACCTGTGATACACTGTACAATCTGTTCCAAACAATGTATATTCATGCAATATAAATGCACTATTTCACATTGTTAAAGCCAGTCTTGTCCTGTGTTGCTTGCAAATAATACTGTGCTTTCCAGATTGTGTAACTAGATAGGTATGAGGTTCAATGCTCAGCAGGGGAAATGTGTGTGTGTGTGTGTCTGTGTGTGTGTGTGTGTGTGTGTGTGTGTGTGTGTGTGTGTGTGTGTGTGTGTGTGTGTGTGTGTGTGTGTGTTTGCAGTATTTGGTGTTGTATCAACTTCTCTTGAAAAGAATATACTTCTCTTCACATGGCTCTTTTATCCACTTTTTACAAAAACTTCTTCTCTGCATAACACTGATGATGTCATCTTGACAAAAGTGCACTCTGTCCACTTAATAGTCAGACTTTTACTGTGGTGCTTGTGACTAATACATTGCTCTCTACATTGTGTAACTAGATAGGTAGCATTTTCAATGCTCAACATGGGAAACATGTGTGTAATACTTTATACTGTATGCACTTCTCAAGAGAATGAATTTAAATGTGCACACAGTTCCTTTATCCCACTTTTTACAGAAACATTCTCTATGCAACATGGTGATAAGATCACCCTGACAGAAGTGCCGTCTCTCCCTTTAAAAGTCAGACTTCTTCTGTGGGACTTGTGACTAGTGCAGTGTCTCTGGATTGTGTAACAAGATAGGTAGGAGGTTTGGTGCTTATCACGGGGAACTTCTGTATGTGTGTGTGGGGGGGGGGTTACATTACATGATCATGTCCTCCAAAACAGTTGTGCCAAATTATCTTCTACTGTGGAGAAACATTTTAAACTGTTAGATGACTCCACCAACCTTTATCCCATTTGCAACATAATGGTGTAGCTGGGCATACTCTTGGTACTGTACTGAGCTCAGTTTTTATGTATTACTTAGAGAAACCATGGCTTTTTTGGACATACTATGTCCACAACTGTCTAAATCAATGTCCCCAATAAGAGTTACATCAATTGAACAAATAACTGTTTAATGGTTTAAGAGGGAAGGTGATGCAAAATTTGTTATGCTGGGGGTTATCATTTCAATTTTTCAAATGGCAGGTGGGTTGGGGGCAGGAATAAGATGACACATTTATGAAGTTATATTCTCTGCCTGCACCAACACTGATGATGCAATTCTTTGTAAAGTGAACTGTTGCACTTGAAATGTTAGACTTCTCCTGTGGCACTTGCATTTCTTACCATTTTCTCTAGAATGTGTAAATAGATAGGAGGTTCAAATGCAGCAGTGCTTAACTAAGTGTGTGTGTGTGTGTGTGTGTGTGTGTGTGTGTGTGTGTGTGTGTGTGTGTGTGTGTGTGTGTGTGTGTGTGTGTGTTTATGCGTGTGTGTGTGTGTGTCTATGTGTGTGTGTGTGTGTGTGTGTGTGTGTGTGTGTGTGTCTCAACTGAATTCAGGATTGGTTTACATGCATTTGCAGTGGCAACTATTACAACCCCAGATGGCTATACAGGTCACTTTATCAGACTCATCTCCTTGGTAGTACACTGCTGATACCATACCTTCATAGATGCTGTATGCCTCACTTGTGCTCAGTATTCTCATGTGGCACTGGCTGCTGATAATGTGCTGTATAGATGGTGTAACTAGATTGGTAGGTTGTTCTTGTCCATCCCTGCTTAAATAGTGATTACTGTCATATACCACTGGCCACCTCACAACTACCTTTATGTACACGTCCACTTATGAGAAGAATTTGCAGTGACACAGTATTACACTAGGAAATCCTAGCATCCCCAGGGAAAATAACTTTTGGAACACACAATGATTACGCAATACTATCATAACTGCAGCATCTCACAGATGGAGTGCAAATTCTCCTGTGTTGTGTGACTTTGATACTGTGCTTTGTATATTGTGTTACTGCATATTTAGGATGTTTGATGCAAGCTGTAAGTGTGTCTTTCACCCTCGTACTGTGTATGCTATTCTTCAAATACATATATGATGCATAGATGTACTGTGTTATTGGGCACTTTGACCACTTTTTAGCATAAACATCCACCTAATAAACAGTGATGATGCTATCTATTCAAATGTGCTCTGTCCCATTTGCACCTCAAAATGTCTTGTGGGGCTTGTGATTCAGGAACCAATCTGTAGCTTGTCTTCTTAGGTGGTTAGCTTAGATCCAGCCATTACAACTCAGGCTATGTTGTGTCAGTCTTATTGGGGCTGTACATGTCTCTAACACTGTTTTCAAACAGATCTGTTGTGTACATGTATAGATGTAGATTCCTCTTACAAAAAGCTATGATAACTTCTCACATAGCAATGCTTTTAATCAAATTTACATGATATATAATTACACTTTCCTTACATAACATATGTAGGAAGTGTTTTCCTCTGGCATGGGGGAATGAGATGATATTTCGTATGCTGTTGCCTCAGTACAGCAAATACAGACACACATATCCCTTGCAGCAATAACAATGATGTTTTACCTTGACAGGACAACATATTTCACAATTGTTGTGATACTTCTACCTTGGCACATCCACCCTGTAAATAGCATGTATTTTCTGTTGTCAATGCTGATGTGTTCAGCATCCACATTCAGTGCCTGTTAGCATTGTCGGGCCTTATACTGTAAGGCATGAATGGTATACACCACAGTTACAATGTGTCAATCTACAGTGGGAGGGACCTCTACCATCCTTTTTATCTCAAAGAGATTTTTTACAGCACATATGTCTGATATAATAAGTTAGCATATGTGGAATGTCACAGTTGTGTTAAGACTTCTGCTGTGGCACTTGAGGTTCATCTGTGTATCATTAGTCAGTGAAGTCACACAACCTGTTTTTTTTTCATTACCTGAAAATGAAACAGTATATGAATGTACTGACATTACATAACCACTGTATCTAGTTATTTTTATGAGGCCATGGTGGTGCAGTGGTTAGCATCATCACCTCACAACAAGAGGTTCTCTAGTTCGATTATCAGCCGGCTTGCCTTCTGTGAAGATTCTGCATGTCCTTCCTGTGGTCGAGTGGGTTTCCTCTGGTTTTCCAGTTTTCCCACATTTCAAAGGCATGCAGTAGGTGCAATGGACACTGTAAATTGGCTTTAGGTGCAAGTGTGTGTGTGTAAGTGAGCAGTACCGGTGAACTACTGTGGCAGGACTAGCACCTGGCAGTGTAAACCTTGGCTCAAGATGATTGTTACTGTTGAAGTGACACCCTGACCCCATAGAATAAAGGGGAAAAGGGGTTGAGGATGGATGGATGGATCTAGTTTTTCTTATCCATTTTTACAGTAAACTCTCAGTTAACTGGAACTCAAGCAACCAGAGCTCTTAAGCAACCAGAAAAAAAAATTAAAGAAATACAGTACGATTTTCATGTGTTTCACTTTCTGTCCACCCCACTTGTAGAAACATACCTTATGTTTTTAGGGTTTTAGTGTTTTAAAAAGGAAGCTAGGAGTAAATTCCCTCTCTCCCCAACCTAAGAACAAGTCAAACCAAACAAATAGTATAGGGTACAGTATTAGTCAGGTCTATTTTTAATAGTAACTTTCAAGCAACCAGAAACTACAGTTATCTGGCATCTACCAATCTCCATGGGTGCCGGTAACTGAGAGTTTACTGTATGTTGGACAATGATATGCCATCACAAGTTGTGACTGCATGCCAATTAAATAATTACACTGGGCATGTCATGCTGTGAGTGCTCTTGGGGCATTTGCATTGAGTACTAGCTTGTATACCTACACAGACAGAGTGAGGTTCATTTGTGGGACAGTGTGTGTACATGATGGAAACAGCTTCCTGATCAAAGAAGCATTGATATTGTACTGCTCACTGTTGTGTAGACAGTAACATGCATAGCTCTTTTCCAGCATTCTTTCTAAATCCAATTGTTCATGTTATATTTGTAACTTCTTTCCTAATGCACACATTCAGTTCAATTATTTGTGGCAGCCTCCATTGCTATCTGATGTAACACATGCAGTTGATACAGATGCTTGGAGAGATCCTAGTATAATAAGCAAGGCTTTGAATCTGATAACATCAAACAACTGTGTCAGACCGCAGTGGTTCACACACAGATAATAGTTATGTCACAGTCAGAGGGCCACCTTTTTCAGGCCTTGTTCTACAAGGTAGGGCATCCATTCAACTATGATAGGACAGTGCTGTAAGCCTTTCAAGGGTGTTCTTCATGACATAGCCAATATGGGTATTTCTGTGGAATACATGATTGACATGCATCTTCCTGATGTCTCTCCCAGCATGTGTTTAATAATGACATGATGCAAATGTTTATTATGCCATTCATTACTCACACACATTAATTATTCTCAGAAGAATTATGCTTTGTACTACGTCTTCATCCAGGCATTTCTTTGTTACTGCTGTTGTCTCATCACACTCTACAGCTTAATGGAAGGCGAGGGCTTGCAAAAATATTCTTACTGTGTAGCATGCTGTCAGATCATTAAAAACTAAGATTGGTCCTCTGTTACAACACTTTCTTGTGTGTTGGTGCTGCTGAATTGCTGTTATGTTACTCTTCCCTGCAATTCCATGTGGGTATGTCCAGTAAAACAATATCTGAGATGTTTGCAAATTAGCAATGGAAAATTTGAAATCATGAAATCTCATCTAATCTGTTTTGTCATTTGTCACTTATGTATGCTGTGTGTTATTAGATTACCATTTAGCATTTACATGACTACACAACACTTGCTTGTCTATTACATGTTTATAGATGAAAAACCCCTTTCAGACATTTCCAATCTACATGGCATTACAGCTGTAAGGTTTATTTGTTCTTGTGTATAAATGCCGAGGTGGAGAATACAGGAGGGATGTCCGCTCACATACTTAAATTCCCCGTGTATACATCCCATATGCAATAAGTGCAGTCTGTGCTTTCATCCCATAATGTATGTTCTGCCCTTTCTTTTATCTCAGCTCAACATGTTATTAAGATTCATATCACATTTTAACTCCCCTTTCTTACACTTCAGCTTTATGTCCCATCGCATCCTTAGACAGCATATCCATTTTTATGTGCATAAGTCCAGTGTCTTCCTTCATATTTTCATGATCATTACATCAATATGGCAGGATTTATGTTTTCTTAATACTTAGCAAATTTGTCTGTAAAATATGACTACATTTTACCCATTTCCCTTTCCCTATTAATTATAATTAAAGTGAGTCGCTTCTTTTAAATAAGTTTTTACTTGCTGCCGCTTTATGTCTGAAACTGCCTAGAGGCTACATTTGTACAACTGTATCCTTATTTAATGCTGAAAGTGCTGTATAGTGATTATGAAGCCAGTATTTCTCTGTTAAGTTACCCTAAATTGAGTCGCTTCATTTAAATTACTTTTTCCTGGTCATTTTATGCCTGAAATTGCCTGGAGGCTAAAACAGTACTACTGCTTCCATTTTAAAACTAATAAGTGCTGTATTATGGCCGCAAACCAGTATTTTTCTGTTAAGCTACCCCAAACTGAGCCACTGCATGTAAAGTAATTTTTACCTGTTGTTTTAGGTCTGAAACTGCCTAGCGACTAAAACTACACAACTATTTGTTAAACTATACTAAACTATGGGAAGATAGTCTCTTTGTGCTACTTTATCTTAATTGTTGAAAGTTTTAGCTACTACAGTGTTGAGTGCAATGTAAGACTGCTATAATCCTTGGGTCTATAATGCTACTCTACATTACCAGTGTATGTGCGAATGCTCTGTGTTAGTTAAATGTGACTGACCAAGATATTTGTTCTGCAATACATGTATCCTACTGTATGTTAAATATTATTCCCGAAGTATGTCTTAGCCAGTTACTCATGTTCTTTTAATTTATGTTATCCCTCCCAAGTGCTTTCCCTTCTATCGGCTATCCTGAAAGGCTTGTAATACTAGAAGTACGCCACCCTGCTGACTACCTAACTGAAAGTCTGTCTTGAACTGCCCCATGAAAACATAAAATCTGCTATGGTTAAAATCTTTAATTCTCTCTATTGTGCAACATTAAATGTTAAACTGGGTCTACAGCACTATTAGGTGTCCCTTACATTCAATCTAATCCCCTAAACCTCTGCAGAATTTGTTAACTCCCAGTAGCTTACACCAAATGACTCCTGGTGGGTACAAAGTCAGAATTTCCTCCCTTATCATCAAAAATTGGGGTAAACATGCTAAAACATAGACTGTAAGCCCTTATAGAAAGTGTTTCTAACCCTTAAAATGCTAATAGAGCATAATAAGACAAAATGATAACGATTACGCTAAATCCCTATTCTACTTACCTTACAGTCACAGGCTCTAATAACCTTGTGGTCTGGTTAAAGCTCCGTTCCACTTGCCCTCACTGTGCTCGGGCTCGCTCCACACCCCACCCTGCCCCCAATTCCCACCCGTCCCCAGTAGTGCTAAATTTATAGCTATAAAACCACACCCCCTCCTATCAGAACCAATCAACTTTATCTCATTATAACCGTCACCACTTACTACCATTCTCTTTCCTATCATCCTTATACAAACTAGTGACAAACCAATTAAGATATATAGTCACTGCAGCTGAAAAAGTCACCACCCAAAACTATGTTACTAATTTCATTGCTACCCCTTATGTTTATTCCATATCCCCCCACCTTCTATGAAAATCAGTACTACCTAGGATTTCATTACCCAAAATGCCAAACCATCAACCCAATATTGTCAGATTTAAAAGACCATCTAACAATTTGCCCAGTAACTAACCCATTGACCTGTGCAAACTATCAACCTACCAACACAAGATACATTAGCTCCAAATCCAAATAATACTAAAAACTAATAAATAAATTCTTAAAGCTTATCTTAAGCTTACACTATAACCTCACAGTGGATGGTGACATCCACCCCGACCCTGACCCTTTCTCTCTGGACAAACCTAACTCCTGCACTATTAACTCCACCAAAACAACATCAATAAATAAGCCCCCCAACTCCCTCCTGGCCTGTCACCTAAACATCAGAAGCTTAAATTACAAGGTACATGACCTGCATGGCCTCTTAGCTGTTCACTTCCCTGACATACTCTGTCTAACTGAAACCTGGTTAAAACCATCAACTTCAGACAATGAGGTATCACCACCTGGGTATAACATACTTAGGCTAGACTGCACTATCAGGAAGGGAGCGGGGTAGCTGTACTCTATAAATCTAATCTTAATGTTACTATGGACTCCATACAACCACCCCAACTTAATGACACAGAGATTTTTTCTACCAAATTTCAAATTAATAAAAATAAATGTATAAATATTGTCTGTATATATATTCCCCCAGGGAACAATGTAACTACCCTAGAAGGTATCCTCCACTGGTTATCTAGTACCTACCCACAAGAAACCATATTATCTGGAGATTGTAACATAGATTGGAACACCTGTTCCTCAGAATCTCCAACCACCCATGTAAACCTATATGAGTTTACACAAATCATATCCACCCCTACCAGGATAGATAAACCTAATCATAAAGAAAATATACTAGATTGAATACATATCAATAGCGGTCCACAATTGTACATGGCAGGGACCCTCCCTGATGACATAAGTAATCACTTTCTTACCTATATAATTAAGCATAAATCCATTAACCCCCACCAGCCTTTAATGATTTGCCTTAATTTGCCCCTACCAAATTCCAAAATGAACTGAAATCATGCAATTGGTCAGTCCTAAAACACTTGCCCCTGGATGAAGCTGTTGCCTACTTTAATAACAAATTCCTTGCTATCCTAGATTTTCATGCTCCTGTTTGCGCCACTAAATTAAAAATAAAAGTTGCACCGTGGCTCTCTAAAGATACCAAATCAAAAATCTCCCTCAGAAACAAAGCATGGGCCCTATGGCATACCACAAAAGACCCACTTGACCAAATTAGATACCAGCAGCTTAGGAATGAGACCAAAAAATCAATTTTACTAGATAAAAAAAACTACTACTGCAATCTACAACCGGAAAATCAAAACAGCCCTCAAAAGTTCTGGGCAGGTATAAATAAATTAATGCACCCGGGACAAACCACCACTCCTACCCCTGCAGCCACCATTGATAAACCACCTGAGGATGTCACAAACACCTTCAATGACTTCTTCACTAAGACTATCCAGTCCCTAGCTAGACAGCTACATCCAAGCTGCCCTAGCTCTAAGTCATTTATACCCAGTACCCAACTCTCCTTTAAACTTCAACTAGTAGCCGCATCATTTATTCAAGCCCTACTCAAAAAATAAAACCTACTACCCTATCAGTTGATCTCCTCCCTGCTGAGAACCTGCAAAAAGCTGCACCTGCCCTAGCATACCTCATCTCCATTCTAATCAATCGAACAATAGCAGAAGCCAACATCCCTTCCATTTGGAAAATATTCCTTGTAATATCACTCCATAAAGGTGTCAGCTCCACTGAACTGTCCAATTTCAGATCCATAGCTATATTGTCACCACTGGCTAAAATTATGGAAAAATGTATCCATAGACAGCTGCTACACCATCTTATCCAGAACAATCTACTAACCAACTCTCAGCATGGTTTCAGGTGTCACCACAGCACTACCTCAGCCCTCCTTACCTTCTCTAATGCCATAAACAATAATCGTAACAACAACAAATTATCCTCAGCCCTCTTCTTGGATCTCTCCAAGGCGTTCGATATGGTTGATCACCAGCTACTAATTCATACCCTGAAAACAGCCTACCTAGATAATCAAGCTCTCCAATGGTTCCAATCTTACCTGAGTGGTAGACAACAGGCCATTCTATGGCAAAACAAACTATGCAACCTCCTACCTAACACCCTGGGAGTTCCCCAGGGTTCAATACTGGACCTCTGCTGTTCTCCATTTTTATTAATGATCCCAGATGCAAACTGCATTCAATATATGGATGACTCCACTCTGATTTGCTCTGCTATCTCTCAGTCAGATCCATGGACACTAGCCCAGAATACTTTTAACACAGTAGAAAACTAGCTCTCTAATCATCATCTGATTTTAAACCCCAGTAAAACAAAGTTGCTGCTTTTCTCCCCCACTAGTCGATCCATTGCTTTATCCTTCTCCATAACATCTAATAATGGCACCACAATCTCCCCAGACTCCAATATGAAACTCCTAGGTCTTATAGTTGACAATAACCTTAAATTTGATTTGCATTTCAATCAAACTATTAAAGTCATCAATAAAAAGCTTGGGTCACTATACAAGATCAAACCTTTCCTAACCCTACCTGCTAGAACTGCCATTGCACAGTCTCATTTACTATCAACTCTTCTCTATGCTTCCCCTTTACTCATCAACTTAAGCAAAGCTGAACTTAGTAACCTATCTAGCTGCTATAATCACATTGCCAGATTTGCCACTGGTATGCCCTACAGGACACACTGTAACATCCTAAAATATCTTGCGCGGTTAGAGCTGCCTTGCTTACTTCAGTACAACCAGCTAATAGTGGCATATAAAGTACTTAACCTGAAAATACTCCTGCACTTAGAAGTATTATTTACCCCTATTGCAACCTCAAAACACTTCCATCTTCTAACAGACTACTAGTCCAAACTGTCAAAACCAACAATTCAGCTGGTGTCGTTCTGTTTGCCAACTCTCTTGGTAAAATTTGAAGCACACTTCCTACTGACATTACTCTAGAATCCACCCTAAGTCAATTCAAGAAAAGGCTAAAACAGTATTTTGCATCACACTGGCTATGTCCTTGTTCCAAACCAGACTAAAACTCTCCATATTACTGCATGCTAATATTTTCATTAGCTACTCAACTGAATTGCAATTTCTAGGTCTTTTCCTTATTAAATCTTAATTCATGTGATATTGTATAAATTGCTTATCTGAAAGAGTCTGTAACTATATTTAATGTATTATCCAATGTGAAATTGTATAAATTGCTTATCTGAAAGAGTCTGTAACTGTATTTAACATGTATTATCCAATGTCTTTTCTGTTTGTACCTTGGAGCTTTTCTCCCCAGGCCTCTGTTGAAAATGGACATGCATCCACTTGGACTATCCTGGTCAACAAATGTAAAATAAATAAATAAAATAAATAAAATGTTACGAGCTACAACCCATTATTATTTATGTATAATTCCCCCATTTCACTTCCCCTCCTTTCACTGTACTTGCCCTTAATATTTCAGGGCTACAGTGTGTGCTCGTATCTTAGCTTTGCCTATAATCAAGCTGTTTCATTTACATTCTGTGCTCATTCATGAATGCACCTTTCTATGGCTGAGAACACTATTTTTGGCCACAAAAATAAGTTGTCTATAAATGTGTAGGTGTGATGAGCAACATGCATATTTGATTAAAACTGATGTTCATAAGTCTAACATGCTTAAATTGTGTAGACTTAGCAAGAAGCCTACATGATTGTTAATAATTCCCAGGGTAAGTTTTTGCCTATATAGCTTAATACGTATTCGCTAAAACAGAATTAACCTAATATGAGGGAAATACCGACAGAGAGTGAACAAAGGAAAACATAAAATGCGAGAAAAAATATAAAAGAGAGTGCACGTGCTATGCAGTGTTGCATATGTCAGGAATAAAATAAGACCCCCAAGACTGTTTCTCTGGGATCACTTTTCACCTGCCTGTGGGTTCACATGATTTTGATATTAAAGGTCATTAAATAAAATGCCTCTTTGTGTAATAAGTCTGTAGCAAACATGAATATTAGAGTTTTACTAAACATTTGCTGATTACCACAGTTAATGTGTAATCACTGTAAAATGCAACACAGAATGTTTTAATAACACATATAACACCATATGAGGAAT
The DNA here is from genome assembly GCF_019279795.1 of Protopterus annectens. Lineage (NCBI taxonomy): Eukaryota > Metazoa > Chordata > Ceratodontiformes > Protopteridae > Protopterus > Protopterus annectens. The sequence goes on along the minus strand of NC_056749.1, from coordinate 659,892,982 downwards.
GTACAAATTTACTGCATGTTCCAATCCTGTGATAAAAGAGAGGAAAGAACAGATTTTTTTTCTGAAGTAGAGAGCTGCCGTGTACATGAAAGAGGAAATACAAGATATGAATCACTGTAGTTTAACAGTCTGTAAGGTTATAATTCTAAGGTGTAAGGACAATGTGTAATTTAAAGCAGCTGTGCAAAGAGAAGACCAGTTCAGGATGAAATCTATTGGGACTATGATATGATACAGGTCATGTTATTGTGGTGTGGCATATCTTAATGGACAGAGCAGATTAGAGTAACAATGCTAAGGTAAATACGTTCAAAGGGTCATTTTCAGTGTGCCCTAATATAGGTTTGAACCTTTAACTCCATAGTGCCCTGTCCATGCAAACATGATGCTTAAAGGAAGATGTTTTAGTTACTATCTAATAAAGCTTTGACAATTCATGGCTGCTTTAAGTTAGATTCACAAGAAAGTGTCTAGATTGGCCCTGCTGCATTAAACCTACTTAACAAACTAGACCTGTTTTGGGTAACTAAATGAATGTGAAACATATATAGAAGTGCTGTGATAACTATCATAAAAGCTGGACAGAAATGGTTCCTGCATGTCATAAAACCTGCACAAGGCCTCTTACTGCAAATGCTGGAATAAATTTGAATAAGAAATGCTGACGGCTAAACAGTTTTCCACTTACAAAATCTATGTGAAAACAGACTGATTTAGAAACCAAGAGTCTGAGAGTCTAATGGCAGATAAGGACTGTGTGACATTCCCAGTCTGCCCATTTTCTTAAAAATATTAAATCAGGAATATCCTGCTTTGTCCTTCATGCAACTAGAATTGCATGTTGTTGATTCCATGCAGTCCTGAAATCTACTACAGTTCCTGCTTCCACGGTGTCAGGAATGTTATTTTATAAATGTATATCACTCTGTGTGAAAATAAACTTCCTAATATCACCTCTGAGCCATCCCCAACAATCGTTTGTTTGTTCATTACTGACATTATATATCTGCTGCTGTGAAAGTTGCTGCTCCTTTGGATTTCTTTAACTACATTGCCTTCTTTATATGCTTCTATCATTGCTCATCTTTTGCTCATGGGGGATAGGTATGCATTAAGTTAAGTTATTTTAGTCTTAATAGATTATGTTTTTTGATTAACACATTGTGTTGCCCTTTGCTCAGCTTCCTAGCGTTCAATGTTTTTGCAAAGTCAGTATGCATGTGGAGCGGGGTGCTACTGAGTAGTATTCAGTTCACAGGGGCTATGCCATAATTGTCTGTAAGAAACATCCCCTCTCTCTGTCTATCTGTCTCTCTCCCACACACACGCACATACACACACACACAGACACAGACACACACACATACATACACACACACACACACACACACACACACACACACACACACACACACACACACACACACACACACACACACACAATGTGCATGTGCTTGTTTGTGCATATCTGTGAGTGTATTTTTTCGCATCTCATACTGAGTGACCACTTTCAGTTCAGAAAATATAATCATAGCACTGTCTATTCTCATTTTTGTTGTTTATAGTTTATCTCAGGTTATGCAGACTTTTCTTGGATTTCTCTTACCAGTTTTCGTCATCTTGCCTTTCTTTACTTTGATTCTGACCTTCCATAGAAACAACCGTTCCTTCAACCTATTCTGTTGCTGTCTGCTACACCTTCAGCAGGGCCCCTCTTTCAAGCCTTTATATCATCTATCAGAAGCCATACATATTTTCTATCTCTTGCCTCTGTAATGCCACATTTGTAAGTGTTGAAAATCAAATCTTGCTGCACTAAACTGTCAACTTTCCCTTCACTGCATATTCCATTTACTATGATTCTCACAATTTACTTTTACTCAGGACACAACATTCAACCATTGTCATGCAGAGGACAGCAATCTTGTAAATTGTTCTTTTGTGTGGCACTGTATTGTTATTAACTTCCTTTTCAATAACTGAGCAAATCACTTCAACAGTATCTCTTTCATCTGCTATTATTGGTTTATCTGCCATTTTTTTTCTGTTGAGAATGTACAACACAGAATCAAGCAAAACCTAAATAAACACCTGGCAATCACATAGGTTCATAGGTTCATAGGTATGCACTAGGCTAATGGCCCTGGAGCCTTTACAAGCCTAGCCCATAGGATATCCCTGGCATTGTGCCACCTGACCTTAGTTCCCAGGGCCTCTGTCGAGTAGAGCCACTGAAGTGATCCCCAGGGTGAATATTCTATTTCCCATCCACTCATCAAGTTTTCTCTTGAAGAGAGCTAGTGAGGTGCTCTGCTTAACATGTATGGGAAGTCTATTCCATAGCATGGGCAGTCTCTGGGTTATGAACCTGTCCCTCCAGCATGTTCTGTTGATTGTGGTAATGAGGATGAGGTCTCTGGAGCATGTGGTGCGGAGGGATTGGGATTTCTTTAGATGTAGCATTTCTAGCAGAGCTGGGTCAGACATAGCTTTGTAAGTCATGCAGAGATCGCCTCTAAGTAGGTGATATGAGACAGAGGATAGTTGGAGTTTTTTGAGTCTGTCCATATAGGACAAGTGTTTAAGGCTTAGAATCCTCTTTGTGGGGTACTTTTGTGACCTCTCTAGTTGTTGCAGGTGTCTAGTGAGGTACATGCTAAATGGGGCTTTGTACTCGATGATTGGCCTAATGAGGGAAGAGTAGAGGGAGGCCATGACCTCTTTCTTCCTGGATGCAAAACCCTTAGTAATGAGATGTGCCACATAGAAGGACTATCTGACCACAGTGGCAAGGTGGTGGTCAAAAGAGAGGTTGCTGTCAACCTGTGTTCCCATATCTCTTATAATGCCTTCTGTGTTCAGTGGACTGTCATCCATGTGGTAATTCATGGGAACTGGGTTTTTCCCAAAGGGGATGATAACACATTTTTTGGCATTGAGCTTAAGGCCATGGTTCTGACACCAGTCGTTGGTCTCAGTGAGGCCTTTCTGCAGGATGTCATCATCACTTGGGGTGTTAATCATAGCTCCCAACTTGGAATCACCAGCAAATTTTGTCAGCCAGAGTCCCTTCATGTTGGCCTGGTCTTCAGAGAAGTAGATACCAAACAGGAGAGGTCCCAGGACCAAACCCTGTGGGACTCCACTCATGACTGGTCAGCAGCCTGATTTGGAGTCAGCTACTTTCACAATGTGGGTTCTATCTGTGAGCCTGTTTGCAACCCACCTAGTGATACAGGGGTTGATGCCTAGCTTAGAGAGTTTTTCTATGATTCTTGAGTGGGGAATGGTATCAAAGGCCATGGCCAGATCAAGGTAAGGTGTATGAACCACCTTGCCTTCATCCACAGCTCTGGTGACCGACTCAAAGAAGTCAACCAGGTTGAGCAGGCATGATCTATCCTTCAAAAAAAACAAACTGTGTGGGATCCAGAGTTTGTAGATTCCCTATATCCTTGTTTATTAGGTCCATAATGATGCTTTCCATAGCTTTGCATATCAGACTTGTCAGGCTAATGGGGTGATAGTTCTCAGGGTCTGTAGTGCTCCTCCTTTGTGGAGAGGGATGACCTTTAGAAGAGCACCATTCAGTAGGGACAAAGCCTGAGATGAGGCTGTGATTGTACAGGGCACACAGGTGAGGTGCCAGTTCACTCTGTAGGTCATGTAGAACACAGCCAGGGATATTGTCAGGTCCCATAGAAGCTGTATTCATGGCCTTGGACAGTGCTGTCTTAACCTGTGCAGCAGTAATACTAGGTGCCTGGCAATCTACTGGTATTGTGATTGGTCCTTTGGGGTGGGGGGGTCAAGTTGGCACTGAATCTGTTTGCCAGTATATTGGCAATATCTGTTGGCTCGGTATAGGAGGTACCATTATGCAGTAGCTCAGAGCAAATCTGGGTATTGCCGGGGAGATTCTTTACATAACTATAGAAGGCCTTGTGGTTGTCCTTACTATCTGCTACAATTCTGTTTTCATAGCTAGCTTTAGATGATTTGATGAGGGATCTCAACTTTTTATTGTTTTTTCCAGTCTTCGGACTTCAGCTTATTCTGCATCAGTTTCCTCCTTCTATTGTAGAGTTTGTTTATGGCAGAGGACCACCAGATTGTCTCACTTTTTCTGGAGGAGAGCATCTTGGTTCTATTGGGTATGGTGAGATCCATGCATTTGTGTATGTGTTCGTACAGTGTATTGGTGTATGATTTGGCATTCATGCAACTATTCTCCATTTGCATGGGTGCCATGAAGTTAGCCACCTCTGTTTTTAGGAGCCCAAAGTTACCTTTGGAGAAGGTTTTCATGGTGGTTACCTTTGTGGGGGGGGGGGGGTGGAAGGATGTGGATTTCCAAAGTGATTACTTTGTGGTCGGATCTAACATTAAGCAAAATATTACCATACTGACACATCCAGTGGTACCAGTTCACAATGGATGATCACATAAAACCCAATATATTTTAGCTCCATCTGCCTGACCAGTATTCTATGTCAAATTATGGTGGGAGTCATAACAGACCTAATTCAAGATGTCATAATGACACCTGGGTGTGTTAGATGTGCAACAATATGGTTTGTTAAGGACAGATCTATCCTTCTGATTCTTGTGGCATTCTTTGAAGAAGCAATAGCAACAGTTTACAAAGACTTGTTGGTATATTCTGGTTCTTTTGTCCTTACTAAGTATTCAGCATTGTTTTGTATAAAGGAATACTTGAAAATAAATGCATTAAATGCCAATCCATATATAACTTAATGAGTAAAACATTGGTTAAAGAACAGGACAAAGTGAGCCAGGGAGCGCCGTTAAATGCCTATTTTTATTGGGTTTATAAGTGGTACCCCATAGGGCCCTGCCAGGGCCACTTATTTCTGTATCATTTTTCTCAGATAAAAATTGTTATGCAATATGTAGCAGGAGATGTGAATTATAACAAACCATTTATGTGCCAGGAAGGCTTATCTCCTGTAAAAAATGCTTTTATTATTTATATGTTAAGATTTACTGTGGTTCTCTACTGAGTGATTCTGACATTCTGTGATAAAAAATTTGGGACTCAGTCACAAACAATCAGAAAATCAATAGGGGTCCATATTAACTGCACTGTACAGTATCACTTTGGTACATCACCTTGCACAAAGTATATAACAGTAGTTCTGATATATGCAGCTAATTGAGATCCCTAACATGCATGTTGAATGTCATTGGGTAACCAAGGTGCTATAAGCTCCGTGTATCCCAGGAGCATGCAAAGGATGCTGAGATGCCTTTCAGCTTGATAAGGGCAGTTAACTACTGAAGAAACATGCAGACAGGTGGCTTACTCCTTGCTTCAATAGTAGCCTCTAATAAAGTTCCACTGTTGCAGAGAGTACTGGAGGAGTCCGAAAGCAAATTAACCTGGACTACAGGTCTATACTTCATAATATTATGACATTTAGTTTCATAAATAGTTTCACTATTTCATAGATATTCCAAAGTTATTAAGCCATATTACTATTTATACCTTGCCTCCCTCAGGCTAAATCTCCTTTCTTCAGGAGGGCTATACCAGTCAGTCCCAGAGTAAATTTGGGAAAACCCATCCAGTAATCTAAATTATATTTAATGGAAGATAGAAAGTTGGACTGTTTAACAGGCAGGGGAAGTTTATTCCAGACAATGGAGAGTTCCTGGGCTATAAACATGTCCCTCTTTGTTGTTTTATTTATCTGCTGCTAAATATTGAAGTATTTGTGGAGCCACTGGACAGACATGCAGGTGGACCATGGCAACATCATCTCTAATGGCATGATAAGCTTGGCAGAGATCTCCTCTCAAAAGTGTTTAAGATACTGAATAAAAGGATAGAGCTTGCAGCCACTCTTGTTAGCTCAGGGACCTTAGGCCTGTGATTTTTTTGGTAAAGAGACTTTGGGGTCTTTTAAATTGTTTAACATATTTCCTAAGATGCTTCCTAAAGGGGCACTGTATTCTATAATTGGTCTAATCAAGATATAAGTGGGTAAGTAACCAGAAGCATGGCAAGGGGCAGTCACCACAGGCACAAGATTTTAGAGGACAAGATTGCTAGATGTCACTTTGCCGGTTGTATAATTCTGATACTACTTCTGCAGCCTGTTAGCGCTGAAACAGTACTTATTTAGTGCTTCATGTAATGTATAAGTTAGGGCAAGTGCTTACTATAAAGTGAGTGGCACTGGGACTTAAATGAACCAGCTGCAACTCTGTAATTATCTCTTTAGACCTTGAGGATATTCCTGTAGCAATTAGATGTGCTAAACAAGAGGATTTTCTGACAAATGTTATTACACGATTGAGAAAAGAGAGGAAATTATTCACCCAGGTTCCTAGTTCATGGACTACATATTTGTTTTGCAATGATGTGTTGTCTACACAGTAGGATGACAACAGGGGTCATCTACCAAAGGTGACAATACTACACTTTTTACCATTAGTTTGAGCCGATTTTAATTCACAAAGAGTTAAATAGTGAGAGTTCATTGTGGATGGTTTACGTGTCAGAGGGTGCCTTAACAACCACCCCAGTCATCTGCAGACTTTGTTAACAAGAGCTATTGGCTCTGTCTATGTGGAGATCTTAGAAGTAAAGTCCAAAAAGAAAAGGTCTCAAGAGTAAGCCCTGAGGGACCTCAATATGAAAACACCCCTGACTATATTCTCAAAGCTACTAGTGAAATTACATTTTCTTTTGTTTTCCTGTAACAAGAAAGTAGAAGGAAGGCACGTTTAGCAAAATGAAAGGCTTGTTATCCTTCCTCGGGACTATGCCCAAAAGAATAATGAAGTCTGTCTGTCATATCCTTCACCGGTTTGACCTGTGTTACTGATAATGAAGATGACATTTAAGAACTGCATATACTCTCTATTAATATGACATGTGACAACACAGTACAAACACCTACTCTGGTTTGCATCATGGCAGGCAGTTTATAAATTCCATACTTTGTCAGGAGGCTTTATAGTCTAACATAGCTTTAATAATGAAAAACTGGAAAGCTAACCAAAAAAAGTTACACAAAAGTAGTTTAAAGGAGATGTAGTTTCACTAGAAATTATTTCCTCAGTAGAAACAGTAAAATATATGTATCTTTAGCAGAGGCCCCTGTGAAATCATTTGTGTAGTTATGTTACTTCAGGCTGTGTCTGAGGTCATTTTTAGTGTTGTTTTTGATTCAGAACTAGTGAAAGAAGAAACCTTAAAAAAACAAAATGCCTGCATGAAGACTATAAATGCGTGCCAATACAAAACAAAGGATTTCTTTTTCCTAGTGTTCTGTTTTAAAAAAAAATCAGTTGCCACACCTATTATCTGGCCTTGACCAATGCCAAAGGACACAGAACAATAATACATGGGTGCTCTTGGTGTTTATGCACACAGTTTTAACAAAATCTATTGCCTGATTTCATAGAAATTATGTTAGTTTTTCTGCATGTGTAATAAAATTGGGGTGTGGTACCTGCTTAATCACACACATAAATTAGACTAGAGATTAAACTGCAGTTTATGATAATACTTCAAAGGCAGCACACTTTTTTTTTGAATGCAGACAGATAGTTCAAACAGTAAAAGAATATCAGCTGGATATTTACCAAATCTATGAACAAATACTATTTAAGAAATAAGGTTATATTCTAAAGATATATAATTTCCAGCATTTCTCCACACTATGTTACACATGGAAGCTGTACTTTTACATCCCGCAAGATGCAATTAATATAAATGACTCACTGTACTTTATTTATTTATTTATTTTATTTATTTTACATTTGTTAACCGGGAAAAAATCCGACTGGATACAATGTCCTTTTTCAGCGGAGGCCCGGGGAGAAAAGCTCCAACATTATACAAAAATACAGACATTTCCAAAATTATAATAATACAGAGAGAGAAACAGTCAAATATCAAACAAACAATCAGGTTGCAAAATTCATTTGTTAACAATGCATATAAGGAAATAAAAAAATGAAGACAATGAACAATTCAGGTAGATAATAGAGACTAGGAAATGTCAGTCAGGAGATGAGCATTGGCAAAGCCAGTGCTTCTGATAGTGGTGAAACAGTTGTTTCTTGAAATGGGGTAGAGAGGTAGAGGAAAGAATACTGGTGGGAAGAGAGTTCCAGACTTTTCCAACGGCGTTTGGAAAGAGTGCATCTCCTCCAGTATTGTAAGCTTTGACCGTCTTTATGAGTGGTCTGTTTGCAGAACGTAGACTGTTAAGATTAGAGTATGGAAGGACTAGGTTCTGAAGTGAAGGACAATTGTCGGGGTTTTTGAGAATTTTATGTACCTCAGTGAGTTGGGTAACTCTAACAAGGTTGGGGAGTTCAATCCATTTTAGGTTTTTTAGGTTGGTGCAATGATGGGTCCTGTATGGAGTTCCTGCTGCAAATCTAGCTATATGATTATATGAGCTGGATAGTTTATCTAGTATGGTTTTGTTAAGATTGGTGAATATTGCAGATGAATAAAGAAGGGTGGAGAGCAAATGTGTTCGGGCAATGGTGACTTTAGTACTTGGTGTTAGGAAGTTTTAATTTTATAGAGCGATCCTAATTTTTGTTTACTGTTCTGATGGACAGGTTGATATGTATGTCGAATTTCAGTTTATTATCAATAGTAACTCCAAGCAATTTCGTGTGGGGTCTGGGGAAATGATAGTACCATTTTTGGATGTTATGGAGACATCAATAAGGTGATTTTTGTGAGTTGGTTGAAAGATCAATAATTTAGTTTTTAGGATTTAGGATTAACTGTCGTCCTAATAGCCAGTTTTCGACTTTGGTGAAGCAATTTTGGGTTTTAGTTAATAGTCTGTCTGGAGATGTATCCGAACAAACCAGTGTTGAGTCATCCATATTGAATACAGGTGGCCTCGGGAATGACTGTATGGAGGTCATTAATGAAGACCGAGAAAGAAGTGGCCCCAAAATGGACCCTTGAGGGACCCCAATGGTATTTGGTAGTAAAGTGGAGAGAGTATTCTGCCACAATACTGCTTGTTTCCTGTCTGAGAGGTAGGCTTTAAACCAGTCTAGTGTCAAGTTATCCAGGTAGAGGTTTTTAAGGTTTCCATGAGTAGTTGATGGTTGACCATATCAAATGCTTTTGATAGGTCTAGAAATAAGGCAGAGGACACTTTCTTGTCATTACGGTTATGGTTTATTGTGTCAGTAAAGGAGAGAAGGGCAGTTGTGGTACTGTGTTTGGGTCTGAAACCATGCTGGGAGTTGGCTAGTAGGTTGTTATGGATAAGATAGTGGAGTAGCTGTTTGTGCATACATCTTTCCATAATTTTGGCTAATGGGGACATTAACGCTATGGGCCTATAGTTAGATAATTCTGTGGATGTCCCTCCTTTATGGAGTGGTATTACATGGGATACTTTCCATAAAGTTGGTACTATTGACTCTGAGAAAGTTCGATTAATGAGGATAGAAACTGGATAGGCTATAACATCTGCAGCTTTTTGAAGGTATTCTGCTGGGAGTAGGTCTGCAGAGGGGGTAGATGGTTTAAGTTTTTGTAAAAGGGCTCTTATTGAAGATGTAGGGACACTTTTTAGGAAGAAGGTCTTTAAAGGTTGTGGTAGTGTTTCGATGATCGGTTGGCTACAAGAGGATAGTTGGTTGGCTAAGGTTTTGGTAATGTTTGTAAAGAACATATTGAAGGTATTGGCTATTTCTATGGGGTCTTTATCCATTGCTGTTTCAGGAGTTGGAGTGGATGATTTACCTGGGTGGAGAAGGTTATTCAAGCCTGCCCAGAATTTCTGAGGGTTATTTTGGTGCTTATTCTGTAACAAACAATAAAAGTTTTTTTTGTCAGCTACTATGGCTTTTTCGTTGCATTTCTTAGTTGTTGGAATTTAAACGGTCTAGGATTGTTTTGGTTATACGCCAGGTATTCCAAGCTTTATTTCTGAGTTTTATTTTGAGTTTGGATTCAGTTGAGAGCCAAGGGGCAATCTTTGTTTTGGTTTTGATGAGTCTTTTGGGTGCGTGGGTATCTAGTATGGATAGAAAGGTGGTATTGAAATGTTCTACTGCTTCATCTAGGGGAAGATATTTGAGTGGTGTCCAGTTACAAGATTGCAGCTCATTTTTAAATTTTATGAGGTCAAAGTTTTTTTTGTTTCTTATAGATCTAAAGACTGGGACAGTGGACTGGTCAGGTTTATTTTTAGTAATATATGTGATAAGGTGGTCACTAATTTCATTAGGCAGGGTTCGGACGATATGTGTGAGGGTGATTGTTTATAAGGATCCAGTCAAGAATGCTTTCTTTTGATTAGAGTTTCCCATTCTGGTGGATGTAGTAATAATTTGTGAGTAACCATGAAGGTTGATGTTAGTGGGGTTATTATCATTAGAGCATAGGTACCAATCAATGTTAACGTCACTCATAATTATAGTTTCTTGTGGGTAGTTATTCATTAGCCAGTTTAGTATATTCTCCAATGTATAGACATTGTTCCCAGGGGGGATATATAAAACAATTAGGTTAATACTTTTTTCTTTGTTTAAGTGAATCTTTAAGGCCAGTATTTCAGCATTACAGAATTGCCGTGGTTGGGTAGGATTAATGCTAACGTTAAGGTTAGTTTTAACGAGTACAGCGACTCCCCCACCTTTTTTGTTTCTATCATTCCTGTATATATTATATCCAGGTGGGATGAGTTCATTGTCTTTGATCTCTGGCTTTAGCCATGTTTCAGTTAGACACATTATATCTGGTAGGTAAGTATCTAGGAGTGCATGTAAATTATGCACTTTGTTGTTGACACTTCTAATATTCAGATGGAAAATTTATAGCAAGTGGGATGTCTTAGGGAGATTCATAGGACAGTCAGGGTTGCTTGTTGATGTAGGGCCAGGATTGGGGTGGATATCTCCAGCCCTTGAGATATTTTACTGATGTATTCTAGGAGTTTTTGAATTTTGTGCTAGTTTCTGGGATTGCTTGTTTTTATGATAGTTGAGGTTAACTTTGCTTGATGGTAGTGGATGATATTGGCTTTAAAAAGGTCGGACTGTTGGTAGTGGAGTTTAAGTGCAATTTGAGACCCTAATGCTGTTGTTTGCTTTTTGGGGAAGTGGTAACCTATATATGGTTGGTCTTCATATTTACTAATATGGTATAAGCTAGCTAACAGAGATAGTAAAAAGCACAGGATTGCTATTTTTCCCATATTCATGTTGATTAGAAAATAATACTTTTTACTCACTTACTCACTCAGATGAGTGAGTTAGAAAAAGCGGGAAAAGCAATGGGTGTTTCCAGGGATATGGATTGTGATAGGTTTATGATATGAAGGGGAGTGGCTATTATAGGGATAAAGCTAGGGATGCTGGGGGCGGGTGGGATTTGGGGGCAGGGAGGGGAGCGGAGTGAGCCCGCAGGGCGAACGGAGCGGGGAAGAACCAAAGCACACAGAAGAGGATCAGAAACCTATCAGTGAGGTGTTGAAACAGAAGGAAGGTAGAGGGGAGTTTGAATTAGTGGCGTGGAATGGGCAGGAGTGTGAAAGTGGTAAGAGGAAAAAAGGAAGGTAATAGTATGAAGTGTTAGAATGTAGCAGAGAGTAAGAGAAAAGTAAGGGTATACAGAAAAAGCTGGAGTGAGTGAGTAGTACTAGGTATTAGTGGGGGGAGGGTGCCATCTAGTGGACAAAAGCGGAAATTGCCTTTGGTACACCAGGGGGAATCCAGGTCTGGGTTAGAATGAAGGGGAAGGGAGCAAGCCTGTGGAACCCACAGAGGGGAAAGAAGAGGATAGAAGACAAAGGGGGTTAGGCTGCTGGCTTTCCTGGCAGAGAGCAGACAAAGTACCTATCAGGGCAAACAAACTAATAGTTCAAGGTCTGGTAACAGTATCACGTACTTTCATTAACTCAGGGAGAAGCTTTGTGGAGGCAGCAAGGTTTGATGGAGTTGCTAGAGCAATTGGCTGGGAGTGTAGAATATTTCCTTTAGAGTAGGTGTCCACCAGGCCACACACACTAGGGGCTAGCCAGGAAGAAAGAGCTGGAGGGCAAAAGAAAAAGTGAAAAGTGAGTTGTGTTACAGCTGTTATTTACACAATATGACTAGGTCAGTAAGCACAAGAAACAACATTCATAACATCATAGCATTTGGAATGTACTAAAAGCAAAGCCACAAGTTGTAAAATAGTAAGCAGTACAATAATAAATGTCTGTTTCTATCACCAGGTCAGTAAACACAGGAAACAGCATGTATAATATCATAGCATATAGTTTGCACTGGAAGTGAAGTCACTCTAAGTTATAAGTCTGCATTCAAGTTAAAAAAACAACATTTATAACATTATAGCATACTGAATGCATTGTAAGTTAAACCACATTGAAAAAAATGGTAAAAAGCGGGAAAATAGTAGATGACTGTAACCATGAGGTTGTACAAACATTCACATTAAACGGCTCTTAGCAGCATTCTGTGCACCATAGCTGTGCGGGGCACTGCTTAATTTCAACAGATAACACTATGTAGTTGCCGAGTATGTTTGCGGCAAAGACGAAACCTGTGTTAAAGCTCTGATTGCGCGCAACCTTCATAAGAGAAGCTGGGCAATGTCGCTGCATTTAAATACTGTAGTATCAGCTTCTAGGCTTTATTCATTACAGAAGCACTTAGAGTACGGAACCTGTGTGAGTGCTGTGGTTGCTCACAATTCTTTAAGAGAAGCTGAGCGATGTCGCTGACTCTAAATACAGTGATATCAGCTCCTAACCTTTATTTGGTTAAGAAGCACTGAGTACGGAACCTGTGTAACACCCTGGTTGCGCACAACTTTTTTAGGAAAAGCTGGGCGATGTCGCTAAGTATAAAAACATGAATATCAGCGTTTAACCTATGTTCATTTCAGAAAACTCTTTTAAGTACGGAGCCTGTGTGAACGTTCTGGTTGCTCATAATGTTTTAAACAGAAGCTGGGCGCTGTCGCCGAGTTTAAATACCTAAAAAATCAGCTTATAGGCTGTATTCGGTTCAGATAACACTATGCATACTATTTTAAGGCTAGGAGCGTTAGTATGAACGCTCCGATGTACATAGGATCTTTAAGGCGCGGAAGACCTCGATCGCTAGATGTTACGGGCAGCGTCGTCTGTATCATGCAACTCAAGCAATATAAGAGCGTAAAGAGTACTTAAGCAACTAACTACACAGTAATAACCTTCGCAAAAGAAAGTAGATAAGACATGGTATGAGAACAGCCAGGTTATGAGTACATGCTATGTAACAGGCAGTAAGTAGTAAAAAAGTACAACGTGTAATATACCAATTTAGTAGCAAACAGAGGAGGCAGAGCCAATATTTATGAGCAGTGCCACTACAGGCAGCAAGGCTTATACAGTGGATTTAACAAACCATAAATAAAAGTTAGCTTACTGAAAGGTGTAGGCGCTCAGCCAGGGGCGCACAGCAGCAAAACACAGATGAGGACTTAAAAATGGCGCCCGGAGGTAAGAGGGCTCTTTTAAAAGCTCCGGGGGAGGATTGGGAGGAGGGATAGGAGTGGGAGGAGTCAGGATAAGGGGGACAAGGTGCGGAACAGAAGGACTGTATAATCACAGCAGAGAGAACCAAAGCACACAGAAGAGGATCAGAAACCTATCAGTGAGGTGTTGAAACAGAAGGAAGGTAGAGGGGAGTTTGAATTAGTGGCGTGGAATGGGCAGGAGTGTGAAAGTGGTAAGAGGAAAAAAGGAAGGTAATAGTATGAAGTGTTAGAATGTAGCAGAGAGTGAGAGAAAAGTAAGGGTATACAGAAAAAGCTGGAGTGAGTGAGTAGCACTAGGTATTAGTGGGGGGAGGGTGCCATCTAGTGGACAAAAGCGGAAATTGCCTTTGGTACACCAGGGGGAATCCAGGTCTGGGTTAGAATGAAGGGGAAGGGAGCAAGCCTGTGGAACCCACAGAGGGGAAAGAAGAGGATAGAAGACAAAGGGGGTTAGGCTGCTGGCTTTCCTGGCAGAGAGCAGACAAAGTACCTATCAGGGCAAACAAACTAATAGTTCAAGGTCTGGTAACAGTATCACGTACTTTCATTAACTCAGGGAGAAGCTTTGTGGAGGCAGCAAGGTTTGATGGAGTTGCTAGAGCAATTGGCTGGGAGTGTAGAATATTTCCTTTAGAGTAGGTGTCCACCAGGCCACACACACTAGGGGCTAGCCAGGAAGAAAGAGTTTCATTAACTCAGGGAGAAGCTTTGTGGAGGCAGCAAGGTTTGATGGAGTTGCTAGAGCAATTGGCTGGGAGTGTAGAATATTTCCTTTAGAGTAGGTGTCCACCAGGCCACACACACTAGGGGCTAGCCAGGAAGAAAGAGCCTTTGTTCAACGGCCCTTGTTCTGCCCAGCAACACAATAAACCACGTCGGCCAGCCTGACGCCAGGACCCCTAAATCTCAGGTTCAGAGTCCGGAAAGTCACAGGTACCTAAGTTCCCTTTTTCTCAACTAGCTATGGCATACTGACTACCCAGTATTATAGCAGACATAAATCACAACAATTGATGATATCAAGTTTTTCTGCTGTAGGTGCCAACTGCACCCTCACTTTGGCAGGAGTACAGTATGAAAGGGCCCCTTTTCTTGGACAGACCAAGAGCACTGTCTGGTGAAATGACTTGGTGATAGTCACACAGCATACAAAAGAAGACTTAAGGAATTAAACCATGCACTACAGGAAGCAGCTCTTTAACAACTCTTAGCCATATTATGCCTCAGCACCTAGTGGCAGTCAAACACTGTTGTAGTTCACGTGTGTTTCACACCTACATGCTTAAAAAACAAGCTAAATTAAAAATGTATTCAGAGTTAAAATATCAACATTAAACTCTTAGACTTCATATTATCCAGTTTATTCACAGCCAAGTAATGAACACACTGTCAACAGTCAACAAAACAAGAAAACCAAGGGATGTACCCAAAAAACTCGGGTCATATGATACGGCTTCTGTTTACTACCATTTAGTGCTTCCATAACTACTCTGAGATGCAGATAGCAAATAGACACAAAGAAACAGATGTGACATCAGGTAGAGTCACATGAATGGCTGTGTACACTTAAGATATTTGCTTGCATTCAAATGAAAGAACATATACATTTCTTGGTCATTATTTACATATTTTAACTCACTGCTGTTAGAAACGTACAGTGCGACTCTCTGCAGTCTCCATGTCCCCCAAACCTCGTATCTCAAGAATCAGAGATGACATTTCAGAATCAGGAACAGATTTTAAATATTGCTCTTATAAACTTGGGAATTTGCTAGTATAGCAGGTTTCATGTTAACAAGCATTTTCTGAAGGATATAGTCTGAAACTCACATTTGTGTTAGTATTAACTGATTACAATCCACAACACTTTGACAGAAAAACACAGTTTATGAAGGACAAACCTGAAATATGAGGCAAAATTGCAGATAGTTGAAAATGATGCCCTCTGCATATGTGCACACGCACATGTATGACCAATTGCAGCCATTTGTCTGATTTTACTCCTTAGATACCTAGTTGAAATGAAATGAATAGTAAGTGGATTTAGAAATGCAGCTATACATGCTGCTATCAGATCCATGAAGTGCAAACCACTTCAATCCCCCTCTGCCCACTTCACTTCTTACCTCAAGAATCAGAGGCAGTCTAAAAATCAAGAACAGATGGTAAATATTGATCTTTTGTATTTAGAAAGTTGCTACTATAAAAGGCTTGCATTAGCAATAATAGTCTGAAGGAGTATGCAGCCTGAAACTCACATATTTTCATTATTTAATGACTGCAGTCCACAGAACATTGTTAGAAAATCACACATTTTATAAGGAACAGACCAGAAATATGCAGTAAAACTGCAGACATTTAAAAATTATATCCTTTAAGCATACATTCATACACACAAGACTATCAGTTACTGCCATTTATGTGATTGTACAACTCACATATCTGCTTGAGATCAAATGAATGCATAGATGGGTGAATAATGGGCGAAACATTTATTGCAACTTGCTGTTGTCAGAGCTGTGCAGTAACTCTCAGTTTCTTAGGACAAGAATCAGAGACAAAGACCCAAAATCAGGAATAGATTTTAAAGATTTCTGTAATATGTATAGCCCTAAGGAAAGAAGTAGTAATGTGATATGCAACAGTAAAGCCTTTATTAGTTTATTTATTTATTTCCCTATGCTTAATGGAAAAGCTTGACTAGGCATCCAACTCCTTTTCATCAGAAGTCGAGGAGAAAAGCTCTACAGATGCAGTAATACATAAAGTAGAGCCATAATTAAAAGACATAAAATAATACATGAAACAGAATAATAAAATAAGTCCATATATCTGTGACATTAGCTTTTCAGTGTGTTATTTGTATAAGTTAGCTATGTGATACTGTCCAGTGGTAGCCTAGTTTTCGTTGTGTTCCTTGTTCTCATACTAAAGTCCTTGTGTTTTAAAACTGGCAGCATTTTAGAGAGGCTGCTTGTTCTTTCCTGTCTCTCTAATCTTCTTTCTTACTTCCCCCTAAAATTATAAGCCAGTTTGATGTTATAATGTATAGCTGTTACATTACTGTATTGTTGCCATACCATTCAAATATAAAGTATTAATCACATCTGGTATGAAATACAACCAGGTCCACCACTCTTCCTATTGCACCCCTGACTTCCTGGACAGTACACTTTTAGAGGTCAGCAATACAAACAAGCTACTAGTTTCCTAGGACACTACTTCAGCCATCTATTTCCAACAGATGTGTTATCCTGTTCATTACATAGGAGCTAAACCCTGTCAGGCCAAGTAATGGACATAAGGCATGAGACAGTCCTGGATGGGATATCATGCCAATGTAGGGCAACACACACACACACACACACACACACACACACACACACACACACACACACACACACACACACACACACACACACACACACACACACACACACACACACACACACACACACACACACACACACACACACACACACACACACACACACACGCACACACGCACACACACACACACACACACACACACACACCTCAAGCAAACGGATCAGTACCAGTTCGCATAGACATATATTTTGAATTGTAAGAGGAAACAGGACTGTATGAAAACATAGAAATACAGAAAGGACATGCAAACTCAACAGAGAAAACATCTGGGAAACAAACCTGGTAACACTGACCTGTAAGGTAGCAAGACTAAGTGGAGCACTGCCATGCCACCTTCTTTGTTACCTTTGCATAGTATTTACAATGTACAACTTCACAATTTCAATACGTGCTTGGACATTTTAACATAGATTACACAACAGCTTAATGGAAACTTCAAATATTCCTGTCTACATTTGTTGTCTGTAATTTATCTTGTTGTGTATTAGGACTCATCTATTGTTGTACATTCATAGTATCAGCATGTTATTGTGTTATTTATTATACAGATTTGTAATCAATACCTGTTACTTTGCAAATAGAACTTTTTCACTTAAAGGGAAGAACACATTGTCACTTTTACACAGTAATTATTACAAGTGCCCCCAAAGGTTCACTTTTAACCCCCACTCTTTTCAAGCATATTCTTTAATTATCTACCCATATACCATATTCTATGACTCTACTCCCAGCTATAAAGCAATAGTACATAAACTTATACACATCTTCTATAACCTGTAGCTTGATTTCTTAACAATCAATCAATGCTATAAATATTAGTCATGTTTTTCAGTACATTCTCAAGGAAAACAGCCTATCACCTCTCTCCCTATCCTCATCTTACAATAACCCACTTGTTGAGAGTTTCTGTTCCTTCACATATTTACATATTTAGGTGGTCACAACAGATCCAGTCTTAAATGTGTCACTGTACATCACCAATGTGATAGCTAAGCTTAACTCCACATGGTTTGTTTGCCCCAAAATCTCTCACATGCTTAATCCAAAAGAAAGAAATTCAATAGGCAAAAATATCCCACAACCATATTTAGAGTACGCATTACCACAATTCACATAAGCATCTTTGAAAGATCTGCAGGTCTTTTCCAGCATCTGCTGGATCATCCCCCTGTCACCTAAAACAGAATATGACAGAATCACTGTTTAGCAAGCCAACTGGCTCCGTATAAAAGAATGTTCTCATCTACTCCTTTGTTGGCTTTACTCTCAGATCTGTATACAGTAGCTAGACCACTCCAATAGCATAGTGGGATAAAGTCATGACTAATGCTTGGCTACTGATGAAGCAGCAGGGAGGATTGACTGTGCCAATCCTGGGGACAGAGCATTCATTGATGATGATTCCTGAGGTGAGGCATGGTCCAAAAAGGGAAATTGCCCTCAGACAGTGAAAACAAGCATAGTGAAGGGGTGCAGCAGGTTAAAGTCAGTAAGTCACACTTAATCTCCTCCAGCAAGAAGATGGAAAATGAAACTCCCAGGATGCTCTAGGGATGCTTGCTGGCTCCAGCTAAAATCCAGGCATTGGACAAGAGGTGAATTGGAGTGCCAGTAGACCCAGCAAAGGGTGTGGAGAACTGGAATGGCTACCAGAAAAACAGAAAAAGGGGGGAAGAATGTGCACAGTAGTCCACTACTCAGCCATATCAATGTCAGTCCCACATCAACAGTACTCCTGTACTCAGACATATCAAAGTCAGTCCCACATCAACACTACTCCTGTACTCAGACGTATCAACGTCAGTCCCACATTAACAGTACTCCTGTACTCAGACATATCAAAGTAAGTCCCACATCAACAGTACTCATGTATGCAGACATATCAACGTCAGTCCCACATCAACAGTGCTCCTGTTCTTACCAGGCCTGCAGACACCATTTTATCTACTAAGCATGCATTCACATTCCTTTGAGTTAATGTAAGGTGCTCATTTCCAACTGAATTCCATAAAACTACAAAAAATGTATAGAAAAATATTAAACTTTCCAGAAAAAGGAACCACTTGCCCCAGCTTCAGTCAGCTACATGTAACTCTGAGTAATCTTACCACTACTTCTTGTGCAGCTTCTGTCTCCTCACCATTTACTCATGGTTTCCTCTGTAGTGCATCTTTTCCTGCTCACTTATTCTTCTCCCTTACTGATCTGCTCTCTCTTTAAGACAGTTTGAACAATGAGAACAGTAAAGTGTATAGTATCCTATATCCCAATATTACACATAAGTAATTCCATAATTACTAATTCGTACATATGTTATGCAGTGCATGTTTTTGATCATCATCCATCATCAACACGCTTTTCCTTTTTATACGAGGTGTTGGGTTGTTTCATCAGCTGTTGTCATCTCACTTCAGCTGATCTTTATAAAGTTCTCAGACCTCAGATTTCTCCTATTTTAGTGAACCAGTTTAACTCCATCAAAACTTTAGGGAGGATGCCTTTAACCATGGACGAATCTTATATTATTATCATCCCTAAACCTAGGAAAGATAATTTGTCTGAAAGTAGCTACAGGCCCGTATCTCTTAGAAACATAGAAATGTAGGTCTATAACCATAATTTAGCAGACCGACATGGAAGGGTCTTGCAAACCTTAATTTGCCCTACACAGACAGGCTTTGCTAAACAAAGGTTAAGCACTGATCCTATCCACTCCTTTCTCTTATCCATGCAGGTGGTAAGGAAATGTAAGAACCTATGACTACTGTTGAGGATTTTGATATAGTATAGTGGGACTGTCTGTGGTCAGTTTTACCTAAGTTTGGTCTTCATGCATGTTTTATAAAAGGGATCCAAGCACTTTATGATGCTCCATTTTGCAAGGGTTTTAACAAATCAAAAAATCTCTGCTCCTTTTTTTGGGTAAGGGAAGTAGAAAGAGCTGTCCTCTGTCCATCTCCCTCTTTTGTTTGGCCATTGAGCCCTTGGCACTTCGACTGAAAATTAACTTATCTCCCTCCATTGATGGGAGGTGATGGGTGTATAATTGATGATTTGCTTGTTTTCTGATGATTGTTTGTTAGTAACTGAGGATCCTGCATTTGATATACCTTCCCTATTGCAGCTACTAATATGGTTTATCTCCTGACTGGGTGTGAAAGTGAATCTAAATAAAACAGAGCTTTTCCTAGTTAACCACACCACTTTGAATCTTAGAGGTGGGCCTTGTGAATCCCCAATTGTCTGATCTAAAGGATACCCAAAATACCTAGGTTTGTTATTCTCTATTGACTACAAAAAACATACTAAGCCTAAAGCCAACATTCTTTGAGATTTTTTCTTTATCTGTGTTCCTTCCTAGAGGACACTATACCTTTCTGGGTGGGGTAAAATATCTGGTCTCCAAATGGTGTACAGCTATAAAGTTCTGAATGTTTTAAGAAGTCTACCAGCCTTCTCCACCTATAAATAGCTAGTTAAACGCAAATGTCTAATGTTCTATTTATTTGGGGCAGGAAAAGTCGGCTCTTTTTTTTTTACCAAGGAACTGTGAGGGGAATAGGCCTCCCAGATGTCTGTGTGTGTCACTGGACAGACTGATGTCTGTTGCAACTACCTGGATCCCATTAACTCTCCACCACCTCTTCAGGCAATTATTGAAGCAAAGTTACTATATAGTATATCGCATAAAGCAGTTTTGTTATATGAAAACATTCATACCTGACACACTTTACACTTATCATACAGTGCTCTAAAATGGTGATATAACCTCCATCCAAAGTTAAGCTTTTGGTACTTAGACCCCCCCCCCCCATATGGAGAAACCCATATGTTTGTTTGTTTTTAGAGTTGATAACAGAGTACTTATGTAGAACTACTGGATGGCATATGACATTTCTATAGTAAATCACTTGCTAAAGGTTAAAAATAACAAACTTTGTGTGACTGCCTTTTCTCATCTGTGACTTATTCATAACCCCCTGTCAAAAGACTTTAGAAATATTTACAAATCAGGCATGCCTTTAACTCTTATGCTTACAGATTTAGCTTTTAGACACTACCTTTAACTCTCCTTCATGCTTTGTTAAACATATTTGGTGTTAATGGTACTGTGGAAAGTTTAAAAACATCACATGTCTACAGTTTTTTAAACCTAGTATTGATTTGGCTAATAAGCTACTGTAGCAGCATCTTTGCCATTTCACAGATGGTAACACAAACAGAATTTCACAAGCAAGTCACAATCCTTTTTAACAAAGTGAAGACATGAAGACTGTCAATTCATCAATTAAGATTGGCTGGCTACTGGACCCCCCCCCCCATGTGTGGCGAGCAAAGGATTTTATAATGCAAGAATATGCAAAATATGTTTTTATGAATGTGAAGCTGATCTTGGATCTGTAGGTCTATCAGCTGGTATGAGGTTATCTTCTGATCATCTGATGTTACCTCTTTCTACTAGGATGAGATACCACAGTGAGCACTTGGAAGGCTGCTGCTTGAGTTAAGTAAACATTGTGTTGTACACATCACTACTGTTTCCAACATTCTGGTTAGAATGCCTAAGGTATTTGTCCTTAGACTTAGATGCAAACATTTGCACTGTTTTGCACCTCACAACTTTAATTCATGACTTGCGTTCCCTGTCATCATTTGTATGTTATTATGTACTCATTAGACTGATTTTTATTTTGCATGTCATTATACTGTAACTTGCAAACTTTTTTATGCCTTTTGACCTGCAGCATTATAACTACTTTTTCTGTGAATTAGTACCTACATGTGTGTTCTCAGATTTGCTGCAAGAAAGAATGTCTATGACCCCCCAATAAATGTAAATAATAGGTTTTTGCAGTTTATTAATAAAAGTCAAATTCCTTCTTAACATT